>NC_069116.1:18490000-18830000 GCF_025612915.1 Magallana angulata | reverse complement strand
ATACTTCAACACAAGTTCCATCTTTTTTGGCCACATTAATGTTTTTGAGTAAAAGATTCTTAAAGAATTTTATCCATTTATTCCTATGTAAAAATTCAATCACCATTTGTGACCAGGGGGTCACAATTTCAGTAAACTTGACTCTATAATACCCTTCCACACAAGTTTCAGCTTCACATGTTCATGTACCATACCATTATTTCAATATTGCTATATTTATATGTAATAACCTATGCCATAAGATGTATGTCATGTGCAAATAAAGAATATAATATTTTCTGGCCAAATGTTTTTGAAAAGAAAATTTTAAAAGATTTTTCAGTACAGAATATACTCTTGTGTAAAAATTACCTAGATATCCATATGTGGCCCCACTCTAATGGTGATCATGATTTGAACAAACCTGAATCTAACACGACCTATCTATAATGTATCTGCACTGTTTGTGGGTGCTTCAAAAGAAGTTATAGTTTTTCTGGCCAAATTTTTTATGAGTTTCAAAAAATGCCAACAAATTTTCCATAATTCTGAAATATCTCCACTTAAAGATGGCATGGCCCTTCATTTTCAAGCTTGTATTCCCTTCACCTAGGGATGCTCTGTGCCATGTTTGGTTAAAATTAGCCAAGTGGTTTTAGAGAAGAAGTAAAAAAATGTGAAAACTTTGTGGAGAGGTAGCTTTTTTGTTTGACTGCATGGTTAGGATTTTGCAGTAAACATCAACAATGATTTGCTGCAGGTCAGTAGCCCCTGGTCTGCAAATTTCAGATGGATACTTTTTTTTCAGACCTGGAGCTATATACCTGCAGCTAATAATGACACATTTTTTAGAAATAGGGAAAAGTATATTTTTCAATGTTTTGAGAGACCAAACTTTCACTGATCAAAGTGTGGGTTTTATTAAAATGGAGAATTTTGAGATTTTGAAAGGTAAATAAAATGAGAAAAAAAGATTTTTTTTTAAAAACAGTGTCATTTTTAAGCTTGCACAATCATAAAATGGTTGCTTGCTGTCAATGAATGAATACATGTACACACACTCCCTCTCCTCTCTCTTCAACCAGCCTCAGCATTACGTACATGTTGCCGAAAGTGGGTGTTCTTTTGAAGTATAGTTATGTACTTTTACATTAACATTGGCATTACTTACATACAGCCAGGACTTTGATTTTAGCAAAGCCTGGCTAAAAAAAACACAAGTCTTTTTTACAAAAAAAAAAAGTATGATTTATTAGCTGCCCATTTCAGAAAGTTTTAATAACTCGATAACATTCTCAGCAAATTCATTTTTTGCTCCAGGAGTTGATTTAAACTGAAGTGAAAAAAAAAAGAAAAATGTTAAGTACATTGTACATTTAAGGGTAAGCGATACCATTCATATGTCATACTCTACAACTTTATACAATTGTATTGGTAACTCATTTTACCTTTACTGGTTTAAACAAAGGCACGTATGAAAGGAATTCTTTGGGGTGGTACAAATCACAAAGCTTTAGCCACATAGGATCTGGGTCCAGAGATATCAGAATGGTACAAGTTTCCATGGCGATCTGAAAACACAAAAAATCCCATGATGTTTAAATGTACATATAATAACATACACAAAACTGATATTTGTAAGGATACTGCCTGCATTGACTTATGACATTAGTTTAACCTTCTGGAGGACTTTTGGTTGCCGAGCACTGAGATAGAGGACACAGACAGAGGATACAAGGTCAAGGTTGTTTCCACTGACCCCAAGCTGAAAAAGCAAGAAGAAACCATGTAAACAACTCTGTAGCTGTTTTTTCTTAATCTGTTTCTGTTTATTTTTAGACAAGAACATGTTTCACGGTACAAAAAAGGTTTTTATATTACCTGTTTACAGATACCACCAATTTGGCCCAAAATACACTGCTGTAGTTTAAAGTTGATTGTATGAAGATAGGCTTTACTGGATCCTTTGCTACAATGACAAACAAACACATGTATAGATTGAAACATATTGATAAAACTACTTGTGCGTGTAATGCAAATCTTAAGTATAAACATTATTACCTAATTTCGGCTTGTTTCTCAAGGAAATTAATCATTTTAGGAAACACATCCTTAGTACAACGTCGACAAATGAAATCTCCAGATGTATCCGCCATCACCATTAAAGACTCAACAGCCTTTTATAAAATAAAATATGTATTTTCATACGTGCATTTGAAAACTTCAAACTTTATTTTCAATTCAAGAAATTATTTTTTGTGAAATACTTAAAATTTGAACCTTTTTAGTGACAAGTTTTTCTTCATCCACAAATCTGGCAGAATATGGCATCCAAATCTCATGAATCATTGGCAGAAGTTCATCTGAAATAGTGTCCAAAATAAGATAGAAACAGCATGCAGACACTTTATAACTAATGTAAGCTCTTTCAAAATACAATTGTTCCGCATGGATTAAATATACCGTCAATGGGAGTTCAAGTATCACATATTGCTTACCCTGATGAGACTGTAAAGCTCGGCAGGAATTTGCTATTGTGTCCAATGCCAATAACCGGATACTGGGATTTCTTGAAGACAGAAGATGCTTACATCGAAACAGAACCTTCAAAGTGAAAACAAATCACAATACATTGAAACATTGTAAATTTATAAAAGTTCACTTAGAGGCTGATTTAAAAGATACCAATTTCAAATCATAAATGTTATATCTACAAACAATCCATAGTTTATATATTTACTAGCATAAATCATGCTGACCTCTTTAACTGCTGTGACATGCAATGGTGGATCTTTTTTCTGGTCAGCATCCATATCCTGATCTTCTGGGATGTCTTCTGCAGGCTGTTCATCATTCTGGCTGGTGTCATCATTTTCAGTTATGTCCCCTTCTGATACCTTCTTTAGATGAAGATACTCCTTAATATAGGACACTACATCCAGTTTGTCATCAATTCTTTTCTCACTTGATGCCTGTTGCTTCTTCTCTAAGTTGTTGCCCTGTGTAAATCACAAAATCAATCTTAAACACCATTAAAGAACAAAACCAGCCTAAAATCGAGCTAAATACATGTATGAGTTACACTCACGCACTTTAATATGTGAAACAAATCAACTTTTTCTTTTTATTTCATGAAGTTAAAGCTATTCCTTTGCATTACTTCTTCCTATTCACACTTACAGAGCAGTCCTTGAACCACCGGAGAACTGCCTTCACCAGTTCATTCAAAACACGCAAAAACAACAAAGCTTCATGTTCATAATTTTCATCAAGAGACTCCAAGATCTACCAAAAGAAAACAGAACATATTGGATGACAATTCATTGATTCAAATTGTCATTACATTTTTAATATACATGTATGTTAAAATTATGCCTGTAAATATTTAAAACTTCCGTGATTCAGGTTGGCTTGTTATTTGGACTGAGGCCTTCCCTTCAATGAAGGTGTCAGTCCGAATATCAAGCCCATCCAAATTATTGCCGAGATTTCAAATGGCCTATGAAAGTAAAAATCCCCCCCCCCCTCCGAGAAATGAGAGCACGTTTGGACAATGGTGGGCTGTGTAAAAACTAACCTCTTGAATGGTATCTCCAATAAGAGGTAAAATATCACTGCTGCTGTACTGCAGCATAACTTTCAACACTAGGGGGCTCTTCTTGTTCTCGCAGAAATGCCGTAGCCTCAGACTTATAGCATTGACGAGGTAGTCTGCATTTCGTTGTACAAGTTCTCCAATGGACCTTCAAATACAACCCATTAAATTACAAAATGAAGAAGGGTATTTTCATCAAGCTTCTAACTCTTACAATTAACAATACTCAACTATGATCATAAGGTCTTTCAAAACATTCAAACTAAACTCACAGAAATGAGTATCTACTTGTACTGACAGACATATATCACATACTTGAATTGACAGACAGGCAGATATCACATACTTGTACCAACTGGCAGATATTACATACTTGTACTCACAGACATGGCAGATTTCACATATTTGTACTAAATGGCAGATATTACATACTTGTACTAACAGACATGACAGATATTACATACTTGTACTGACAGACATGACAGATATCACAAGCTTACTTGTATTAACAGACATGACAGATATCACCTACTTGTACTAACAGACATGACAGATATCACCTACTTGTACTGACAGACATGACAGATATCACCTACTTGTACTGACAGACATGACAGATATCACAAGCTTACTTGTACTAACAGACATGACAGATATCACCTACTTGTACTGACAGACATGGCAGATATCACAGAGAGTTAGGTAGGCAGTGCTACTGATGTATGCTGTCTCATCACCCAGCTTCTCCAACAAGGGGTAAATTGTCTTCATCAGGTAAGGAAAATACCTGTCTTTTAGCACCTACAAAATCACCAAAAGTAAGGAATTAGTGCTGTAAAAGTTTGGTTTACATATAACAAAATAAAGTCAGCAAGTATTGTTGTCAATAAATAAGCTACAATTTAGTTATTTTTGCATGAACTGCATGTAACAGCAGTTGCATAGAAGAAGGCCTAAAAAGTTTTGATATTTATAACACTGATAAAATTGCTCAGACTGGAATTTAGTAAATTAATAAATCTAAATGCTAAAATTTGAAACTGTTAAGATGGAAGAACAGAAAAAATAACACCTTTTCTCAGGTCAGTTCTATGGCAGGGCATAGCATCTTTCACAAGAAATATAGTTATATACAAACTTGCACTTTCAATGGCTAGTACATATGCATGTTCCTGTCTACTAAAAATATGCAAATGAGTTTGAGCAATAAAACATTAACAGTGTGCATAGAAACAAAAGAAACAGATCTGTACCCAAGAACCGCCACAATACTCTCCTTAAAGAGTACATGATAATGCAGCCTTTTTGGCACGAGAACATGTCAAAATTCTGAAATAATTTTTTCAAGATCATGCAAAAGAGCCTGACCTTTGCAAATGTCCCAATTCCTTCCAGATACAGACAGATCTGGATGATGTTCCTGTTGAAGCTACTAAGCTGATTGCTTGTCTGACCGGTCACCAGTTCTAGGGCCATCAGGCGATTCTCAGGGGTGGATCGCACTGAGTGATTGTGGTGTGGACTTGTCACCAGGTACATATTGGAGGGGGAGAGATATTCATCTATCAACATCCTACACAATTTGCCACAAGGATATTTAAATCATGTACATATCATATTGTGTTGAGAAAGCAAATGCACTATCATAGTCACAAATAAAAAAAGTTCTTCATATATACTGTAAGTTGAATCTTCTGATATTGAGTGCACTAATATATGTTCATTTACAGTATTGAAAGTTAAAAAGAAGATTAAATGAATCTCACTCCACAATGCTTTCCAATTCTTCAATATTATTTTCTCTTCTTTTTTCAAAATCTTTTTCTTGATAGGAAATGACTGTAATGACAACATCAACAGTTATTCAACCAGAAGATGAAAGGATAACATACACCTTGCCTTATCATGCTCTGACTTTCTTGCACCAGTTCTTGATCTAATATTCTATTGCTTATTTGCTGTCTATTAGAATGTTCTCTTAATTCAAAAACTGTTACCAAAATTTGATTACAATTCAAAGGTCACAAAATACCTACAACACAATGATACATGTATGTGTTTTATCTTACCTCCTACAACACAATGATACATGTATGTGTGTTGTATCTTACCTCCTACAACGCAATGATACATATATGTGTGTTGGATCTTACCTCCTACAACGCAATGATACACATGTATGTGTGTAGTATTTTACCCCAACATCACAATTATACATGTGTGTGTGTTGAATCTTACCTCCTACAACACAATGACACATAAATGTGTGTTGTATCTTTCCTCCTACAACACAATGATACATGTATGTGTTTTATCTTACTTCTACAATACAATGATACATGTATGTGTGTTGTATATTAACTCCCACAACACAATGATACACATGTATGTGTGTTGTATTTTACCCCAACATCACAATGATACATGTGTGTGTTGAATCTTACCGCCTACAACACAATGATACATGTATGTGTGTTGTATCTTACCTCCTACAACGCAATGATACATGTATGCGTGTTGTATATTATCTCCAAAAATACAATGATACATGTAGGCGTGTTGTGTCTTACCTCCTATAACACAATGATACACATGTATGTGTGTTGTATTTTACCCCAACATCACAATGATACATGTGTGTGTTGAATCTTACCTCCTACAACACAATGATTACATCTATGTGTTGTATCTTACCTCCTACAACGCAATGATACATGTATGCGTGTTGTATATTATCTCCAAAAATACAATGATACATGTAGGTGTGTTGTGTCTTACCTCCTATAACACAATGATACACATGTATGTGTGTTGTATTTTACCCCAACATCACAATGATACATGTGTGTGTTGAATCTTACCTCCTACAACACAATGATACATCTATGTATTGTATCTTACCTCCTACAACATAATGATACATGTATGTGTGTTGTATCTTACCTCCTACAACACAATGATACATGTATGTGTGTTGAATCTTACCTCCTACAACACAATGATACATGTATGTGTGTTGTATCTTACCTCCTACAACGCAATGATACACATGTATGTGTGTTGTATATTATCTCCAAAAATACAATGATACATGTAGGCGTGTTGTGTCTTACCTCCTACAACGCAATGATACATGTATGCGTGTTGTATATTATCTCCAAAAATACAATGATACATGTAGGCGTGTTGTGTCTTACCTCCTATAACACAATGATACATGTATGTGTGTTGTATCTTACCTCCTTCCCCAGCAGCTCCTAGCATCAACTCATTGATAATCATAGTGGCCTGCATTTTGTGGAGAATTGATTCATGGAACAAATCAAGAAAGTGGTCCACTAGTAAAGAGATACTCCCTAGGAAAAATAATTTACATTCCATCAAATACATGTACTTTCAAAATAGATATAACTCAAAGCGATAAAAATAGATATATTTTACTGTCATATATATTTTTTTAGTTGTGATAGTCCATAAACTTTTAGAGAATAGAGTTTTTAAAATTAATTTTACCATAATATCCCAGTAATCTGCAAATATTCTTCAATTCTTTTTCAATTTTCTTGTCATGGAAGTGTTTGAAATTTTTCCTGGGTTTGATAACATCAGACACGTGGACATGAGAAACAAAATCAGCATCTGTAAACCGAAAACCAAAAAAATTAATTTGGAAATACCTGAAGATTTCAAACTTTATTTATAATTGTATGTTTCCAGTAAGCTTCATGCCCATAAAATGTTACTCCTTTATTCTTCGTACATAGACAATAAACATGAGCTAATTTTAAAATTCCAATACCAGTATTTAAAAGAATTGATCATTCTTTAAATAATAAATAAAAACATTTGAATGGGTTTTACCATGTCTGATCCAAGTGGTCCTCTCCTCAATGATTTTGATGTCCGTGGTGTCCAGTTCAAACACCTGGACCAGCGACAGAGACAGGCGCTTCAGGTGAGAGGCAGACATCAACAGGTGGTTTATGTCAGATCCTGTGAAAAGAAATTGATAAATATTTTTTTTTTAAATTTAGATAACCTTGTTTAAAATGGGTCTGATAGGAAAATCTTCAAAATGTATACAGCTTATAGTTTACCTAACAAATCTATGTAGCCTGACATCAGGGAAAGTGCAGAGAATTTCCTGTTTTCATCTGCAAAAACAATAAATGTTATTTCTGAATTTTCCTTTTTAGAGCATGTAAAAATAAAATTGATAAAATTTATTAAAAACAATCTTACCCACACAGCGGATAATTCTGGGAAGAGATGTTGAGAGATTGTGAAGGTTTTCTTCCAACATTTCCACTAGAGGGCGACATTCAGGCCCAAGGTGAGTGTGGGTGAATATATTCAAAATCTTCCTGCTTTTATTAGCCACATTAGTGTACTCATCACTGATCAATCCCACCAAAATCTCCATGAAGTCAGGGATTGACGAATGCAAAGATCTGAGGTAAGTGTGAATTCACAAAATGAAAATCCAAATTCTTGTAGTCAAATTTCTAAACTATAAAATCTCACAAATTTTTAAGAGGATATGCATTACATAACTTCCATACAAAAGTAGAGATTCGTTAGTGTATATTATTATCCTCTTATCAAACAAAATATTCATTTTAAAATGCATCTTTCAAACTGCTACAGAAAATAATTTGTTTCACAACAAACAGGCGAACATTTATTAAACATGTAACATGTTTCTTGACCTTGTACATCCCTGAAGCAAACTTCCAGCTGACTCAGCCAATGCCAGTCTCACTTTCCAATTTGAATGACCCCTGACACTGCAAATCTGCTTCACTAAAACGTTTAGCTTTTTTCCAGTCATTTCCACCCAGGTGGAATCTCTCTTTATGGCCAGTTTCTTGATTTTGTCTTCAACAGTCCCTATGAAAATAAGTGTAAGTTGCATCACAAAGCACTGATAAATGTTTCTTTTCTATGAAAATTGCATCAATTTTTGCTGCACACATTGGCTTGAAGTGCAGGGACTCACAGAAGCACTTGCACAATTAAACATTGCATCCATTACCTCACTCAAAAGGAATTTAACACAAAGCCATAATTAATAGCTAAATTACATTGATAGAAGATGTAGGTAAATAATTACAAGCTACCCTTTTTTAAATTTGAAATTCTGGTTTACCTGCCAAAATAGGCTGCTGGACTCTCTTCTGACTTTCCTCAATTAAAATGTCATCCATTGTGAGTCCAACAATTTTAGTCCATGCATATATTGCTGTCTGGGAAAAGAGAAACATATTCAAAAGAAGCTGGGTTATAAATCAAGTCAAACCCCATTCACTATTAACTTAGATCAAATACATGTACTGTATATCTATTGTATTATCTTAAACATAGTGTTAGTTAAATATATATAATGCATTTACATGTGTACATATAATGCATTTAATTACATGTGTATATAATGCATTTACATGTGTACATGTACATGCAAACTGGTTTAAGATAGTATGGGACACTTCCATGTTGTGATGTATTGTTTATCAAAATAAACAATAAAACTAAGTGTAATTATATAAGTATTTTCTTTCCCAATATTGTCATCTTAGAGTGTGGTGCAGTGGATTAGAGGGTTTACTACGAATTTGAAGGTCAAGAGTTCGAATCACCCTAGGGATCCCATCGAAATATTTATAAGAGCTACTGGTATTTTTTTGGTTAAATATTGTAAAATATGAAAATTCTAAGCCAATGAAAGTATTCCAACTATATTGTACTTTAATTGACATTAATATTGACAGATGTCCCAAACCACCTTACGGTAATAAGACATGTTCTTATAAACTGTACAATAAATGTATGTTGCTGTAGTTAGATTACTCTCTGACTACTCACTGCTATGACACTGTGTCCCTGTCTCTGGTCCCCAGTGATGATCTTACATAGGGTAATGGTGATCCCAGGCAAGAAAGAGGCTAGGGTGTCTCCAAGCATGGCTCTCACTTTATTGCAGTCTGAAATCATTCACATGAGTAAAACATGTTACACTTTTTGTAAATTTTTATACTCTTCTGCTTTATTTCCTTACTTGCCAATTCATTACAAGTATTATCTATTGCTGAAAATCAATTCTAACTTGTTTCTATGGTTAATAAATGTCAATTTATAAATTTAATTAAGGAATGAATTCAATATTTATTTGTTTTACACGATATAAAATGGTTTGGGACAGTTTACACTTTAAAAACCAGGAAGCGGTTTACAAAAAAGTGTTAACTGTTTCAAACCATTTTATATTGTATAAAACTAATAAATATTGAATTCATTGCTTATAATTTAATTTTTTTACTCTTCATTGTATATAAAAACTGTCATTTGACCTTTAAAATGACGTAAAATTGTACAAAATTCAAACGTAACATCAGGTGTATTGATATGTTTTTGATGTTAGTCTTACTATGACGTGGCGACATTCTTTATACGATATAAAATAATTTTTTATCCAATCAGAAAGCGCGTTACCACCAGAATTTAACTATTTAAAAATATGGCATCTTGGTTTGTTGACATTCCATTACCTAATAATTTGTGCTGGATGGTTCACCCCTTTAATTATTTCTGATGAAAGTCATCCAAAAGACATCAAAACCTGTACTCACATTTGCCATCGACCTGACTAAGTTCTGTGAGGCACTTGATGGCCAGGACCTTGAGAGACCTGCACTTTTCAGTGTCTGCGATATCAAGAAGAATGGACACTGCCACACCCAGAACAGGGAGACTCTGGAGGGAGAACAGTTTCTGGATAATGCTGTAGTCGGACTTTGACACCAAGGTCTTAATGTTCTGGACCACAGCTGTCTTTAGATCCTCTGACTTTGCAGTTGCTGTAAATTAATTAGTAGGTTAAAAAAGATTTTATTATAGCATTATATTGTTTAATAAGGCTATTATGAAACCTATGCTTACATTTTCAATGCAAAGAAATAAAAAGTAAAGAGTGGAAAATCATTAAAAAAAATTTCTACTTTTAAACATAAATTTTTCATTTTTTGTTTAGTTTTTGTTTAATTGATCTGTAAACTCTATGTGAAAGTAAATCATAGACCTGTGAATATTTGTTCAGGCCAGTTAATTTTATGAAATCACCAGTCCTATAGACCTGTGATTTGTTTTTAATTTCAAAAACTCTGCTACATGGCAGGAAAAATGAATAAAGTGACAAGTGACCTTTGCCCTCAGGACTCCCATGCTCTGACGGAGAACTAATCATCACACAGGACGACGTGAACAGATCAGTGAACAATTCCCAGTTCCAGACTCTGCTGCAGCCCAGAATTTTTTCCATCAGAGTGAACAGATCTGTATAGAAGTCCTCAGAGCTAAACAGAAATAAAATGCAAACATTTAGCATGAATCTATAAAGAAAATAGTCAGTTTTGGAGGATTTTTTGGGTTCTTCAAGTATTGAATTTGAGAACTGGGCAAAAGTAACAACATACTACTTAGTTGGCTGTTTGAGTATGATTCTGAGTGGAAACAGAAGATATTCTTGTAAATCCTGAATACATCCTCTGTCTATTCCCTCGAGGGCTTTGGTTACAGCTACAACATTTTTCCTTGAATGATCTTTACTTAGCTGGACACACAAGGGTCTGAGTTTGTCAAAGACCAGCTGTCGATTACACATAGCCATTATTCTTTGAAAATAAGAACCTTCCACAAAAAAAATTCTGAAAAACAAAGAATAAAAGAATATACAATTAGAAATAATTCAAAATATTAAGTTTAAAAATTTTAATCCGGTAATTTTTTGCACACAATGCCTTTGATATACAAAGTGATTTGATTCTTGTGCAGTTGGCGATAAATTGGCAAAAATTGGTATCTGAATAACAGTAAGCAAATATAAACAACCCACTGTGTGACCAGGGATGTATATACGTCCCTGGTGTGACACAGCGATTTGCACAGTCTTTTGCGTATGTATTTTTAAATCATATAAAAATCCTTTTCCAGAATTTTGTAAAAATGCATAATGATTTGCTACGTTAAATTTTTCCTGCAGAACTCCTCTAAATTTCCCAATATTATTGATAATTTGATTCCTGTTTTCAAACGTGGACGAATTGTTTAATGTTTACAGTTATTGTGAATCATGCTGGTTTTTTATTCAACTTCAAGCATGCTCGGTTTATTTCCATGTTCATACGTGTAACATCTAGTTGCAAATTTGACTGTGCATAGAAAATAAAATAAAAAGAGACGATTATTCATTTTTAAATGCTTATATTTCTTCAATGTCATCCATACCTTGCCAGGCTTGCGAAAATCTTTTAAAAACCCTACACTTTCAATCTTTCATTGCATCGTCGAGGGCCATGTAAACTTCCGGTGTTCGAAGAACAGCGAACCCGAGCTAACCATGGCTAACAGCAGACGTTAAAACATGTTAAAATATCAAGATGTTATAAAATTAATTTATTCAATTACGTTTTTACACTATTAAAATTCTGAAAAATGAATGGAACATTTGATTACATTCATTTGAATAAAATGTTCTATTCATAAAATTGTTTGCTATAGACAGGAAGTTAATTGTTATCTCTAACGTAACGTTAACAAGTAAAAATCTTACGTATTTACTATGAGTAAATAATATTTGATGATTCTCTGTATGATGTTTGAGTTAAATTCTTGTTTTGCGTTTGGCAAAGCGTTGAATTTCCTTTTGATAAGAGTAGAAGGTTAATTCAAATCATTTCCCGCGCATTTGTCAGTACCAATCATGTGATTCTCACGTGATAATTACGTGTCAAAAATGGCAGACAACACAGAAAGTTAGGTAAAACATGTCAATATGATTATGAATATGTCAATAGGTTAAAATATACTCATATACCTATTTATGTGTTAAAATGTTTGAGGAAAGAGAGAGAGAGAGAGAGATACATATTTATTTGTAGTCTTTCTCTTCATAGTAATTGAATGTACATGTAGCATAATGTTATCAGTCTTGGTTATGTCTGTGAAGTGTAAGCATGCACTTATCATATGTTATGCAGTATGACACAGGTGCTTTTTTGGTGATATCTAATCATGTGATACAATGATATACATGTACATGTTCACATTTAGGACATGCAACTATTTGAATTAAGAAATCTGCTTTTCTTTGATATTGTATGTGAAGACAGGTAAGTATCATATATACTACTTGTGTAGTTACCAACCGTTATATAATTTAAATGACAAAAAATTTATAATTCGATCTCTTTAAATTGTTATGGTCCCAGGATTTTGGCATTAAAAAGTATTTTGATATTAAAATTTAGTGATATCAGATGCTTGTTTTTAAATTAATGTTCATATAAATGATTCATTTTTCTGGAAGAATTGTTTCTAAAAATTTGTTGCATCACTCATTCGATTTTTAAATTATTACATGTCACAGCTAATTTTTTTTTTACAATATTATATAGAAATGTAACATATGTCATATTTATGAAGTTGTCATCTCCCCAGTCAACTAAGAGGTCGATTAACGATGCTTGTTTTTTAAAAAAAATAATTTTGTTAGCTATGCAAAGTAATTCTAAAATCCCAAATCATTGGAATGTATACAAATATTTGGCCTAAATTTGAAAACAAAATTGTACTTAGATTAATGATTTTGTAGGTTGAGTAAGTTTTATTCATTTGTCTTACAATTAAATTTGATCAAATCACAGTTATTGTACAAAACCAGAATTCATACAATGCAGTCCCTTGTTGACTTGCAGTAAACTTATTTTATGAATTTGTGTAAAGTGATCTCCCATTCAATTCTACAGAGATTTAAATGACAGTGCACATGTAGATAAAGTCAACCATGTAAATAAGAGTAAAAAAAACTGGCAACAAAATTTCCTGATGAATATTCTCTCAGAGTTGCCAAAAAGCAATTACTGTGATTGATTGATAATATTCTATTTACAGCTACAATATATGGATGAACGATTGTTGAAACCCCTTCTTTTATACATTAAACAACTCCTACATATTCACCTCATTTCCAAGATCCCATTTCTCAGGATTTCCCTTGCAAATTTGTAAAGATTCTGGTCAGAGTTGAAAAATTCTTAATATTGCAATGCCAAGAAAATGTGTCTCCTATTGGAAATGCTGATTGATGTCTGGAAATGATATTTGATTATTATTTACTACAATGTATTTAGGACATGTATTTTGTACATGAACAGGACTCATGTACCGGTAATAGTTCAAAATTTAGAACTGTGACATTAAAAATGTTAAAATTATTAGACTTTGGTGCCATTAATGCCTCATACCGCTCTGCATTTTAAATAAAGGATAATTATCATACATAGATAGATGCTGTACAGTGAATTCTTTTTTTGTTTGCACACAACTGATTCGTTATCTATTTAACAATATGTGCAGTATTGTATACAAATCTTCAAAAATTTCAACATGGCACCAACTTTGTTATTTTATAATTGTTGATTTAGAATATGATTCATTTTTTTGTTTTAAAGAACAAACAGCATTGTTACTCATTGGGTTACCAGTTTGTTGTCAAATAAGAAAGAAAAGTTCAAAAGCAAAGAAACGATGTACATACATGTATTTGATATTACATACTTTCTATCAAATGTAAGTTAAGATGTGGTTTATGTGAATAATAATTAAGATCAATTAGTTTTTTGGTTTTTTTTTATTTTCATCTAGATTATTATTTATAGACAAATGGTACCCTAGTTAGCTTTGGATTCATAAAAGTGATGTCAAGTTTCTGTCGCAAACTAGTTCGGAAAAAGTATGTGGATCCCTCCAGTATCACAGACACCAAGTTATCCAGATGTTTGACCACATTAGATTTAACTGCCCTAGGTATGTACACTAATGGTATTTTATCTGCATTATTATTGAAATTCTTCTTCCTGTAACAATACATGTATATCTTTAAATGAAGTGATAAGCAAACTGGGCAATATAAACACAAAGGTTAGAGAATTTCTGATAGATGCAGATTGGCATCATCCATAAATTTGTCCAATTTCGTTGTTTGTTTTCCATGATCAGCTTTAAACATTTTAAATCATTACATGATGAATTGAGTAATATTTATGTAACCTTGAATTTAAAAAAAAACTTTTGAGTTGTATGTACATGAGTTGCACATTTATCTTAAATATTCCCTACATTTTTCTGAGTTTTACATATTGAGATTTAAATGTCATCAACTTTTTCCTATCTAAATAGTAATAACTGTATTTTGCAGGGATAGGGAGTACCCTGGGAGCTGGGATCTATGTTGTGGCTGGTCAGGTAGCCAAAGACACAGCGGGCCCAGCTGTCATCCTGTCCTTCCTTATAGCAGCTTTAGCCTCGGTGTTAGCAGGTATTGCGCAATCAGGGCTGTTACATAACTGTAATCAGCTGACTTGATCTGTATTAATTTGATGGAGTTTATTTTATGTGGAATTATGAAATGAGGATGGAGAGATTTATCATAAGAGTAAATCTGTTGTAATTCATTTATAATTTTGATGGGATTAGTTTGGTAATTCAGGTTAATGCATTTTACAAACATTGTACACTTAAATAAGCTTACCTGTTAATCAAATGGTCCTTTTAACGCACATGAACCAGTAGTAACTACTGAGGGGTTTCTGAAGTATCTGTTCTATAATTATAAATGTATGTCATGACTTATTCTCAAGAAATTATTACAATACATTAACTATTATCACATAAACTTTCCTCTTCAAAGTTTGACTCATAAAAAATGGAACATTATTCTTAATGGAATATGTTGATTGCTATGCTTACAAAATGCCATGACACCATCTGATTACCATCACTTGTGATTTTAAAGGTCTATGCTATGCCGAGTTTGGAGCCAGGGTCCCTAAGACAGGGTCAGCCTATGTGTACAGTTACGTCACAGTCGGAGAGTTCATGGCCTTTGTCATTGGGTGGAACCTTATCCTGGAGTATGTGATAGGTAAGTCAGAACAGGAAAAATACAAAAAAAACATGCTCTGTTATGGGATCTAGTTTTGTAATGTTGTAATTTTTTGTTTTTTCAGGGACGGCTAGCGTAGCTCGAGCATGGAGCTCGTACTTTGACTCACTGATCCATAAATCCATCCAAACCTTCTTCAGGGACAACATGCCCATGAGCATTGGGGGTCTATCTCCTTATCCAGATTTCTTTGCTTTTGGCATCACCCTCCTACTCACATGTATATTATTTATCAGTAAAACTTTTGTTATTGAATTAATCTCTCTGATAACTTATGGATTTTTTTTTATATTTTTTATCTGTAAAACTCTATTATTAATTTGCAGGTATACTAACTTTAGGAGTGAAAGAATCCTCAAGGTTTAACAACATTTTCACAGGAGTGAACCTTCTGGTGGTGTTGTATGTTGTCATTTGTGGATTCATTAAGGCAGACCTGAGTAATTGGTCTCTACCTAAACCTCCGGTTTGTTGTTTTTAAAAAAAATCACAATATTATAATCCTTTGATATGCATTGAAATGTTTAGAAATCAAGTTTTTGGCAAAAATAAGATTATGATGTGTGGTAATTCTTGCTACGTAGAATTAAAGAAAAAAGTGATTCTAAAGTATATTACGATAGTAAGTAATTCAGAGTGGCAACAATAAGGAAATTTAGATTTCATATGTAAACCTTTTGCTTCTTGCAGTAGTATTTGCTTTTTGTCTGACAGCTGAACTCTACAACTGACAAAGCAGGAGATGGTGGATTTCTCCCATTTGGTTTTTCGGGAGTAATGTCGGGAGCAGCTACTTGTTTCTATGCTTTTGTGGGATTTGACTGTATAGCTACTACAGGTGAGAAAAAGATAAGAAAGTGATGTTTACATATCCTCACTGCATGCAGCTGTGACAGCTTTCCTGGTAACATACATTTGCTGTAATCAGCCACTTTCTTGATACACATGCACTTCATTTACAGGTACCCGGTACATGTTGTTGTCATAAATCTGTTTTCAGCAACTTTCAGAATAATTTCATGGTATTCAGAAGCAGAAATTTCGACAATTAAAAGGCTATTTTGTTTCATCTAATTGTATAGTAAGCATTACACTTATTTTGTCGCTGCAACAACCTTATATATAATAAAACAGTATGTTATCGCAAATCTTATCATCAAATCATTGCCTCTTTGAATCGTTAGTATGTTTTAACAGGGGAGGAAGTCAAGAACCCACAGAAAGCCATCCCCATCAGCATTGTCCTGTCTCTATTTGGGTGTTTCCTGGCCTACTTTGGAGTATCGGCAGCCATTACTCTGATGAGTCCGTACTACCTCCTAGACCATGATGCTCCTCTCCCCGAGGTCTTCTCTAAAGTGGGCTGGGACGTGGCTCGATATATCATAGCTGTGGGGGCAGTGTGTGGTCTCTCCACCAGGTAGGGAGGGCTCTAGATCTTGTTTTCTATTTGGAAATTAAAAAAAATTAATCCATTATTTTTAAAAATAATGACAATGGATTAGGATATTTTTTTCTTCAGTCTCCTTGGTGCCATGTTTCCATTGCCCCGAGTCATCTATGCAATGGCCAGTGATGGTCTACTCTTTCAGTTTCTTGGCACTGTTAGTGAGAGGTTTAAAACACCTGTGGCAGGCACGCTTCTCTCTGGACTGTTTGCAGGTGACTGAAGTTAAATGAAAAAAAGGAAATTTGTTTGAATCAAACGAGGAAGAATATTTTTCTAACTTTTTCTTTTTTTAAACAGGGTTCATGGCAATGATGTTTGACCTTAAAGAGCTAGTGGACATGATGTCCATAGGAACCTTGTTAGCGTATACTCTTGTAGCTGTTAGTGTTTTATTGTTAAGGTAAATATGTTTGACTACCGTAATTAAAATTATTCTAAAACTAGGAAAAGCAATTTATTTTTCCACTTCATTTTCAAAGGACTATGTGCGGTATGGTCAAATATCTGCCCCCAATTTCAACCAATTTTTAAATAGTATCGCATAAAAATAAAATCTTCACAAATCATTGTATAGAGGATGCCTATAACTTTAATCTTGATTTTAGTCATCATTGCTCATTCGCTGTTTATATATGACGTCACAGAAATGACCTAATTCCCGCAAATTTGCAAACAAATGAAAATATTCTCATTTTTGCTCTATATTTTGCATTCGGAAGTAAAGAGCGCAGGTCTGCTCAAGTGCGATTTTAACATATTTTTTTCTTCAGATAGTTATACACATTATGCTAAAAAATGGTACTTGAGCAAGCCTGCGCTCGATATTTCCCAGTCGAAAAACCATTGGAAAACACCCATATTTTGCTACAAATAATCAATTTATCAAAATAATGCAATCCTCATTACGTCATTTCTACACTATGACGTCACTGTGGTTATAACCTTTTACACATTTATTTCCAATATGATTTTAACTATCTTTCACCTTATTTTAAAGCTCTTTCTAAAACTTTGATTTTGGGGGCAAAAAATGCATAAAACCGCACATAGTCCTTTAGCTGTTTATTATTACCTGGTATGTACCCATTAAGGAGTTTAAAAAGCCTGGTTTACATTTGCAGGTACAGAGTGAATTCCTTTAACCAATACAGGGCAGATGACCGGTGAGACAAAAATGTTTCTAAATGTATCCAAATTAATTCAGCATCCTAAATGTCTGGGACTTTTCTTAGACCTTTGAATATTTTATTGATAAACATTAGAAATTCTTTGTTGTTTACATATATTCAACTTACCTGTAAATGAAATTTTTCACATTTTTCGTACATATGTTCTTATTGTCTTATTACATGTATTTGTTGCATGTTTTTCCAGAGATTCATTGATATTAAATGACACCAGTTCAATCGGATATTTACAACAAATGTTCAACCATAAACTTCGCACTCCTACTCACCTGTCAGAAACTGTCTCATTTTGGAATATCACTATTATATGTAAGTATCCTTATAAAATTGGATAGGTGCATGGAGATGAAATAATATTTACTGATAACAATTGTTAAGTGACTGAAATTACTTCACACTAATTTAATTTCCTTTCAGGTGTGTTGATCATTGCCGAGTCTTTAATACTCATTTTTCTTGAGGACTTCATTTCATCTGGTGTTTGGTGGTCCATAGCACTAGTTAGTGTTGTTGGTCTCCTCATATTCATTCTTGTTTATTCAACATGGCTACAACCCCAAAATCAGGATTTAGTCAACTTTAAGGTAAGTTTGAAAACCTAATCTCAACTCTTCCAGTTGATGCCTGTGAATTGGGCACCAAGATGTGAAGCAAAATCTGAACATGCAACTTGACTGCACATTGGCTTACATTTATGTGGTACAGCTGTGCCAACTTATGTTGAAGGGAATGTTTGCAACTATAGTTTTGAATTTTGAAGTACATGTATTTTACAACATCTGATGATATGTTTTTCATTTTGATACAGGTGCCTCTTCTTCCAATCCTACCTGTGATCAGTGTCTTTGTTAATGTTTATCTAATGCTCAAACTGTCATCTGCCACTTGGATCAGGTTTGGAGTTTGGATGTTTTTGGGTAGGTGACATGGAATCAGAATCCCTCATCCTTTCACATTTCAATATCATAGTTCTTGTTGAGCTGCAAACAGTAAAAATTGAAATATTTGCAATTCCTTTTTTTTATTCCTATGCACAGCTGATTCACAAAGCCTTTACATTAACAATATTTCACACAAGAAATGCAAATGCAATGCCTTTCTCTTGCAATGATCAAGTTTGACCTCAGCATTTGCACTTTAACCTATGACCTATTATTTTCCTTCCTTCCAGGCTTTTTAATCTATTTCTCATACAGTCTCCACCACAGTGTAGAATCTCAGTACGACGAACACATTCCTCTCTCTCCGCGATCAGACCAAGACGAGAGCAGCGATGACAATATCTTTAGTGAAGATGAAGAAAGTGACCATGTTTTATGGAACAGAAAATAGATCTTAGCCCTTCAGAAATTCCTTCATAGAAATTTCATGCTTTAATATCTCTTTCTATTGATGGTGCCTTTAAATGCAGCAAGTGATTTACAGAGTTATTTTACAAGAGATTATTAAAATTATGAAGAGTATTTTTATTAGATTTTTGCTCTGTCAATTTCCAGGGTTCATTATCTACTTTGCCTATGGAGTTTGGTTCAGTCTCGTAGATAAAACGCTGCCAAATTTCACAATTGTGTACGAAAGAGAGGACGAACAGGTGGAAACACGCCCTCTCCTCAAATAGAGCATGCAGTTTTAAAACAAGAATTTTCTTGAATACCTGGTAAATCAATCATGTGTGATCGGATCAAAGCAGCAAGGTTTAAAAAAAGAATTCCATATAATTTTATTATTTGTTAACTGTGATATTATATATTGTCTTGTTGTATAAATTTGATGAAAGTGATATTAAATGTGGATGGTGGATTTAAATGTGAACTTTATTTATGGAGTCAATCATGGAAGTTAAATACTAGTCTTGTTGATAGACATTTTAGTCACGGGGAGAGAGAACACAGAAACTCACAACAGTAGGTGCCTTGCACCTGGCAGGTTGCTTGGGTACTTGGGAGTCAACTATCATAGTGTTGTAGATAATGAGACATTAGAATTCCTAATCATATTATTGATGATTATTTGTAGTTGACAGCATTTTTTATGCATAGTCATGATTATAATGTTTACATTAGATGTAAATATACATGCATGACTACCTATAAATCAAGTCAGTTTACGGAAAACTTCTCTAAGAAAGTGGTGACTGTCCATTGTAAAAAGAATAAGTAAGTGATTATACCAACTGTTCTTAAATGTAATGTTTCTTTTAAATATCATCTTTTAATGTATATTAACCAAATTATCCGTTTTAAGGGCTATAATGGGTTCATAATTGAAACTAATAAAACTGAAATAATTAAATGCATTCCAAAATCTTCAAATAGTATCATGATTGCTGTCCAACCATATTCTTGTCAATGTGATTAAAAAAAGAAAACAATCATTTCAAACAAAACATTTAAAAGTATGGCCCACTAATACATATGAATGTTATTTTGTTTCATTGAAAATTGCATCGGACATTTCCATGAAAATAACAGAAGATGATACTGTTACATGAAAGTTGTACCTTTCAATTTTCTAAGAATTCAAATATCATAAAATAGTGTTAATGAATATGCCATTTTGTTCATTGTCTATTGCCTTTTGTCTTCGTTTGTCAACGTCTGTTAACAAGTTTACATTAATTTTTAACTTCTTGAAAACTATAAAATACCAATTGTTACTATTTTTGGTTTGAAGCATCGGTATCTAAATTGTGTTTATGACCTTACTACCCCCAGGATCACAAAGGCAGGGCAAAAGAAAGCCAAATTTTCAAAAATCTTCTTTACTCCAGAAAAACTACAAATGCGTGGATATGAAGTAAATAAAGCCCTCTACCAAAATTGTGAAAATCATGACACCTAGGTAAGGGGTTCAGACTCTATGGTGGGGCCAATATGGCCATATAGTAAAAATGTATTTACTCATAGACAATCTTCATCTCTACTCCCATATACGGTATATATATTTGAAAAAAAAAAACTAAATGCATATTTATGATGTTCAGGGGTTTAGGCCCCAAGGCCATAGGGCAGGCCAATATGGACATGCATAAAGTGAAAATGCATTAGTAATATTAGAACTTACAACTTAGAAATATTTCTTCTTTACTTCCACAGTAGGGGGAGATAAATAAACTAATTGCATTGCTATTATGTCCATGAATTCGGAATTTCACTGCCCATGCGACAGAGGTTCAGACTTTTTCTTTTACATTTGGGGGGGGGGGGGGGGGGGGGTAAAGCCATAATAGTGAAACTACATATTGTGTATGGTTATTGCGTCAATACGAAACGATTGTGTACCTACTAGAGTTAATAAACTATTTTTTGTCAGTCTGTGATGTATGTACTTATCATGTTCCTATGTTATGTTATTAATATGTAAACCTTTGAGACGATTGTCTTACGAAAATAAAGAACTTGAACATATATTTGTTTAGGTCACTAGGGTGGCTGACCTATTGTCGTTGGTCGTGCGTCGTCCGTTACCAATTTTACATTTTAACATCTTGAAAGCTACAAGGACTTAGGTAAATTGTCACTTGGCCATGTTTAATAAAAAAATATATTTTTTTTAAGAATCTAATTTCATTTCCTTTGCAGTGTGTATGCTATAGTAGCAATAAACTGTATGCATGTTGTGTGCATTATAAATGAAACTGTGAATATAATAAGATTGATCATTAAAGGCGTGCATGTCTTTTTTTTTTTTTACCAAAAGTTTATTGTCTGTGGCCCCTGGAACTAGGGTATTCAACCAACTCTTACCCCCTTAATAAATCTTATGTTTGCAAACACCGGGGGTAACAGTCAGAGGAGTCTCGGATTAGGGTTTAGACAAAATGAAGCTTAAAATGCTAAAAATGCAAACATGAGACTCCATGACAGGTCCATCTAAAGGCTTTGATACCCCGGCAGACCTCTTGTTTTGTAATTTTGATTATCATAATGCAATACTTAATTATTCAATAAGCGTTAAAAATCAAGTGTATATGTGTTATGACAATGTTAATATATGTAGAAGTGGACACACTGTTCGTTTTAGTCTGGACAAAGGTTTTTTTTCATGTTCTTACTCACCAGTTCAAACGAACATAAATTATTTATAAATTAAAAACTCAAACACATATTCTATTCAATTTATTATCCTTGAGCTTTACAACTCATCGGAATACAAATTATAATACATATAAAATTATATACAAATGTGCAATGTGCAGTAAGTGAGTGGACATACCGGTATTAAGACAATATAATCATGTAAATATCTTAAAATATGAATGGACATAAATGTATGATAAGTAGCTTAAACTGTAGTATTATTACAATGCTGTGCTCTCATTTTGAAAGCGCTAGACAAATATTTTCTTATATAGATTATTGAGTTCCTTTGTATTGTTAACACTTAAAAGTTTAGCTAGCTTGAAAACACTTGTGTTTTTTTTTGTAATAAAAACTCTTTATATATTTCCTTCGTAATTAAGCATAAAAAGGACATATGAGTATAAAGTGGAACTCATCATCTAAATCTTTTTTATTACAATGATTGCAAAATCTTTCATTTCTTGGTACCTTGTTGTGTCGACCTTTTTCAATATTTTAAGAGTGTGATGAAGTTCGAAAAATAGTTATAAATTTTTTTGAAATATATTTAATCGGTCTCCTAAGATAAGTTTGCAAACAAAAATTATCCACAATGTGTTGATATAACATACTCTTCGGAGATGTCGAAAAAGATGACATCAAACTTTGTTTATAAATATCTAATATAGCTTGTATGTTTTACATTGATTTGAACAAGTTTCGTCAAACAAATATTTTAGACCCATGCTAGACAACTCGCTTTGTATGGAAACCATCCAGTTATCGTTATTGACAAGCATGCTTTCGTATGCCTCCTTCAAGATAATGTTATTTGTATTTTTAATTTTTAACCAGTATTTGAAAATTCGTAGCTTTCTTCTAATATACAAAGGTTATCTACCCAGTTCATAATAAACTAAATTATTTGTAGTTTTTTTGTTGACCCCAAGAATTCTCTTACAAAAATTGAGACGTACCTTTTCTATATCGGGTGCTTTGTGGAAACCCCAAATTTCACAGGCATACAAAAGAATACTATATACATACGTATCAAATACAGAACATTGAGTTTTAACATTAAAAGAATAATTTTTCATAGTGTTTGACATTGCAAAAAGTGCTTTTGGTCCTTGATCTGCTACATATTTTTGTGTTTGTAAAAATTACCAAGATACTTAAAAGTATTCACAACTTCTAGTTTTTGTTCATTGTATGACCAGCTTTCAGCTCATATGTAGGAACTGCTTCGCCTGCGTCTGTGCAACAGACTTCATTTTAAATCAAAAATTTTACCAACTAACGCGGGTTATGTATTTTTTCTGCAATGTCGCTACCTTCATATCCCAAATAAATCACCAAAGAAAGCATTTTATTGTTTAAATGAGTCAAGTATGGTACAATAAAACAATGTTGTATTATGAATTTAACTCGGGCTAGGTTACGTACTATCAACGCGAATTTACCTAGTGATTTGTTAAAGCCGACCTCACTGTAATGTTACCAGTCTTGGTTATATCTGTGAAGTGTAAGCGTGCACTTATCATGTGTTATGTGTCACGGAGGTGCCCGGCAATTCTTTTTAATTACACATATTTGAAAGACGGCTTATAACTATTTACAAGTTTATTCACATTATTCCAAGGAATAGTCACATTACATACTATGTTAAATCCATGTGCACTTCTAAATCTCCAACTCTATTCCATACTCAATTAAATTCTACTCTAATACCGCTCATCATATATATACTATTAGGCTCCAATTGATGATTATCTTAAATCATTAGTTCCAATCTATTAATTAATTAGCTCCATTTCTACATCTATCTCTATAAAATTCTAATCATCTTGTCTGAACTACAACTTGACCTTGGCTCCCAATTCTACAAACAATAGCTCCCATAGCTCCAATAATTAAAAGCCCATAAAACTTGACCACTCTAGACATTGCTCCATTCTTAATCACCCAAACACAGCTTCATCTTTCTGAACAGCGTATTCTCAAATCTGTAACTCTATATAAATCACTATTAACTTATACACTAAAATTTAGCACTCATGATATGCAATATGACACAGGTGATGTTTAGGTGATATCTAATCATGTGATACAATGATATACATGTTCAGATTTAGGACATGCATTACTATTTAAATGTACTAAGAAATCTGCTTTTCTTGGATATTGTATGTGAAGAGAGGTAAGTATCATATATACTACTTGTGTAGTTACCAACTGTTATATAAGTTAAATGACAAACAATTTGTAATTCTCTGTAAATTGTTATGGTTACAGGATTTTTACATTAAAAAGTAATTTTATATTAAAATTGATATCAGATGCTTGTTTTTAAATTTAAATATGTTCATAAAAAAAATCCATTGTTCTAAAAGAATTGCTTCTAAAAAAATTGGTGCATCACTCTTTCAAATTAATTATTACTTGTCACAGCTATTTTTTTTACAATATTATATAGAAATGTAACATATTCAATTTGTCATCTCCCTCAACTACAGGTCAATTTAAATTACTTTAAATTTATATATAAATTTAAGTTATAAAAAAAATTGAGCTACCCACACAAACTTTTTAAAATCCCAAATTATTGTAAACTAACACCAAATATTTGTCTTAAATTTAAAAACAAGACAGTACTTAGATTATTGTAGGTTGAGTAAGTTTTATTCATTTTTCTTACAATTATGGTAAATTTGATCAAATCACAGGTTGCTGTACAAAACCAGAATTCATACAATACAGTCCTTGTTTGCTAGCTCTCAGTAAACTTATTTTAGGAATTTGTGTAAAGTGATCTTCCATTGAATTCTACCCAGATTGTGACAGTGCTCATGTAGATAAAGTCAACCATGTAAATAAGACTAAAAAAAGAGTTGCCAAAAAGCAATTACTGTGATTGATTGATAATAATAATTTACATTTTCAACTGTTTTTGTCTGTGATAACATTTAATATTCAATTTTGAACCCAGTAACTTCATAAAACTTAAGTGACACAAAATGGGCGTGTCTTACAGCATAACCGAGAAACTGTATTGGCTGCGTCGCGTAGTAATACAAAGCATGTGCTACATAAAAAATAGTGGTGTTAAAATGATGTTGTTTTAAAGTGTACAAATTGGAAATAATATAAATATAAGTAATAAGGAATCATTCTTTGAATATTTTGAGGTGATAATTTCGGTCGTGGTCAAATCTATCATAAAGCCCTTGGGGCTTTGTTGGATTTGACCATGCCCCGACTGAAATTATCACCTCATAATATTCAAAGAACGATTCCTTATTCCTTAACTATTAACAGTTACAGTCTATGGATGAACGATTGTGGAAACCCGTTCTTTTAATATACATTAAACAACTTCTACAAATTCACCTAATTTCCAAGATCCCATTTCTCAGGATTTCCTTTGCGAATATGTAAAGATTCTGGTCGGAGTTGTAAAATTCCTTATATTGCAAGCCACAAATTTATGTGTCTCCTATCGGAAACGCTGATGTCTGGAAATGATATTTGATTATGATTGACTATTTAGGACATTTCATGTATTTTGTACATGAACAGGACTCATGTAATAGTTCAAAATCTAGAACTGTGACATTAAAAATGTTAAAATTAACATTGACCTTGGTGCCATTAATGCCTCTTACAGCTCTACATTTTAGATAAAGGATAACTATCATACATAGATCAGTGAATTTTTTTTGTGTGTACACAACTGATTCATTTATATCCATTTAACAGGATGTGCAGTAATGTATACAAATCTGCAAAAATGTCAACAATGGCACCAACTTTGCTATTTTAATATTGTTGATTTAGAATATGATTCATCTTTTTTTTTTAATGAATAAACAGCATAGGTACCCATTGAGTTACTATTATGTTGACAAATAATGTAGAAAAGTTCAAATCCAAAGAAACAATGCACATACATGTATTTGATATATTACTTTCTATCAGATGTAAGTTAAGATGTAGTTTATGTGAATAATGATTAAGATCAAATGGTTTGTTTTTTATTTTCATCTAGATTATTATTTATAGACAAATGGTACCATAGTTAGCTTTGGATTCATAAAAGTGATGTCAAGTTTCCTTCGCAAACTAGTGCGGAAAAAGTATGTGGATCCCTTCAGTATCACAGACACCAAGTTATCCAGATGTTTGACCACATTAGATTTAACTGCCCTAGGTATGTACGCTAATGGTAGTTTTCTTCTGCATTATTATTGAATTTCTACTTCCTGTAACAATACATGTATATCTTTAAATGAAGTGATAAGCAAACTGCATGGGCAATATAAACACAAAGGTTAGAGAATTTCTGATAGATGCAGATTGGCATCATCCATAAATTTGTCCATTTTCGTTGTTTGTTTTCCACGATCAGCTCCAAACATTAAATCATTACATGGTAAATTGAGTAATACTTATGTAACCTTGAATAAAAAAACAACTTTTGAGTTGTATTATACATGAGCTGAACATTTTTCTGAGTTTTACATATTGAGAATTGAATGTAATCTACTTTTTCCTAATCTAAATATTAATTACTGTATTTTGCAGGGATAGGGAGTACCCTGGGAGCTGGGATCTATGTTGTGGCTGGTCAGGTAGCCAAAGACACAGCGGGCCCAGCTGTCATCCTGTCCTTCCTTATAGCAGCTTTAGCCTCGGTGTTAGCAGGTATTGCGCAATCAGGGCTGTTGCATAACTGTAATCAGCTGACTTGATCTGTATTAATTTGATAAAGTTTATTTTATGTGGGATTATGAAATGAGGATGGAGAGATTTATCATGATGTCCTAATTCATTTGTAATTTTGTGGAGATTAGTATGGTAATTCGGGCCAATGCATTATACAAATATTGTACACTTAGTTTACCTGTTAATCAAATGGTCCTTTAAATGCTGATTGCCATCACTTGTGATTTTAAAGGTTTATGCTATGCTGAGTTTGGAGCCAGGGTCCCTAAGACAGGGTCAGCCTATGTGTACAGTTATGTCACAGTCGGAGAGTTCATGGCCTTTGTCATTGGGTGGAACCTGATCCTGGAGTATGTGATAGGTAAGTCAGAACAGGAAAATTAAAAAAAAAAGCATGCCCTTGTCAAATCATTCTATTATGATATCTAGTTTTGTAAAATCTTGTAATTTGTTGTTTTTCAGGGACGGCTAGCGTAGCTCGTGCATGGAGCTCGTACTTTGATTCACTGATCCATAAATCAATCCAAACCTTCTTCAGGGACAACATGCCCATGAGTATTGGGGGTCTATCTCCTTATCCAGATTTCTTTGCTTTTGGCATCACCCTCCTACTCACATGTATGTAATTTATCTGTAAAACTTTTGTTTTTGAAAAGATGGCAATCTTATTGAATTAATCTCTCTGATAACTTATGGATCTTGTTATATTTTTATCTGTAAAACTCTATTATTAACTTGCAGGTATACTAACTTTAGGAGTGAAAGAATCCTCAAGGTTTAACAACATTTTCACAGGAGTGAACCTTCTGGTGGTGTTGTATGTTGTCATTTGTGGATTCATTAAGGCAGACCTGAGTAATTGGTCTCTACCTAAACCTCCGGTTTGTTGTTTTTAAAAAAAATCACAATATGATAATCTTTTGATATGCATTGAAATGTTTAGAAATCAAGATTTTGGCAAAAATAAGATTATGATGTGTGGTAATTCTCGCTACGTAGAATTAAGGAAAAAAGTGATTCTAAAGTATATTACGATAGTACGTAATTCAGAGTGGCAACACTAAGGAAATTCAGATTTCATATGTAAATCTTTCGCTTCTTGCAATAGTATATGCTTTTTGTCTGACAGCTGAACTCTACAACTGACAAAGCAGGAGATGGTGGATTTCTCCCATTTGGTTTTTCGGGAGTGATGTCGGGAGCAGCTACTTGTTTCTATGCTTTTGTGGGATTTGACTGTATCGCTACTACAGGTTAGAAAAAGATAAGAAAGTGATGTTTACATTTCCCCACTGCATACAGCTGTGACAGCTTTCCTAGTACATGTGTTTGCTTTATTCAGTCCCTTTCTTGATACACATGCACCTTATTTACTGGTACATTTTGGTACATGTTCTTATAAATCTGTTTTCAGCGACTTTTAAAATAATTTTCATGCTATTCAGACACAGAAATTCTGACAATTTAAAAGTTTATTTTGTTTCATCTAATTGTATAAAAAGAATTACACTTATTTTGTCGCTGCAACAACCTTATATATAATAAGACAGTATGTTGTCGCAAATCTTATCATCAAATCATTGCCTCTTTGAATCGTTAGTATGTTTTAACAGGGGAGGAAGTCAAGAACCCACAGAAAGCCATCCCCATCAGCATTGTCCTGTCTCTATTTGGGTGTTTCCTGGCCTACTTCGGAGTATCGGCAGCCATTACTCTGATGAGTCCGTACTACCTCCTAGACCATGATGCTCCCCTCCCCGAGGTCTTCTCTCAAGTGGGCTGGGACGTGGCCCGATATATCATAGCTGTGGGGGCAGTATGTGGTCTTTCCACCAGGTAAAATCTCAGGAAGGGCTCAAGACCTTGTTTTCTATTCAGAAATTGAAAAGATTTACTCCATTATTTAAAACAAATGATGACAAAGGATTATAATTGTTTCAGTCTCCTTGGTGCCATGTTTCCATTGCCCCGAGTCATCTATGCAATGGCCAGTGATGGTCTACTCTTTCAGTTTCTTGGCACTGTTAGTGAGAGGTTTAAAACACCTGTGGCAGGCACGCTTCTCTCTGGACTGTTTGCAGGTGACTTAAGTTTAATGAAAAAAGGAAATTTGTTTGAATCAAATAAGGAAGAATATTTTTCTAACTTTTTTTTTTTAAAACAGGGTTCATGGCAATGATGTTTGACCTTAAAGAGCTAGTGGACATGATGTCCATAGGAACCTTGTTAGCATATACTCTTGTAGCTGTTAGTGTTTTATTGTTAAGGTAAATATGTCTGATCATTTAGAATTAATCTAAGATTAGGTAAAGCAATTCATTTTTCCACTTCATTTTCAATGTTAGCTATTTATTATTATGTACCCATTGAAGGAGTTTGGAAAAAAAACTGGTTTTCATTTGCAGGTACAGAGTGAATTCCTTTAACCAATACAGGGCAGATGACGGGTGAGACAAACAACATTAATAAATGTATCCCAAATAATTTAGCTTCCTAAATGCCAGGGACTTTGTTAGACCTTTGAATATTTTAGTGATAAACATTTGAAATTCTTTGTTGTTATACAAATATTCAACTTACCTGTAAAAGAAATTTTTCACATTTTTCATGTTCTAATGTCTAATTATTTGTTGCGTGTTTTTCCAGAGATTCATTGATATTAAATGACACCAGTTCAGTCGGATATTTACAACAAATGTTCAACCATAAACTTCTCGCTCCTACTCACCTGTCAGAAACTGTCTCATTTTGGAATATCACCATTATATGTAAGTATCCTTATAAAATTGGATAGGTGCATGGAGATGAAATAATATTTACTGATGACAAGTGTTAAGTGATTGAAGTTAACTTAACACTAATTTAATTTCCTTTCAGGTGTGTTGATCATTGCCGAGTCTTTAATACTCATTTTTCTTGAGGACTTCATTTCATCTGGTGTTTGGTGGTCCATAGCACTAGTTAGTGTTGTTGGTCTCCTCATATTCATTCTTGTTTATTCAACATGGCTACAACCCCAAAATCAGGATTTAGTCAACTTTAAGGTAAGTTTGAAAACCAAACCTCACCACTTCCAGTTGATTCATGTGAATTGGGCACCAAGATGTGAAGCAAAATCTGAACATACAACTTGATGGTGGTACATGTGGTACAGCTGTGCCAACTAATGTTGAAGGGAATGTTTGCAACAATAGTTTTGAATTTTGAAGTACATGTGTTTTACAACATCTGATAAATCTGATGTTTTTCATTTTGATACAGGGGCCTCTTCTTCCAATCCTACCTGTGATCAGTGTCTTTGTTAACGTTTATCTAATGCTCAAACTGTCATCTGCCACTTGGATCAGGTTTGGAGTTTGGATGTTTTTGGGTAGGTGACATGGAATCAGAATCCCTCATCCTTTCACATTTCAATATCATAGTTCTTGTTGAGCTGCAAACAGTAAAAATTGAAATATTTGCTATATCTTTTTTTTATTCCTATGCACAGCTGATTCACAAAGCCTTTACATTAAAATATTTCACACAAGAAAAATGCAAATGCAATGCCTTTCTCTTGCAATGACCAAGTTTGACCTCAGCATTTGCACTTTGACCTATGACCTGTTATTTTCCTTCCTTCCAGGCTTTTTAATCTATTTCTCATACAGTCTCCACCACAGTGTAGAATCTCAGCACGACGAACACATTCCTCTCTCCCCGTGATCAGACCAAGACGAGAGCAGCGATGACAATATCTTTAGTGAAGATGAAGAAAGTGACCATGTTTTATGGAACAGAAAATAGATCTTAGCCCTTCAGAAATTCCTTCATAGAAATTTCATGCTTTAATATCTCTTTCTATTGATGGTGCCTTTAAATGCAGCAAGTGATTTACAGAGTTATTTTACAAGAGATTATTTAAATTATGAAGAGTATTTTTATTGGATTTTTGCTCTGTCAATTTCCAGGGTTCATTATCTACTTTGCCTATGGAGTTTGGTTCAGTCTTGTAAATGAAACGCTGCCAAATTTCACAATTGTGAACGAAAGAGAGGACGAACAGAATGAAACACGCCCTCTCCTCAAATAGAGCATGCAGATTTAAAACAAGAATCTTCCTGAATAAATCTATTTTGTGTGATTGGATCAAAGCAGCTAGGTTTTAAAAAAGAATTCCATAAATTTTTATTATTTGTTAGCTGTGATATTATATATCGTCATTGTATGTGATGAAAGTGATATTTAATGTGGATGGTGGATTTAAATGTGAACTTTATTTATGGAGTCAATCATGGAAGTTAAATACTAGTCTTGTTGATAGACATTTTAGTCACGGGGAGAGAGAACACAGAAACTCACAACAGTAGGTGCCTTGCACCTGGCAGGTTGCTTGGGTACTTGGGAGTCAACTATCATAGTGTTGTAGATAATGAGACATTAGAATTCTTAATCATATTATTGATGATTATTTGTAGTTGACAGCATTTTTTATGCATAGTCATGATTATAATGTTTACATTAGATGTAAGTATACATGCATGACTACCTATAAATCAAGTCAGTTTACGGAAAACTTCTCTAAGAAAATGGTGACTGTCCATTGTAAAAAGAATAAGTAAGTGATCATACCAACTGTTCTTAAATGTAATGTTTCTTTTAAATATCATCTTTTAATGTATATTAACCAAATTATCGGTTTAAAGGGCTATAATGGGTTCATAATTGAAACTAATAAAACTGAAATAATTAAATGCATTCCAAAATCTTCAAATAGTATCATGATTGCTGTCCAACCATATTCTTGTCAATGTGATTAAAAAAAGAAAACAATCATTTCAAACAAAACATTTAAAAGTATGGCCCACTAATACATATGAATGTTATTTTGTTTCAATGAAGATTGCATCGGACATTTCCATGAAAATAACAGATGATACTGTTACATGAAAGTTGTACCTTTCAATTTTTTAAGAATTCAAATATCATAAAATAGTGTTTTATTTTTTGTTGTAATGGATATGCCATTTTGTTCATTGTCTATTGCCTTTTGTCTTCGTTTGTCAACGTCTGTTAACAATTTTACATTAATTTTTAACTTCTTGAAAACTATAAAATACCAATTGTTACTATTTTTGGTTTGAAGCATCGGTATCTAAATTGTATTTATGACCTTACTACCCCCAGGATCACAAAGGCAGGGCCAAAGAAAGCCAAATTTTCAAAAATCTTCTTTAATCCAGAAAAACTACAAATGCGTGGATATGAAGTAAATAAAGCCCTCTACCAAAATTGTGAAATTCATGACACCTAGGTAAGGGGTTCAGACTCTATGGTGGGGCCGATATGGCCATATAGTAAAAATGTATTTACTCATAGACAATCTTCATCTCTACTCCCATATACGGTATATATATTTGAAAAAAAAACTAAATGCATATTTATGATGTTCAGGGGTTTAGGCCCCAAGGCCATAGGGCAGGCCAATATGGACATGCATAAAGTGAAAATGCATTAGTAATATAAGAACTTACAACTTAGAAATATTTCTTCTTTACTTCCACAGTAGGGGAAGATAAATAAACTAATTGCATTGCTATTATGTCCATGAATTAGGAATTTCACTGCCCATGCGACAGAGGTTCAGACTTTTTCTTTTACATTTGGGGGGGGGGGGGTAAAGCCATAATAGTGAAGCTACATATTGTGTATGGTTATTGCGTCAATACGAAACGATTATGTACCTACTAGAGTTAATAAACTATTTTTTGTCAGTCTGTGATGTATGTACTTATCATGTTCCTATGTTATGTTATTAATATGTAAACCTTTGAGACGATTGTCTTACGAAAATAAAGAACTTGAACATATATTTGTTTAAGTCACTGGGTCACTAGGGTGGCTGACCTATTGTCGTTGGTCGTGCGTCGTCCGTTACCAATTTTACATTTTAACATCTTGAAAGCTACAAGGACTTAGGGAAATTGTCACTTGGCCATGTTTAATAAAAAATTATATTTTTTTAAGAATCTAATTTCATTTCCTTTGCAGTGTGTATGCTATAGTAGCAATAAACTGTATGCATGTTGTGTGCATTATAAATGAAACTGTGAATATAATAAGATTGATCATTAAAGGCCTGCATGTCTTCTTTTTTTTTTTTACCAAAAGTTTATTGTCTGTGGCCCCTGGAACTAGGATATTCAACCAACCCTTACCCCCTTAATAAATCTTATGTTTGCAAACACCGGGGGTAACAGTCAGAGGAGTCTCGGATTAGGGTTTAGACAAAATGAAGCTTAAAATGCTAAAAATGCAAACATGAGACTCCATGATAGGTCCATCTAAAGGCTTTGATACCCCGGCAGACCTCTTGTTTTGTAATTTTGATTATCATAATGCAATACTTAATTATTCAATAAGCGTTAAAAATCAAGTGTATATGTGTTATGACAATGTTAATATATGTAGAAGTTGACACACTGTTCGTTTTAGTCTGGACAAAGGGTTTTTTTCATGTTCTTACTAGTGCTGAAACGAATGTTCGAATATTCGCGAATGAATAGTAAATTTCTAATATTCGAATGTATATTTAGCATTCGAATATTCGATCACATGTTAAACACCCATATCAAGCACTGTAAACTATGCAGCATCGTGTTATTTCATTTTACTCGGAACGAAAGTAAATATAAAGCCATCTATGACTGCCATGCTTGGTAGAGTCTATTACTTGACCCAGTAATAGACTCTTCCGCCATGCTTGTTTACCTTGAAAGTAAAAGCAGGGTTTACATCGAACGGAGACAAACATTCTAGATTTTTCAATTCATTTCAGACGCTGAAGAAAAAAATGCTTAACTGTTTGAACGAGTGTGAGCTACGGAGAGTTAATATCGAAAGGTACATCGAAAGTTTCTTTTAAAAGATACATCGATATAATTTGTTTTGTTTTTTTAAATAAACAGAACATTTCCGGAGTTATGAGCGTTATCAGTTTTCTGTTTAATACTATATCAAACATGGCGGAAATATTTGGACTGACTTACGAAGCTACGTATCGGTCTCATACAAGAGTCAGGACTGCAGTATATTATTAAAGAAGAAATAAATCTTTTGATTGTAGATGATGGAAATTTTTAAAAAATCAGTATATTATTATTTGCTTAAAAATTAAATGCGCACCCAATTCAATGGATACTCATGCATTGTCAACTTCGAATTGACATGTTTAAGCAGTCTACACGTACACCCACTTCGTAATACAAACTATCATATATGCTTAATACATTGTCTATTACGTCTACGAATATTCGAATACGAATCGAATAGTAGTCACGAATATTCGAATACTGATTTATGGTATTCGTTTCAGCACTAGTTCTTACTCACCAGTTCAAACGAACATAAATTATTTATAAATTAAAAACTCAAACACATATTCTATTCAATTTATTATCCTTGAGCTTTACAACTCATCGGAATACAAATTATAATACATATAAAATTATATATGTGACGTTTGTGACCAAATGCAGAATTGTATTTTTATAATGTAATGCTTTTTGACATGTTCCCCTTATTTACCGTTTGCATTTTACAGCGAGATATCTTAATTTGCACTATTATTACTTACTGCATCAGATGAACGTGATTATTTGATTGTATTTCAATCTTCCAGGTCTTTTATTTTCGTTGGCAAGCTCTACTTTAAACGTTTTCATGATTTTTTCCAAGTCTGTATCTTTTTGTTTTTACATACCGCCATTAGTGTTATTGAATTTCAGTATATCACGCCCGATGCAAATCATAACTTTTGTGGGAACATACTAAAGACCTGAAATACTAATGACCTGAAAGACCTGAAATTTTTAAGGCGTCGAGCTAATGCTCGGCAGCCTTCTAGCGATCGTCTGGATTGGCAATCGTCCAAAAATTCACGCTCTGCACCGCCTTTTAAATGCGCATAAGAAATAAGTTCCTTAAAGTATTAAACGTATTACAAGATTTTTTTCTTCCATTTATTCAACTAAATTGTGTACAAAAAACCCAACTTTGCCTCCCTGGTGATTGACAACTCATTGCATAAGAATAAATTTGCTTAATCAAGAAATGGCGGATGAATACAATCAGGCCTAAGTGTAAAGATTCACTAAATATTATTTTAGTTTATCGCTTACATTTTAATTGGAGACCGTGCCCGATAGAAATAACATTTTAGATGTAAATTTATTTGTTATCGGACACGGTCTCCAAAATAAATGTAAGCGATAAACGTATCTAGTAATTTCGTTGCAAAAAATAAACTCGATAATGCAATTGGTTTGGTCGAGCATTTTAGATAGCACGTGTTGTGGATTTGTTTGTAAACAACCATACCATAGGAAATCTTGTTTCAAGCGGGAATTGAAATAAATAAATGTATGTTTTATTATTATCATTAGGGACACACTGTTAATGTATTTAAATTATGAACCTGTGAAAGTTGTTCAAAGACTGTTTGAAGCAGAAAGAAACAAATTATATTTGAACTTTGAAATTTCTTCGATTTTTGCAATTACGATGAGTTATTGTATTAAAAAAGCACCACTACCTATTTTATTAGAACATATACTGATTTTTGTTTTTAAAGCAGCAGAAAACATAATTCATATATTTTTCTATTCCAAGTCTAATATCATTTGATATGACTACTAGTACAGAAATTCAAATTATTGGTATCATTCTATATAAAAGAAAAAAATGTCAGCTCGACGCCTTCGTGGCCGTTCCGGCCTTTGATTTATAAATGATACTTTTATAAGATTTTAGTCAAATGAAATTATTTTGTGGGGGTTTAAATCATATTTCCAGGTATAATTTTGTTTTAAAAAATATCATAATGATCAGTTATTCAAGCAGAAATATGAAAGACCTGAAAATTTGAATTGACCTGAAAATTTCAAATGACCTGAAATTTTATATAATTGATATAGATGATACTTTTATCAGATTTTGGTCAAATGAAATTACTTTGTGGGGGTTTAAATCATATTTCCAGGTATAATTTTGTTCAAAAAAATATCATAATGATCAGTTATTCAAGCAGAAATATGAAAGACCTGAAAATTTGAATTGACCTGAAAATTTCAAATGACCTGAAATTTTATATAATTGATATAAATGATACTTTTATCAGATTTTGGTCAAATGAAATTACTTTATGGGGGTTTAAATCATATTTCCATGTATAATTTTGTTCAAAAAAATATCATAATGATCAGTTATTCAAGCAGAAATGTGAAAGACCTGAAAATTTGAATTGACCTGAAAATTTAAATGACCTGAAATTTTATATAATAGATATAAATGATACTTTTATAAGATTTTGGTCTAATGAAATTACTTTGTGGGGGTTTAAATCATATTTCCAGGTATAATTTTGTTCAAAAAAATATCATAATGATCAGTTATTCAAGCAGAAATATGAAAGACCTGAAAATTTGAATTGACCTGAAATTTTCAAATGACCTGAAATTTTAAATGATTGATACATTTCTATGTTCTGTGTCAATTTTAATGTCTATTGTAGAGTTTTTATCATATTTCCAGGTATATATGTGTTAAAATATATCAAACCGAAACATGGGCTGTTAGATGACCTACACAACTATACCATCACAAAATTTCAGGTCAGCCCAAATTTTCAGGTCAATTCAAATATTCAGGTTTTTCATATTCCTGTGTAAATAATATATTTTAACACTTATATACCTGGAAATATAATAAAAACTCACAAATAAACATTAAAACTGATACAGAACAAATAGAAATGTGTCAATTATATATAATTTCAGGTCAGCCCAGATTTTCAGGTCTTTCGTATTCCTGCGTAAATAATTGATCAGTATGATATATTTTAACACTTACATACCTGGAAATATGATTAAAAACTCACAAATAGACATTAAAACTGACACAGAACTTAGAAATGTTTCAATTATATATAATTTCAGGTCAGCTCAAATTTTCAGGTCAATTCAAATTTTAAGGTCTTTCGTACTCCTGCATTAATAATTGATCAGTCTGATATATTTTAACACTTATATACCTGGAAATATGATAAAAACTTACAAAAAGACATTAATATTGACACAGAACATAGAAATGTATCAATCATTTAAAATTTCAGGTCATTTGAAAATTTCAGGTCAATTCAAATTTTCAGGTCTTTCATATTTCTGCTTGAATAACTGATCATTATGATATTTTTTTAAACAAAATTATACCTGGAAATATGATTTAAACCCCTACAAAATAATTTCATTTGACTAAAATCTTATAAAAGTATCATTTATATAAAATTTCAGGTCTTTCAGGTCTTTCAGGTCATTAGTATTTCAGGTCTTTAGTACGTCCCACTTTTGTGCACTAGGTTTTATTGCAATTTCTGTGTTAAATTGTATTGTTGTATGGATTGCTGTAATTTTATTGGTCATATATTGTGTAAATCACCTAATTTAATTGTTGAATTATATTTTATATATTAGTCTTTGTTTATTGCCGGTGACTGCCGGTGGCTGCCGGTGCTGCCGGTGATCCTTAGGGAAGCGCGTGGGTCACCGGGGGGACTCTGTTTGTTTATATATAGGGGAGATCACTCTATCCGGTGGACTCGGGGTTTAGCAATTGAGGTTAGAGGGTGTTTTTATTACTACTTCGATTATTTTAGGTAGAATTAGGGGATTTTGAGTAATTTATTTATTATTTCATCGTTGTATTACGGGTTAATCTCGTTTACACGATATTTATTAATAATTAGGGAGTTTGTATTGGATTAATTTCGATACAGACGACATAGTTCATTTTATTTACGGTTAGACAAAGGGTTAATCTCTGAAGTCTTACCGTTTAAATAATTAGTAATCGTTAATAGTTCTCTGGAATTTTATTATTCTAAATAAGTGAATTATCGATATTTGATAATATATTGTTACAGTAGGAATAGTTTATTCGTAAATCTAGTTTTATTGTGGTATATAATTGTCAAAGTTTTGCGTTAAAAGTTAAGTGAGATATAGTCTGGTAATTCTAGATTATTTCTCGACTTCTATGATATTTATTCGTACACTAATCGGGTCATTCTCGTTTAGTGCGCCCCCCCCCTTTATTGAATTAACGTACACACGAAGGTTGTGCTAGTATCACTGTACAATTTGGGTAATTCCCGATTGTCAGTGATTTAATTGTAGGTGTACTTGTATTGTTGATTAGTTATATAATTATACGTCTTGTTATTTCATCGTTTAATAAATCTACGTAAACTTTAAATAAGTCTTATATTTAATTACCCTCGGTATAACTTAAATACGGGTCCAAGACACAGGTAATTCTTGTGTTGATTTATAAGAAGCAATATTTACGAGAAATTCGTAATTTGGTAGATTTAAACCCACGGGTAATTCTCGTGCAGGATAGCGTATATAATTTTGTGCAATATCCAGCGCTCAGGTCCGTTACATATACAAATGTGCAATGTGCAGTAAGTGAGTGGACATATTAAGACAATATAATCATGTAAATATCTTAAAATATGAATGGACATAAATGTATGATAAGTAGCTTAAACTGTAGTATTATTACAATGCTGTGCTCTCATTTTGAAAGCGCTAGACAAATATTTTCTTATATAGATTATTGAGTTCCTTTGTATTGTTAACACTTAAAAGTTTAGCTAGCTTGAAAACACTTGTGTTTTTTTGTAATAAAAACTCTTTATATATTTCCTTCGTAATTAAGCATAAAAAGGACATATGAGTGTAAAGTGGAACTCATCTTCTAAATCTTTTTTATTACAATGATTGCAAAATCTTTCATTTCTTGGTACCTTGTTGTGTCGACCTTTTTCAATATTTTAAGAGTGTGATGAAGTTCGAAAAATACTTATAAATTTTTTTGAAATATATTTAATCGGTCTCCTAAGATAAGTTTGCAAACAAAAATTATCCACAATGTGTTGATATAACCTACTCTTCGGAGATGTCGAAAAAGATGACATCAAACTTTGTTTATAAATATCTAATATATCTTGTATGTTTTACATTGATTTGAACAAGTTTCGTCAAACAAATATTTTAGACCCATGCTAGACAACTCGCTTTGTATGGAAACCATCCAGTTATCGTTATTGACAAGCATGCTTTCGTATGCCTCCTTCAAGATAATGTTATTTGTATTTTTAATTTTTAACCAGTATTTGAAAATTCGTAGCTTTCTTCTAATATACAAAGGTTATCTACCCAGCTCATAATAAACTAAATTATTTGTAGTTTTTTTGTTGACCCCAAGAATTCTCTTACAAAAATTGAGACGTACCTTTTCTATATCGGGTGCTTTGTGGAAACCCCAAATTTCACAGGCATACGAAAGAATACTATGTACATACGTATCAAATACAGAACATTGAGTTTTAACATTAAAAGAATAATTTTTCATAGTGGTTGACATTGCAAAAAGTGCTTTTCGTCCTTGATCTGCTACATATTTTTGTGTTTGTAAAAATTTTCCATTGAAGTTAAATAACATACCAAGATACTTGAAAGTATTCACAACTTCTAGTTTTTGTTCATGGTATGACCAGCTTTCAGCTCATATGTAGGAACTGCTTCGCCTGCGTCTGTGCAACAGACTTCATTTTAAATCAAAAATTTTACCAACTAATGCGGGTTATGTATTTTTTCTGCAATGTCGCTACCTTCATATCCCAAATAAATCACCAAAGAAAGCATTTTATTGTTTAAATGAGTCAAGTATGGTACAATAAAACAATGTTGTATATGAATTTAACTCGGGCTAGGTTACGTACTATCAACGCGAATTTACCTAGTGATTTGTTAAAGGCGACCTCACTGTAATGTTACCAGTCTTGGTTATATCTGTGAAGTGTAAGCGTGCACTTATCATGTGTTATGTGTCACGGAGGTGCCCGGCAATTCTTTTTAATTACACATATTTGAAAGACGGCTTAAAACTATTTACAAGTTTATTCACATTATTCCAAGGAATAGTCACATTACATACTATGTTTAATCCACGTGCACTTCTAAATCTCCAACTCTATTCCATACTCAATTAAATTCTACTCTAATACCGCCTTGATTCTAAAGCTCATCATATATATACTATTAGGCTCCAATTGATGATTATCTTAAATCATTAGTTCCAATCTATTAATTAATTAGCTCCATTTCTACATCTATCTCTATAAAATTCTAATCATCTTGTCTAAACTACAACTTGACATTGGCTCCCAATTCTACAAACAATAGCTCCCATAGCTCCAATAATTAAAAGCCCATAAAACTTGACCACTCTAGACATTGCTCCATTCTTAATCACCCAAACACAGCTTCATCTGTCTGAACAGCGTATTCTCAAATCTGTAACTCTATATAAATCACTATTAACTAATACACTAAAATTTAGCACTCATGATATGCAATATGACACGGGTGATGTTTGGCTGATATCTAATCATGTGATACAATGATATACATGTTCAGATTTAGGACATGCATTACTATTTAAATGTACTAAGAAATCTGCTTTTCTTGGATATTGTATGTGAAGAGAGGTAAGTATCATATATACTACTTGTGTAGTTACCAACTGTTATATAAGTTAAATGACAAACAATTTGTAATTCTCTATAAATTGTTATGGTTACAGGATTTTTACATTAAAAAGTAATTTTATATTAAAATTGATATCAGATGCTTGTTTTTAAATTTAAATATGTTCATAAAAATAATCCATTGTTCTAAAAGAATTGCTTCTAAAAAAATTGGTGCATCACTCTTTCAAATTAATTATTACTTGTCACAGCTATTTATTTTTACAATATTATATAGAAATGTAACATATTCAATTTGTCATCTCCCTCAACTGCAGGTCAATTTAAATTATTTTAAATTTATATATAAATTTAAGTTATAAAAAAAATTGAGCTACCCACACAAACTTTTTAAAATCCCAAATTATTGTAAACTAACACCAAATATGTGTCTTAAATTTAAAAACAAGACAGTACTTAGATTATTGTAGGTTGAGTAAGTTTTATTCATTTTTCTTACAATTATGGTAAATTTGATCAAATCACAGGTTGATGTACAAAACCAGAATTCATACAATGCAGTCCTTGTTTGCTAGCTCTCAGTAAACTTATTTTAGGAATTTGTGTGAAGTGATCTTCCATTGTATTTAACCCAGATTATGACAGTGCTCATGTAGATAAAGTAAACCATGTAAATAAGAGTAAAAAAAGAGTTGCCAAAAAGCAATTACTGTGATTGATTGATAATAATAATTTACATTTTCAACTGTTTTTGTCTGTGATAACATTTAATTTAACGAATCAATTTTGAACCCAGTAACTTCATTAAACTTAAGTGACACAAAATGGGCGTGTCTTACAGCATAACCGAGAAACTGTATTGGCTGCGTCGCGTAGTAATACAAAGCATGTGCTACATAAAAAATAGTGGTGTTAAAATGATGTTGTTTTAAAGTGTACAAATTGGAAATAATATAAATATAAGTAATAAGGAATCATTCTTTGAATATTTTGAGGTGATAATTTCGGTCGTGGTCAAATCTATCATAAAGCCCTTGGGGCTTTGTTGGATTTGACCATGCCCCGACTGAAATTATCACCTCATAATATTCAAAGAACGATTCCTTATTCCTTAACTATTAACAGTTACAGTCTATGGATGAACGATTGTGGAAACCCGTTCTTTTAATATACATTAAACAACTTCTACAAATTCACCTAATTTCCAAGATCCCATTTCTCAGGATTTCCTTTGCGAATATGTAAAGATTCTGGTCGGAGTTGTAAAATTCCTTATATTGCAAGCCACAAATTTATGTGTCTCCTATCGGAAACGCTGATGTCTGGAAATGATATTTGATTATGATTGACTATTTAGGACATTTCATGTATTTTGTACATGAACAGGACTCATGTAATAGTTCAAAATCTAGAACTGTGACATTAAAAATGTTAAAATTAACATTGACCTTGGTGCCATTAATGCCTCTTACAGCTCTACATTTAAGATAAAGGATAACTATCATACATAGATCAGTGAATTTTTTTTGTGTGTACACAACTGATTCATTTATATCCATTTAACAGGATGTGCAGTAATGTATACAAATCTGCAAAAATGTCAACAATGGCACCAACTTTGCTATTTTAATATTGTTGATTTAGAATATGATTCATCTTTTTTTTTTAATGAATAAACAGCATAGGTACCCATTGAGTTACCATTATGTTGACAAATAATGTAGAAAAGTTCAAATCCAAAGAAACAATGCACAAACATGTATTTGATATATTACTTTCTATCAGATGTAAGTTAAGATGTAGTTTATGTGAATAATGATTAAGATCAAATGGTTTGTTTTTTATTTTTATCTAGATTATTATTTATAGACAAATGGTACCATAGTTAGCTTTGGATTCATAAAAGTGATGTCAAGTTTCCTTCGCAAACTAGTGCGGAAAAAGTATGTGGATCCCTTCAGTATCACAGACACCAAGTTATCCAGATGTTTGACCACATTAGATTTAACTGCCCTAGGTATGTACGCTAATGGTAGTTTTCTTCTGGATTATTATTGAATTTCTACTTCCTGTAACAATACATGTATATCTTTAAATGAAGTGATAAGCAAACTGCATGGGCAATATAAACACAAAGGTTAGAGAATTTCTGATAGATGCAGATTGGCATCATCCATAAATTTGTCCATTTTCGTTGTTTGTTTTCCACGATCAGCTCCAAACATTAAATCATTACATGGTAAATTGAGTAATACTTATGTAACCTTGAATAAAAAAACAACTTTTGAGTTGTATTATACATGAGCTGAACATTTTTCTGAGTTTTACATATTGAGAATTGAATGTAATCTACTTTTTCCTAATCTAAATATTAATTACTGTATTTTGCAGGGATAGGGAGTACCCTGGGAGCTGGGATCTATGTTGTGGCTGGTCAGGTAGCCAAAGACACAGCGGGCCCAGCTGTCATCCTGTCGTTCCTTATAGCAGCTTTAGCCTCGGTGTTAGCAGGTATTGCGCAATCAGGGCTGTTGCATAACTGTAATCAGCTGACTTGATCTGTATTAATTTGATAAAGTATATTTTATGTGGGATTATGAAATGAGGATGGAGAGATTTATCATGATGTCCTAATTCATTTGTAATTTTGTGGAGATTAGTATGGTAATTCGGGCCAATGCATTATACAAATATTGTACACTTAGTTTACTTGTTAATCAAATGGTCCTTTAAATGCTGATTGCCATCACTTGTGATTTTAAAGGTTTATGCTATGCTGAGTTTGGAGCCAGGGTCCCTAAGACAGGGTCAGCCTATGTGTACAGTTATGTCACAGTCGGAGAGTTCATGGCCTTTGTCATTGGGTGGAACCTGATCCTGGAGTATGTGATAGGTAAGTCAGAACAGGAAAATTAAAAAAAAAACATGCCCTTGTCAAATCATTCTTTTATGATATCTAGTTTTGTAAAATCTTGTAATTTGTTGTTTTTCAGGGACGGCTAGCGTAGCTCGTGCATGGAGCTCGTACTTTGATTCACTGATCCATAAATCCATCCAAACCTTCTTCAGGGACAACATGCCCATGAGTATTGGGGGTCTATCTCCTTATCCAGATTTCTTTGCTTTTGGCATCACCCTCCTACTCACATGTATGTAATTTATCTGTAAAACTTTTGTTTTTGAAAAGATGGCAGTCTTATTGAATTAATCTCTCTGATAACTTATGGATCTTGTTATATTTTTATCTGTAAAACTCTATTATTAACTTGCAGGTATACTAACTTTAGGAGTGAAAGAATCCTCAAGGTTTAACAACATTTTCACAGGAGTGAACCTTCTGGTGGTGTTGTATGTTGTCATTTGTGGATTCATTAAGGCAGACCTGAGTAATTGGTCTCTACCTAAACCTGCGGTTTGTTGGGTTTTTTTTTTTTTTAAAAATCACAATATGATAATCCTTTGATATGCATTGAAATGTTTAGAAATCAAGTTTTTGGCAAAAATAAGATTATGATGTGTGGTAATTCTCGCTACGTAGAATTAAGGAAAAAAGTGATTCTAAAGTATATTACGATAGTACGTAATTCAGAGTGGCAACACTAAGGAAATTCAGATTTCATATGTAAATCTTTCGCTTCTTGCAATAGTATATGCTTTTTGTCTGACAGCTGAACTCTACAACTGACAAAGCAGGAGATGGTGGATTTCTCCCATTTGGTTTTTCGGGAGTGATGTCGGGAGCAGCTACTTGTTTCTATGCTTTTGTGGGATTTGACTGTATCGCTACTACAGGTTAGAAAAAGATAAGAAAGTGATGTTTACATTTCCCCACTGCATACAGCTGTGACAGCTTTCCTAGTACATGTGTTTGCTTTATTCAGTCCCTTTCTTGATACACATGCACCTTATTTACTGGTACATTTTGGTACATGTTCTTATAAATCTGTTTTCAGCGACTTTTAAAATAATTTTCATGCTATTCAGACACAGAAATTCTGACAATTTAAAAGTTTATTTTGTTTCATCTAATTGTATAAAAAGAATTACACTTATTTTGTCGCTGCAACAACCTTATATATAATAAGACAGTATGTTGTCGCAAATCTTATCATCAAATCATTGCCTCTTTGAATCGTTAGTATGTTTTAACAGGGGAGGAAGTCAAGAACCCACAGAAAGCCATCCCCATCAGCATTGTCCTGTCTCTATTTGGGTGTTTCCTGGCCTACTTTGGAGTATCGGCAGCCATTACTCTGATGAGTCCTTACTACCTCCTAGACCATGATGCTCCCCTCCCCGAGGTCTTCTCTCAAGTGGGCTGGGACGTGGCCCGATATATCATAGCTGTGGGGGCAGTATGTGGTCTCTCCACCAGGTAAAATCTCAGGAAGGGCTCAAGACCTTGTTTTCTATTCAGAAATTGAAAAGATTTACTCCATTATTTAAAACAAATGATGACAAAGGATTATAATTGTTTCAGTCTCCTTGGTGCCATGTTTCCATTGCCCCGAGTCATCTATGCAATGGCCAGTGATGGTCTACTCTTTCAGTTTCTTGGTACTGTTAGTGAGAGGTTTAAAACACCTGTGGCAGGCACGCTTCTGTCTGGACTGTTTGCAGGTGACTGAAGTTTAATGAAAAAAGGAAATTTGTTTGAATCAAATAAGGAAGAATATTTTTCTAACTTTTTTTTTTTAAAACAGGGTTCATGGCAATGATGTTTGACCTTAAAGAGCTAGTGGACATGATGTCCATAGGAACCTTGTTAGCATATACTCTTGTAGCTGTTAGTGTTTTATTGTTAAGGTAAATATGTCTGATCATTTAGAATTAATCTAAGATTAGGTAAAGCAATTCATTTTTCCACTTCATTTTCAATGTTAGCTATTTATTATTATGTACCCATTGAAGGAGTTTGAAAAAAAAACTGGTTTTCATTTGCAGGTACAGAGTGAATTCCTTTAACCAATACAGGGCAGATGACGGGTGAGACAAACAACATTAATAAATGTATCCCAAATAATTTAGCTTCCTAAATGCCAGGGACTTTGTTAGACCTTTGAATATTTTAGTGATAAAGATTTGAAATTCTTTGTTGTTATACAAATATTCAACTTACCTGTAAAAGAAATTTTTCACATTTTTCATGTTCTTATGTCTAATTATTTGTTGCATGTTTTTCCAGAGATTCATTGATATTAAATGACACCAGTTCAGTCGGATATTTACAACAAATGATCAACCATAAACTTCTCGCTCCTACTCACCTGTCAGAAACTGTCTCATTTTGGAATATCACCATTATATGTAAGTATCCTTATAAAATTGGATAGGTGCATGGAGATGAAATAATATTTACTGTAACAAGTGTTAAGTGATTGAAGTTAACTTAACACTAATTTAATTTCCTTTCAGGTGTGTTGATCATTGCCGAGTCTTTAATACTCATTTTTCTTGAGGACTTCATTTCATCTGGTGTTTGGTGGTCCATAGCACTAGTTAGTGTTGTTGGTCTCCTCATATTCATTCTTGTTTATTCAACATGGCTACAACCCCAAAATCAGGATTTAGTCAACTTTAAGGTAAGTTTGAAAACCAAACCTCACCACTTCCAGTTTATTCATGTGAATTGGGCACCAAGATGTGAAGCAAAATCTGAACATACAACTTGATGGTGGTACATGTGGTACAGCTGTGCCAACTAATGTTGAAGGGAATGTTTGCAACAATAGTTTTGAATTTTGAAGTACATGTGTTTTACAACATCTGATAATATGTTTTTCATTTTGATACAGGTGCCTCTTCTTCCAATCCTACCTGTGATCAGTGTCTTTGTTAACGTTTATCTAATGCTCAAACTGTCATCTGCCACTTGGATCAGGTTTGGAGTTTGGATGTTTTTGGGTAGGTGACATGGAATCAGAATCCCTCATCCTTTCACATTTCAATATCATAGTTCTTGTTGAGCTGCAAACAGTAAAAATTGAAATATTTGCTATATCTTTTTTTTATTCCTATGCACAGCTGATTCACAAAGCCTTTACATTAAAATATTTCACACAAGAAAAATGCAAATGCAATGCCTTTCTCTTGCAATGACCAAGTTTGACCTCAGCATTTGCACTTTGACCTATGACCTGTTATTTTCCTTCCTTCCAGGCTTTTTAATCTATTTCTCATACAGTCTCCACCACAGTGTAGAATCTCAGCACGACGAACACATTCCTCTCTCCCCGTGATCAGACCAAGACGAGAGCAGCGATGACAATATCTTTAGTGAAGATGAAGAAAGTGACCATGAAAATAGATCTTAGCCCTTCAGAAATTCCTTCATAGAAATTTCATGCTTTAATATCTCTTTCTATTGATGGTGCCTTTAAATGCAGCAAGTGATTTACAGAGTTATTTTACAAGAGATTATTTAAATTATGAAGAGTATTTTTATTGGATTTTTGCTCTGTCAATTTCCAGGGTTCATTATCTACTTTGCCTATGGAGTTTGGTTCAGTCTTGTAAATGAAACGCTGCCAAATTTCACAATTGTGAACGAAAGAGAGGACGAACAGAATGAAACACGCCCTCTCCTCAAATAGAGCATGCAGATTTAAAACAAGAATCTTCCTGAATAAATCAATTTTGTGTGATTGGATCAAAGCAGCTAGGTTTTAAAAAAGAATTCCATAAATTTTTATTATTTGTTAGCTGTGATATTATATATCGTCATTGTATGTGATGAAAGTGATATTTAATGTGGATGGTGGATTTAAATGTGAACTTTATTTATGGAGTCAATCATGGAAGTTAAATACTAGTCTTGTTGATAGACATTTTAGTCACGGGGAGAGAGAACACAGAAACTCACAACAGTAGGTGCCTTGCACCTGGCAGGTTGCTTGGGTACTTGGGAGTCAACTATCAAAGTGTTGTAGACAATAAGACAATAGAATTCTTAATCATATTATTGATGATTATTTGTAGTTGACAGCTTTTTTTATGCATAGTCATGATTATAATGTTTACATTAGATGTAAATATACATGCATGACTACCTATAAATCAAGTCAGTTTACGGGAAACTTCTCTAAGAAAATGGTTACTGTCCATTGTAAAAAGAATAAGTAAGTGATCATACCAACTGTTCTTAAATGTAATGTTTCTTTCAAATATCATCTTTTAATGTATATTAACCAAATTATCCGTTTCAAGGGCTATAATGGGTTCATAATTGAAACTGGTAAAATTGAAATGATTAATTGCATGCCAAAATCTTCAAATAGTGTCATGATTCTTTCCAACCATGATACTCTTGTCAATGTGCTTTAAAACAAAACATATAAAGGTATGGCCTACCATAATGTTATTTTGTTTCAATGATGATTGCATCTGGCATTTCAATGAAAATAATAGAAGATACATTCGTTGGCAAAACATTTTATCGGTTCATTTTTCTTACTCTTTTGATACATAATTAGATCAGGTGATAACTATATTATGATATGTGTACCTTTCAATTTTCTAAGAATTCAAATCTCATAAAATAGTGTTTTATTTTTTGTTCTAACGGATACTCCATTTTGTTTATTGTCTGTTTCCTTTGGTCTTCGTGACGTCCGTTAACAATTTTACATTAATTTTTTAACTTCTTGAAAACTATTAAAAGACCAATTGTTACCATTTTTGGTTTTAAGCATCTAAATATAAAGGGTATCTAAATTGTGTTTATGACCTTACGACAGGGCCAAAGAATGACAAATTTCAAAATTCTCCTTCTTTACTTCAAGGCACGTGGCAAAAAAAAATATAAATGCATGAATTCCAAAAAGCCATCTACCAATATTGTAAAATTCATGGCACCAAGGTCAGGGGTTCAGACCCTATGGTTGGGCCAATATGGCCATATAGTAAAAATGTATTAACTCTTTGAAAATCTTCTTCTCTAATCCCATATAGTTAATATACTATTTTTTTGTCAGTCTGTGATGTATGTACTTATCATGTTCCTATGTTATGTTTTAATATGAAAACCTTTGAGACGATTGTCTTACGGAAATAAAGAACTTGAAAATGTATTTGATTAGGTCACTGGGTCACTAGGGTGGCTGACCTATTGTCGTTGGTCGTGCGTCGTCCATTAACAGTTTTACATTTTAACATCTTGAAAGCTACAAGAACTTGGGTAAATTGTTGCTTGGTCATGTTTTATTAAAATATATATTCTTTTAAGAATCTAATTTCATTTCCTTTGCAGTGTGTTTGCTAGTAGCAATAAATTGTATGCATGTTGTGTGCATTATAAATGTAACTGAATATTATGAAAGACTGACCATTAAGGTGGAATGTCCCTCTGATAAGAGAGATAACTTCTGTAGAAAATAATATCAATTTGTTTCTGTTAACTCACAATTATTAATGCATATTACAACAAGGGAGGTGGTGCATGGTCCCAATTTATGTTGGAAGGCGATACACTTATTTGAATTCAAAGATAGAAAAAGAAAATTAGAACTGAACCCCATGGCTCCTTTGAAGCAGGGGGGCAAAAAAGTAAAAAAAAACTTTTACAAAATATTACAAGAAATGTATCATTATGATAAAGTATTTATGAGGCAATATCTACATGAGTATTCCTCCCTCTCTCCCCCCCCCCCCCCCAATGGATTTATTCTTTTTTTTAAATATAACTAAATTTTATGTACTTGTTCAGTACATGTACTGTACATGTTTGATGTTTTAGGCCAGAGAATATTTGGATTGAATATTTTTATTTCTCTATCTATAACTCGTTCACAGAGCTGAATGAATTATAATTGGGAAAAATGTGACCAAGACAATTACAAATTCTAGACTTAGTTGAAATCGTTTAATTAAATCTTATAACATTTCAAATGTTTAAATTGAATAAAGCTTTTTTATTCTGAGGGAGCAGATATGGGAAAACAATTGAAAAAAAACCCCTAATATATCAGCTCATTTGATTCAAGACAGTATATCCCTGTATTGATATCATACCAATTACTGGAAGATTATTCACTCGATCCCCTTTTTGTGTTACATAGCAAAATGCTCTGGTTTACATTTTTAGGATTTCTTAAATATACATATCCATTTACTATTATCTTATCCAAATTTAAAAAAGAAAACCTTTTCTGAAATTTAAGAAACTGTGGCAATTTTTCTTTCACTGTGTGTAAAACATGTATGTAATATGATAAAGAAAGATAACTCTTGCTGATTGAAGCAATTTTTGTTGAAAACCTATACAACAAAGTGCTATTCTGAACTAAAATGCAGCGCTTCAATATGTTTTGTAATATGAATTGAAAATGTATATAACTATATATTATTTTCATATACATTTTGGATTTTTAATTTTATGCTGCGATGGTAAAATTTTGTTTTTTCTAATCACTATGTCTAGTTTTCTTCATATCATGATTAGACATTTTATCAAATTTTGAAAAATCTAGCAGCGCTTCATCACTTAAAATTTGTTTCATATGAATCGATTGATATTGACTTTGATGAAAATCAATATGAAATTTTTTAAAAAATTTATGACAAAATTAATAGCAGAGGGATATTACACCTTAAAGGCCTGCGTGTCTTTTTTTTTTACCAAAAGTTTATTGTATTTGACCCCTGGAACTAGGGTACTCAACCAACCCTTACCCCCTTAATAGATTTTATGTTTGCAAACACCGGGGGTAACCGTCAGAGGAGTCTTGGATTAGGGTTTAGACAAAATGAAGCTTAAAATGCTAAAAATGCAAACACGAGACTCCATGACAGGTCCATCTAAAGGCTTTGATACCCCGGCAGACCTCTTGCTTTGTAATTTTGATTATCATAATGCAATACTTAATTATTCAATAAGCGTTAAAAATCAAGTGTATATGTGTTATGACAATGTTAATATATGTAGAAGTGGACACACTTTTCGTTTTAGTCTGGACCAAGGTTTTTTTTTATGATGCGAACAGACTGTATTAATTAAATGCGTTTTCATGACGACGTGACTTACAATTACTGATTCAACACACCTGCCCATCAAATATTTGTATTAATTTCAAACATTGAAGCTCGTCGACATTTGTATAAAAGAAAATGACAAATTCTTGTTTAATCTTGTGGCAGTTACAAGCGCCCTTGTGGCAATCTTGTACCCACAACCTAATCTGTTATAATTTTAACAATACTTTCGCGTATTTTTTTGTTCACATGGCAACCAATCTTCGTTTAATACTTTTGGTTACATAAATAAACTTTAACTACGATGCAACGGCAACCCCAACCCCAACGGGTGAAGTGTTAATCGCAACCCTTTTTTCAAGATATTGAGGTAGGTGACCTCCCCTCCAAAAAGTTAAAAACGATCGATGAGATGTTTCCGAATGAAAGGTTTGCAAATCTTTATGGTATATACTATATAGTACGGTATATACAAGGCAAATCTCGTCTCAAAAGTTTTTTTCCCTCTCTAACAAATCTCGGGGGAGGGGGTGGCTCAAGAGACTTAACGCTGTTTCGTAAACAGACACTCTACAGAATGAACTTCATTTACTGCTTAAGAGAACGATCTTATTAAAAAATGTAAAACGGTCTGCTCCAACCATACTTTTGGGGGAGGTTTTTTTTTTTGCCCTATAGATTAAATGGATCCAAGCTGTTGACAACGAGATTTAGTGTGGAACGTGCACTGTGCTACAGTTATCCCCGTTTGCATCCAATTTTCTTTAGATATCTCCAATATTGAATTTTTAGACTTTAAAATGCATAAATTTCGTTTTAATAAATTAATAAATAAAACAAAAAAGATCTCATTTTAACACTATACAGCAACATTTAAAAAGTTGTCGGAAATTGTTATTTCCTGGTATTTTTGCGCAAAAATGAGCTGTCTCTTAAATTTGATAGTTACGAGTGAAAAGAAATCAAAAATGGTTTTTATATATTACCACAGACATACAATATGATAAACATTTCTTACAGTCACGGTTTATGGGTTGAGCTGAACCCTTAGAAATATAAGAACAGTAACGTAGCATCGATTGTGAAAGGGGAGGGGCGACCCCCAAAATCTTGACAACCAAAAAATAAAAAAGAAGAAAAAAAAAAACACCGAAAAAAACATGCACTTCGCCAAACTTCAAAAATCATTTCTTAAGCCATGAAGGAGGGAGTACCTGGTTACTTAAAATATTGGTCTATATTTCAAATTCCCGTATGATTTTAAACTCAAGTACAAATTTTAAACTCCAAACACTTGGGGGGGGGGGGGGTCGTCAAAATTCAAAAGTGTCTGTTTTAATATCTGCCCCCCCCCCCTTTCTACGTGCCCGAAAAATACATGTTCTCACGTTCTTCGTAATATTTGATGAGTTGTGTAATGTCAAGATGACCAATTTCAATGTCATTTGTACTTGTAAACTTAATAGATTCTATAATCCTCTCAAACCCATTCTTAAGTAGCTATGCTTACACATGTCTTTCCAATCGGTTTCTTGGATTGTAACTGACAATCCGCGCTAATGAAGTGATAATTGTATATGAATCTCTGTAGAACTTCAGTTTGTGATGCCGGAAAGTCATAGGTATACATGGTCGGAGCATACAAAGATCCAAGTAAGTCTTGTGTTTATTAGATAAGACGTACAGATGGTGGTATAGCGGGGTGGGTCCCTCACATATTATTCATAAATTTGTGATTTAATTTTTCATTAACGTCACTGACTACCGTAAAGAGGAAATCGTTAATTACGTAAAACATAGGCAGCACCTGCTTAATGTCTTCAGTGTTCCAGAGTAATCCAGAAAATATCGCAACTATCTGCCCAGCTAGTTTTGAGTTTATATTGTATTTATTTGAGTCGATCGAATATAAAATTCTAGTATATTTCGGTACGTTGTAGGTTTTATAATAAGGCAAAAGGAGTTTGTATTTCCTACTGTAAGGGCAGGTTGGTATTTTAGAGAATTGGATCGTACATACATGTGCTGTCGTCTTAATCGCGGTTCTAGAATTTTGTTTTTGTCCTTTTTGTTTGATCTTTATTTTGTTTTTTGTTTGGTTTGTGTGTATATGTGTGTGTGGGGGGGTTCCATCATTCAATAAATGTATCACATAGCAGCGAGCTTTCTCGTTCTCTTCACATTTTCATCTTCTTTTTCAGAACCACTATTATTATTTTTTGGACATTTTGTTTGGATTTTAAAAAAAAATTCAAAATTCATTTGGTCAGAAAAGTTTCAACTTGTGGGAAGCATCATCGTGAATGTAGATTCAAGTTTGATTAAATCATGATTCCCAGGGACAAGGTGTCAGGTGTCTGTTGGGTAGGGTGGGGCAACAATGGGTGATGAATTTTTTATACATAGAAATGAATTAAAAACAAAATCTTTAAATAATCTTCTTCTCATAAACCATTCATCCAGAAAAGTTGAAACTTGTGTAAAAGCATTCTTAGGTATTGGGTTCTAAGTTTGATATAGGAACACGCATCTTGAGAGTAACGATGCTACAATATGTGACTAACTTTGCAAGGCAAGTATCCTAAGATAGTGTAGATTTTAAACTGTTAAAACTGTGACCTCCAGACCTATACTTGGAACCTCAAGGAGAGGTTCAAAGAAATATAGAAATACATTTTAGTTTCAATTGAAACCGTCACCGTCACGGTCACCCACGTCACCAACTTTCCTCAAGTCAATACTTAGCCTCAAGTCTGAGTTTTTACCAAAAGCTTATGCAAGGATTTGAGTTGAGGACTTAGAACTTTGAGCGATTTTATAATTTTGGCGATGGTTAAAAAATAGTATAGAAATGTTTTGGGGGAATTGTTTAGAAAATATCTTTACAAGAACTGCATTGATAAAATTACACGTGTAGTACTATAATTTGTTGAATATATTTATTACTCTATGAAGGCATCCTGATATAGCTTTGATAGTACATTGTTGAGATTTATATTTAATACCATGAAGATGATTTGATCAGATTCATTGCCATTATTGCGTATGTGAGCAATGTGGTCCATGGGCCTTTATTATTTTTTTTAATACTTCAACGCGAATCTGTAATGTCAATTTTACATTTTTCTCTTTGATAAAATGTAATAAACCCAAATTAATGTCATATCAAGGAAGACTAATACTTTATTTTTTATTTAGACTGGAAACAAGGCATGTGCGTTGTTATTTACAACAAATAGATCTAATTACCTTGAGAGGATTGGTATCATGGCCAAAGACTTTTTGTTCACTCCAGGACGTAGCAACAATTTTAATCAAAGTACTGAAGTACTGACGGGAGTTGATTTTATCAATTATCATTTATTTTAAAATCAACTTATCTTGCATGGCAATTAGTTTCTAGTCTGTATTTGAATTACGCACTTTTTTTTAATATGAATTTTTAGACTTTTCCGACAGGAATTTAGAGAAGTCCCCATATGAGTCATGTTGTGTAATATTTAAAGATAGATTTCAAACTATGTATTACTAATCGAAATAATTCTAAAAATTGTATGGATCCAAGCACTATTGATATCAAAATCTAATCTCGATCAACCAGACGCTCGGCTGTCTGCGTTAATCTTCCACAAGCAAGAGAGCCTCTCTGCTTGTCGGAGATTTACGGAGATAGCCGAGCGTTTGGTTGAACGAGACTATATTAAACTTTGGCGTAGGAACACATGAGACTACAAAAATGTCTAAACTGTTCGTATTATATAAAATCTGGCTATTTTCAAAGTGTTTATAGATAAGTTTCCTTGAAAAACAATGCTTCAGCATACATTACATCGAATTTTTCTATTATTTTCAAGAACTAAGTCTTGTCAGCGGTGATGATTTGTGCTTAGGTCCAAACACTGTTTCACTTTCGGTTTGCCAGAGTAACTGCAAAGGAGAGTTGATTAAAATCAACTCCCAAAAACATACATTTATACAATATTTATTAATTGATTTATTATTTATTAACATGCCAACAAAATAATGAAAATGGTTAGATTGTAATTCGACTTCACCATTGGTTACATGGACACAGTCTGATACTTTAGAAATAAGGGGAAAATATTCAATTGATGAAAATATGAAAGATAAATCTCACTGGGTTAAAACGAGGTGACAAAAAAATCATAATACAATTTCAAGAAACAAAATGGCCATTGGTTCATAGACAGGTTACCAAATATATACAAACTTAAACCGAGGTTCTTTTTGCTACCATGCCCAGATAAGTTTTTGTTTCCAACTGCTTTATCTCTATATTTTATGATAATTTGTTTGGTAACATTCATATAACCAAAACAAAGTAAACATTTACTTTTGTCGGTGACTACAGTAAACTATAACACTTGGAGTTTATCCGGGAGATAAAACACTTTGGACTCGGTCATATGCAGAGTGGAATTAAAGTAGAGCAGTGTTTTCACGCATCCGAGTTTGATTTTATACACCGAATCAAAAGTTCCGGTCACCACTTTATCTATCTATTGATCGCAAATAGTTCACGATATACAAAAAAACCACCACCACACACACACACCAGAAGAAAAGAAGTTTTCGTGATTGTACGACATCTGCATCATCCTCGAAAGATTGCGTACAATAGCTAGTGAAGTTGATATCACCAAAGTAGATTCAAGAAAACAGCATTGCGATATTCTACGTGGGCGCCTATGTTGAACATTTTTTTTTTCATTTTGTAACCCTAGATTTCACTCAATTGTTTAAAAAGGACATTTTAACTATATTTAGATTTTAATGAAGTTACGACAGTTTGTAAATATTGTTGAATGTTGTAAGGAGATTGAAATACAGTATGTGTTTTCTCCGGGAACTCTTTTACCTTTCTTAAAATTTAAGTGAACAATTTTTTTATTTTAAACCATAACCTAGTATGATGTGTTTTGATGCATCATTTCATTAAAATATGAAATAACGCTTCATCATGTAAATATTTGTTTGATGAATTCCTAGGAGGCATGTGGTCTAAAGCTTAAGTCGAGACAAAGCTGGTTTAACCTTTTTATAAACAAAAGTGTAGAGTGGACACCTATGTCTAACATTTTTTAGATTTTTAAATCTTCTATTTAAGTTTGCAGATGCGCAGTTCAAATTATTAAAAAAAAAACACTGTTCTGTACATGTACTTAAGTGGGCAATTTGCATATAAAACAGCGTGTAAACTCATATTAAATTGCTTTTTTATCTTTTAGCAACAAATTTGTTCGTTTTTGACATAAAGAAATGGTTACAATTTTTGTCCAGATATGTACAAGACGGCCGAACATCCCAGCATCCCCCTTAAAGGGACTTGGACACTATTTGAGCTCAATTTTTTCATTTTTTTTTTTTAAAGTTAATGTTTCCTCGAGATTTGAAAGTCAAATATCGAGTTACAAGCAAGATACAGGGTTTGGAATTCTTTGTTTTGTGAACAAAGCTCAAGTCTTGTTATTGTTTACATATGTGTTGTACTGATATAAGATTCAATTAAATGGTGCTTTCTTTTGTTGATAATATTATTTATGAACACATTGAATCAGTTTATCTTGTTTGCCACCAGTCAATTTGGGAAATAATTGGTAATTTTCCTACTTGACATTATTTGTAAGACGCATGCTTTGTTTACATAACAATGAGCTTTTACCTCTGTATCTCACTTTTAACTTGACTTCTAATATTCAAATGTTGGTCAATCATTCAAAGTGCACAAGTAAACCATTCTTTACACAAGAAAAAAAAGGAAATTTTTCACCTCAAATCGTGTCTAAGTCCCTTTAATTCATATTGAAATATTAACAATGTGTCGATATGATATTAGCAAATGTATATTGTAGTTAAGGGGTACTCACATATTTCTACTGTCCTCAGCGGTACATGCATGGGTTAACAATATTGTGACGAAATTGGTTTTATTTTTAGTTTTGCCAAAACGTAAAACCAACGTTTTCTTAAACACCACGAATAGTACGAAGCTACTTTAGATGTTGTCATTCATAAGACCTGAATAAGGCATTATTGGAATAGATTACTGTGTTCTCTCTGGGTTTGGGTTCTCTTGGATACAAGTCCTGCATAAGGCATTACAAGTAAAGCACAGACAGAGAGGCGTACCACAAGCAGAGGTGGAGGAAGCGCAAGATTGACGCAGTGATTTGATTATTATTTGAAAGGCAGGACAACAGTGATTTATATTTGCGGGAGATACAGGTCGACCACAGTTAGTGGTTATCCAATCAATAAGAAATTGTTCGTATTACTCTCGTGCCAACAAATATCTGAGTTAACAGGTTAACGGACCTGGTGCAACATACACCAGTGTAAAAACACACAGCTCGACCGCGTTGCACGTTACAATATGTTGTTCCTCCCAGTAGCAGCCATTGAAAGGAGAAATCAAGGCTATTGACCAAAAAGTTTTATGTCAGAAAATGCACAGAGATGTGTTTGTTGATTTACTTAGGCTTATTTTAAATTCTAAAGTCTGTATTTCTTGGATGTATTGAAACATTAATTTAAAAGGAATTTTAAATTTTCTAACATAGGGATTATTTATGAAAACCCTGTTTCGTAAATGCAGCATGAAATGCTTCACGCGCCCCTCATTACTTAATACTTATATAATAACTCTGATCTTTTTGGCGACATGATTTGTATTTTGTTGTATGGTTGCAGTGGCAGTATGTACAGAAGGAGTTCGCGCTTTTACACACGGAGGCCCTCGAGTACATGTATGCCGGAAACAGAGAGCAGACTAGAACTCCATAGCACGCTGGAGAAACTGGACTGTGGCATCAGTAAGCAATATGTTGTATACCTTAATCAGCCTTACCGTATTCATACTCTCATAACTGCATTGTATATAGAGTATATAAAGCAATTCATTTGCTTAAAAAAGCATTTATTTTCAGGGATTTAAAAAAAACCGAAATCCTATTAAGATGATGCGAAATACGGTCCCTAGAAAATTGAAAAAAAAAAATAAATAAAAATAAACGACCTAATTTCTATTTCTTGCTACTGAATCTTTAATGTGTGTACCCCCATAAAAACGATCATATGGATGATATACAACTTTATTAATGGTTGGGGTTCATCATTTACACACAGTCATTGTAGTTGTAGAGTAGAGCTGGATGGTCGTAGCCAAAGTAATACTATAGTAATATCCACCGTAGTAGTCTCCGTTAGTAGTACTATAGTAATATCCACCGTAGTAGTCTCCGTTAGTAGTACTATAGTAATATCCACCGTAGTAGTCTCCGTTAGGTGCTTGTAGGTATAAAGATAAAAAAAACCAACTTATTAAATTAAAGCTAAAATATTCCAATTTTTGGGTTAACCATCCAACCACTTGCTTAATTAGGTACATTTTTCTCCTTCAGCTTGTCACTGTATTTTAACAAAATCTAGATTTATGTAAAAGGAGAAAAGTGTATCATAATGCGCCAAGGCACACTCATTCCATTTAATTATTATTTTAACTTTAACAAACCAGAAGTTATTGGGTTAAAAAAAAAACATCGATAATGGATCACTGCCAAAAAAAACAAAAAAAACCCAAAAAACAACCCATATTTTGACGCAAATCAAGTTGTGTTTATAATATTCAGTCGAGTTTAAAAAATTTTAAAAATGTTATTTTCTTGAATTCGTCAAATAAAAAGGGGCCGCTGACACGTGTAATGGGATCTCATCCTTTATATTTTGTTGTTCAGCTACAGCCAAAAACATACAATTCTGTGTGGCTTTTAACATTATTTGATGTGATATTATGCAATTCTTGATTTGTGACAGTTTACTATATGCATAATGTACACTTGTTATAGATATGAAGAAGAAAGCTGTTCTACGGGAAAAACCGGTGACGGTGTGGAGTTTCCGGAGGAAGGCGTGCCTGGGAGCCCTCTTCGTTATGTACGCATTACTGGTGGTTCCCTGTGTCATCGATCTCGTTAACAACCTCATTTCCAGTAGAGAACTGGACAAGGTAAACCCTAATAAAAAAAGAGATTTGTTTTCAGACTTAAGTACTAAATATCGGCTATTAACTTGAAAAAAAATAATCAAATTTTAAGTGTGTGGGCATGTCAAGTCAGAATACTATAAAGTACACTGTCTTGCACACGAATTAAATCTCAACGAATATTGCCACGTGGTTTATCATTAAGTATTTACATCCACCAAATATAACTCCCGCTGTTTCTTACGGAAATTGATTGTAATTCATAATTCTATAGAAACTTTACACGATCCAGTTCTAACCAGTTTATCGATTGGTCGTAACCTTCAGCAACCTAAAAAAAAAAAAATCACAGGCTGCACGAAATAATCATGATGATGTCAGACTCATTCTTTTTATGTAACGTACTTACGTATATTATAACAATATTTTAGTTTCTTTTACTTACAAGTTATTTTTAATTCATTAATAAGAATAAGTGTCATAAGAAAAATATCAATATACATTTTAAATAAGAAAACTATGCAACAAAGAAAGCATTTTATAGTTAAAATATTAGATTAAGCTAAATAAATTCTTCTAATTTTGGGATTTACGGCCACACCAGTCTTTTTGTAGAGGATAATCTACAAAAATTGACCATAGATGTATTAGTTTGAGCGTCTTTTTTTCAGATTTGGGGAATTCTGGAAGAGGCAGTACATCTCCATTCGTCAACAGTAGCAATAATTCACAATTTCCACTGTATGTTTATGGATATGGATTGTGAAGAGAAAATGTTGAGTCTCCTATCGCATAGAGAACACGTTTGTCCCGGCGAGGACTACTTAGTGAATGTAGTATCTGCAATTCTTCAGAAACAAAACGCCCAGAATAGCAGTTTTGACCACGGGAGAAATATATCGACCGAAAGTTCCTTTTCATCCTTTTCTTGTGCTGGAACAACGTTCCTGAACTTGCACACTGCAGCTGTTCCTAAGACTGGTTCCATGCTGGTCCAGTCGTTGAAGTATGTCCATGCTTCCTATTCTGCTTTCGATGTTTTAATCGAACTCTATTCCCATTGTATCGTTGGCACACACAGTGACCTGCACCATTTGCTCCACGAAATCAATTACGTGAAGGGTCAGTTGTTGTCGTTCTTCCTGAAACAAACGCCCGACGACTCCATCGCTCAGTTAGAACTGTTGTTGAAGGAAACTTACAACGCAGCAGCAGACGGCAAATCCTCAGACTTGTGTTCTAACACGATGCTGCAGGGTTACTTGTCGTCTGTTCATGAAATCACAAACATTTCACAGCGCCAGCTAAAACAACTACAAAGTTTCACGCAGTCCGAATACAAATGGACCATCATTATTCAGACAATGTATTTCATTGTTCTCTTTTCCATACCTTTGATTTGTCTGTGGCATTTCGTAGAATTTTGGCGCCGCCTTGTTCTCATTCAAAAGTTATCTCAGAAATATAACGCGGTGTCGGATCAACTGTTGAAAGAGCAACTCGAATTTAAATCCATTCTCAGTGAAGTGATACCAAGGTCAAATTTCGGTGAATTTATCTCAGAAGGTTCAAAGATATCCTTGATGTCCTCGGTGTTCAGAACTGACTCCCACTGCGAGCCTGTTCAAGTCTCCTTTTCGGACAACGAAGGATCAGACGAAGGAGAAGATCGGGATCTACAGATTCGAAATTCTCGAATTTCGATGATTAATCGATTTAAACAGAAAAGTAACCCAATGGGGACGATTCACGAGACTCATAGTATCTATGATAAACTTACCAAAAAGATGTCCTCTAAGAACATAAATCCGTCCACTTCAAACGAAGTGACCATTTTTCGGTCGGACATCGTTGGGTTTTCCCGCACTATTAAACACTTCACTCCATCAGAGACGGTGAATCTGGTGTCTTATCTTATAAAGCTGTTCGATGAACGAATCCAGTTGTATGACGTGTTTGTCCTCGGACGAGAAGTCGACTCTTTTACCGTTGTCTCTGGTGAGCCTGCTTTTTATTTTCAAATTTCAAAAGTTAGCACCATGAAACTCTAAATCGAATGGCATTCCAAAAGGTACTACAAAGAGCACTAAATACTTACTATACAACAGTCTTTCGGCGTATTTATACTAGCAAAGATGATGATGATGAGGGTGAAAAGCATGAAATGTGAATTGCACAAAAATTTATGTGTAATTGTTTTTAACATTACTCCAGGCATTTCATTAGCCCAAATAACTCGCCATGCGTCAGAAATAGTGAACATGGCGCTGGATTTGATGTCCATCAGCAGCGACCTAGAGTTCCAGGCAGGCCCAGAGACCAAGCTGAGGCTCAGAATGGGGATCCATACTGGTAATGCACCCAACATTTGGAACGAATTTAGTCATACTCTTGAGTTGTTAAACTATTGCCTCAAATGAAGAGTTTGAACGATGTTTGTTAATTGATCGATTGCTATTTGGTTACTATCCGTTTTAATACATTCTGATATTACCAAAAAAGGGTTTCAAAAACGTATCTATATTAATCAACTGTCCTCAAAATCGTTAATTCCATGTTATTCAATGTCGATACTTTCTTTGGTGTTAGATTATCTAATCCCAAATCGCTTAGCAAAGGTAAATAACCGACTTCTTTATTAAAAAAAATAAATAATCCGGCGTTCCTTCTAGTGTCGTTTACTGTGATATAGCTTCTGAAATCTGTTTATTGTGCAGGTACAGCATATAGTAGACAAGTTGGGTTCCCCAAACCTCGCTACAACATATCGGGAGAGTTGCTTGAAGTCGTGAAGAAAATAGTCCGCAACGCACAACGTAAGTGTTTTCCCTTCCGCGAAAGCTTTAATTCTCGTTATTTTGGCAAAGAGGAACCAACTCTCACGAATATTTGTTTTGGTTTCAGCTAATCAAATTCAAGTGAGTGAGACGACATACCAACTCCTGTGTCGACACATTGCTTATAACCTGGGAAAGAGTGGCTACATTACTACAGAGGTACATAAAAAAATCTCCAACACACGTTTGCAGATTTCTCCAAAAAGACATGGTGCCATTTCAGTAGTTTTGCTCTTTTGTTTCAAGACAACAACAAAATCCAATATGCAACATTTCATGATATTTTTGTTGCTTTTTTCCAGACAAACAAGAACATCAAGGTGTACACACTGAACGGTCGGCGGGTGTCCGAGGACGTGACGGCCCGGGACTGCCCCGGGAGACGGACCGCCTGGATGCCCATACAGCTGGAGCAGAAGGCCCTTTACAGGTATCTAATGTAGCAACAGGGGGACTGCAAATACAGGCTCATTAATCTTGGTTTTACTAACAACCGGTATTTTAGGTAATTTAAGAAGCTCATGTGTTTGAAAATGATTGAATATACAATGTACCTCTAAACTATAAACTACAGAAACAAACAGAATTGGAAAACATTATCGTTTTCCCATAAACCTTATGCACATTTTAAACTTCCTCCATCTACCAGATTTGAGGCCGAAGAGAACCGGTACTTGGCGCCATTGAATTGGATGCTGCCCCGGGACTGTCACTCCATGGCGTCTGGATCCACCTCCTCCAGCTTCTCTAACGCCCCCGCAGCCTCCAGACGCAGCAGCATCACCCGACCTTTCAAAATGTCAACTCAGGAAACGCTCAACGAGACGCTGGGATTTTAAAGACCCTGCAGCAAAATGCAGACCCCTAACTTTTATTATAGTGCTTGAGATGCTTCTTTGAGTTTTTGGAACTGTGGAGTCAACGGCTGCGTTTACAAAATAACTTACTTTACTGCATCGTAAATCCTTTTAGTCATATATAAAATGATTCTCAATACGCAAAATTATACTTTACTGGTTCTAAGCTTAAACTTTTAGGTAGCTATGAGCAAAATATAAAATTTGGTTTAAAGTCAAAAAGTTTTTTTGTAAAGGGCAACCAAGAATTATTTTCATTCTTCATCTGTGTATCTGGTAATGAATATTTTTACCGCAAATATTAGTGATTGGATTTGATATGATTTGATTAATTTAATATAAACTGATTTGCAATAATTAAGATCTCTATTTGTTCAACTAAGAACTTTGTACATACATTTTCCAAATATTAGGTAAAAATATGAATAAAACTTGACCAAATATATGTTGACTATAAGGTTCATCTTTTTTTTTTTGCGACGAGTTGTGATATTTGGTAACACAGATCTTTAGCAGGTTGGCTAAAAGCTGATCATAAATTGGCAAATCCATATGGGGGTTTTATCCGAAAGTTTTGCCCTGTCTACCGGTACATTTTCTCGCATCATACCATAACGGTTAAAACTCTTGAAATTAAAATTACAAATTACAACAAATATTTGTAAGCTTATAAGATTTATTATTTTATCAAAGAAGGGAATTGTGTTTTGGGGTAAGACTTCAGCAGGGCTAACAATACATTGACTAGACATTTTTAAATTTGTAGGACAGAAGCACATCACACAGTATAAATGTTTACACTACCACACAGATGCACACAAAATCCATTCACCATAATCAAACAACGACTTAACCTAAATTCTTCAATAACATTATTTTTAGTCTTGGAAGCTGCTTAGTTTATTCCTTTAAGCTTGTGTGGAATGTGAATACTTTCAAATCACTGCTCCTTATATCCCAAAATGCAATTCTGCAAAGCAAATATCCATGATATTGATATATATTTGATCCTAGATTTAGCCATAGCAATACTACATGTATTTCCAAACATTCCAGTCAAAGACCATAAAATATTTCTAACATTACTGTTGACAAAACAAAACTGCAGTTGTAATATTGTTCAAAGATGATTTGAGAGATACTGAATCAATTAGAATGTCTGTATAGAGAAACTACAGCATTCAGGGGCATTTTGAAACCTTTCAACAAAAGAATTTCTATTGGTGAAACAAGAGCAACTTCTACAGATCTTGACAGTGCTTTGCTATACTAAAAGTCTGTCTAGCTTCATCCAATCTTGGCGTAAATGTAATGGTACATTTGTTAAAATGGGAAAAGTTCTCACTTCTTATATGTAAAGACTGAAATTTTTTATCTCATGCCACCATTAAATAACAGGGGAAAAGACGTCGGTACAGTAACTTATTGCACATCAACAGGAATAATGAAGCATGCTCACAGAATGCAAAAAAAAAAAGAAATATAAAAAGATTGAGACATTAATTGTAGCTGATTGTACATGATGGTCCTCATGTTACTTAAATTAACAATGTTGTTAATTGATTTCAACAGTAGAAATATCCCAGTACGCATATATACACCAAACCTACTGGGTTACACACATTCCATGTCTGTTTTCAGCAATCAATAAAACAAAAATACCCGTGCAATCTATTGGAATATCTAATTTGCTCTATAAAACGCACCAACCCAAAAATAGGCTTCCAATACACAATGACTATAAATCTCTGATTACTAGTAACTGTAAAAACTGTTAAATACCTGTGATTGATGTAATTAACAACTTTAATGTGTTAATAAACATGTACCTTTTTGCAATGACAACATGGTCAAATATCTATACAAGTTGACATTACTGGTACACGAAGACTGAGTACAACAGCAGAAGCTTGTGAAGCAATGGTTAAAAATAAATATAAATATGCAGAAAAATACATATACATCTTCAAGATCTCAAAAACAATAGAAAAACATGTAATCTCTAAGGCTTTGTAAAAATTTCATGGCGATACGCAGATTTTCCGGTGGCAATTATAAAAGCTGGCTGCACTAGGTTTAATGGTTGACTGTGGCTACCTCTGGAGAACAGTCATTGCTATGGTAACCAGGCCACGACCCCCACACAAAACTGTGGGAGTCGCCTATAGCTATTGATCTTGGTTCTCCTTGCGTTTAAGTTTCTCGGGATTCTCTGATGCCATGTGGGAGAAGTCTTTGAACACATCATTAAATGTTTCATCTCCTGAAAAAAAGAAAAGAAAATCCACACTAACTAATATCACATAATGTACCATTAAAAAACTGAAAACATCTGTAATGCTCCATGTCATATTCTATGGTTTATGTCAACAACACTTTGAAAGCTTTCCACTTTTACAGCAAGCAATAAATTATTATCATTATAAAAAGCAAGTTGAGACATAATATAAATTAATTGGACTCGCCGATACATGAATTGATTAACAACCGTTGATAAATCTAGAATCTCCTTACCGGGATTTCCCCCATCTTCCTTCATATCCTCATTCAGCTTTGCTAATCTCAGTCTGCAAGGTAAAACAAGACAAAATACTCTTTAATATGAAGTCATAGTTTCACTATTCTTCATTCAAAAATGAAGATTGAACATCTTTGGGATACTTACAGTGTGACAATATCAGCATTAGCAGCACTGATGGCAATCTTGAGAGGATCCTGAAATACAGTAAATATATCACTGTTACAATCATTACATTAGAGGCAAGACTAATGACAAACTGAATGCAGTCCCATCCTGAAGTCCAATTTCTTAATTAACTTGTAACATATATTGTACAGAATGGAACATCCAAGGCAAGTACAAGTAACGACTAAAAACAAAAAAACAAACCTGCCCACTGTCGTCTTCGTCGTGTAAATTTGCACCTCTTTTTAAAAACTGACACACTTGCCTGTAATAATAAGAGAAAAAAACCCATAAATAATTATTGTTTTTGATAGCAAAGATGAACAAGAAAATTCATCAATTCAGAATGACTTGATGCAGTGTACCCTGTGTGTCCTTTGATGGTGGCGTGGTGCAGCGGGGTCCTCCCTAACTTGTCTTTACGATCTACTTTGGCACCATTTAACAGCAGAAATTCTGTGACTGTCAGAGAGCCCTTTATAAACAAGTTCAAACATGAAATGACATTTTGATAAAATGCAATAAATAAATCATAGTACCAGTAAACAAATAAGACATAAAAATTTCGTCAAAAATTCACCATCTTCCTCTTTATAGATAAACCAAGCAAATTGTTTACTGTCGATTAAAGGTTACAAAATCAAACAAACAACCCCCCCCCCCCCCCCCTTATAAAAAAGAAAGTCCTGAGAATTCTGGAGTTAACATTCAGAAAAAGACTTTGCCCTGTTAAGCCACTCACTGTGTCTACAGCCTTCATTAGGGGCGTCATCCCTTTGTCGTCCTGGTTGACCCAGTTTGGGTCTGCCTTGTTGGCCAGGGCCTCTAACATGACTGGGAGATTGCGGGCCTGGGCCGCCTTATACAGCAGGAGGTTAGGATCAAGTTTACTCATGTCCTCCCAGGACGTTGTGGAAGTTGTGTCGTCTGCGTCTTCTATGTCCGATCCATCTGAACTCTCAAGGTCAATGTCTACATGACAAAACATTTTGGGTACTTGTACACGCGTTTATTTAAATATTGTATCTTATTGTGTAAACAAGTCAATGTAACAAATCATATGCTCTATTACATTGTTATTCAAATTCTTTACTTTAGAACAAATCCAAGCAACTCTTGAACATGTAAAAATCCAGATTGCATACAACAGTTACACTATAGTGCTTTTGACATACTTCTCCCAATGTTTTCTATTTCCTTTCCAAACACGATTACGTCGGTGCTGACTCCGAGCCCACTGTCACTGTCTCTGCTGCTGTTATTGGACACTGACAGCACCGCTGTAAACAGATCAACATATCTCTCAATCACCATACAGGCAACACAATCACAAAATAGGTTCAAATCCACACGATAATTTACTCTAATATCAATGTATCACAGAAGCAATAAATCTGATGATAAAATTAAAATGTTATAAATTTTATGTAGATGAATAAAAAATGTTGGTAAGTATTCTACAAAGAAGATGTACATCAATTATATACCCTCAACACACAGGGAACCTGTCCAGTGTTTGTTACAAATGTTCTATGTTTAGATGACTTGGGGATAATAAATCATGTTACATGTACTAAGATCCACTTTATGTGTTTGAATTGTCTCTAAGGGAAAGACACCTTTTTATGAAAACCTTTCAAGTACATTGGTTGTAAATACATTATTAAAAGTTGTTGATTTGTGGAATTGAATTCAGTATCATTAAATGTGTTATCATGGCCAATCATGTACAAATTTTAAGCTTGCTTTAAAGCATGCATACACGAGTGACATATTTCAACATGTCAGATACAGTAAGCTTTCAGTCCTTAATGACATAGGGCAGCCAGATAAATCACCGAAGCCATAGACTATAAAGGCATGGACATGCTATCGTAACAGAAGTCTCAGATGATTAACACTGTAAGCCAGTGGTCCCTTCACTGAACCTCACTCAGTGGCTGCAACAAAGGCTAATACTGGTACACAGGGTGAAGATGAATGAAGTCAAATATATATATTTGTGATGTGATGGATTTACTATATTGGTAAAAAATAGAGAACAGTTTTAGATGTATTAAATTATGGACAATGTATAAATACAAGTATTATATACACATCATAGGGCACATGTGATTATAACAATTGCATGGAAAAAACAAGAGCACATTTTTTGTTGGCAAAAAAAATAATAAGCCCAACTCGATTTATCTCTCATTTTTTATAAAGTGTCAATATTTCATAATTGAACTATTATAAGTGTTAAAGGATGAGGAGTTAATTTGTTTTATTGTGTTAGTATGACAAAGTCACAGGATTGACTGATGCACGGGTATTCTGGAAGTTAGAAATGGAGAGATTTTATGTAACTTCAAATTTTCAAACTACAGAAATAAAGGAAAAAGCTCCTGCTTATAGTTTTCTATCAATTCTACATCTAGCAAGGTTCTACAAGTTAGCATAAATACAGAATAACCAATTTTAGATATTCAACATTGCTTTTGCTTTCTTTTGAAATAATATACGGTTTCTACTTCCAGTGAACCTGTTTATTAAAATTTATAATATTCAGCTGAGTATTAATAAAGTTGTGGTTTATCACAGCAATCAAAACATGTTGACACTGCACAAATACCAATAATTGAGATATTGAAAGAGTTAAGTGATTTTTTTTAAAGTAATAAAAGAGTTATCCCCCTTAGCAGATTTTTTTGTGCAGTAGAAAACATTAATGTGCTGTATACAAACATTTGAAAGATGCACCAGTCTTATCAGACAAAAGCTTGATTCTTACCTCCCTCTACAGGGGCTGCAAAAGTTGTCCCAAACAATTCATCATCAAAGTAAACTAATCATAATATACAGTCAAACCTCTCAATGTTGAACAGGAGAAGAGTCAAGAAATATTTTTATAAAAGATATCAAAGGATTCATCATTTTAAGGTTCAAATACTGGTACACAATGAAACAGTGGTTGGAAACTACAACATATCTTGATTATTCAGGATATCAATGTTCAAAATGTTGAGGTTCAGCTGTATATCATTGTGTTAAGAGCTCTCGCATTTAATGCAAGCACTTCTGCAAAGGCTATATATAGTACCTTTATACTTGGTTCATACTATTTCAAATAATACCGTCTAAACTTTCCATGTTTAGAGCAACAACAAGATGGCTCCATATCATTTTGATTATCATATTGTTGACACAAACTAATTATATGTAGCAGATTTTATATAATAATTGGAAGCACATGTTATCCAGCTACCATATATGATAATTTAATGAAGCTATAGAGATTCTCTTATCTATTCTGCTGTGAAAGCAAGATGACTGTTTCAGAACAAGAAGCTCATTTGATGAAAATTAACCAAATTCAAATGCTAATGAATAATTTAACAATGAGAAGGTCGAGAAAATTCTGCACAGTCTTGATGCAATCACAAAAACTATTGATATGATATTAAAGTCTCTGTAATAATTTTGTGCTCAAAAGGTAAATCACAGCATAGGACAACACCAACATTCAAGGATAGATTTCAAGGTCAAGGTCATTCAGCGTACCTTCCATGATCCCACTGGTCAGGTCCGCCTCCTCATCTGAGTTATCCTGGGAGCTGGCCACGTCTTTAGAGGGAGACCTTTTGGGTTTCCTCTTGACACTCCAGCCCTTGGCCTTACTAGCAGACTTGGGTCCCGGTAATTTGCTTACAAATGCCTTGTCTATGTACTTAGCCCGAATAAATGATTCTCGTATTGATCTGTTATTGAAATGTAATAAAATCTGGCTATAAATGTTTATGTATTATAAAGGGTGTATATAGGAGTATAGTAAGACTACAAGTCAGGACATACCTACGTGCTACCTGTACTACATTAGTCAAATAAATACTAGTATACGTAATTGTTACCCCATATAAGGCATTTCAAGACCATCAATTCTACAGCATTTTTTTACAACCACTCTAAACACTTTATTCCATTGGCAGCTAAAATATTAAGCTTTTGCTTCAATTTTTGAATGACTGAAATCTTTCAATTACTTATTGTGCAGTATATGAGAAGTTCAAAACTTCATATAAAATACATCTCCTTATTAAAACCAAAAACTGTCTTTCTTCTGACATACCTATGTATATGTGTGTACCGTATTTAAAAGTTCAGAATTCTATTTGTATCAATGTCTTCTCTATTAATATCTTAACATCTGTCGATTTCTGTGTTTCCTTTCAGGAACCTTGTCTTATCTTGGATAAATAAAGCTAATCATCTACATCATCATTATCACCTACAGAAGTAAACATGGTCAGTAAAGTGCTTTATATTTACCGGTAGGTGAAAGATGCTTGCTTTCTATAACCCTGGTGTGGTGAGTAACCAAACTTAATTAGGTAATATATAAACTGTGATTTCCTGTAGCCCAATCTATAAATAAGCTCCTTTGAAATTCTAACTTTCAATATTGTTTCTAAGACTTGAGCTTTCAAGAAGGGAGAGAGGAAGAGGTACTGAGATAGACTATCCCTGATGACTGCCCACAAACTCTCTGGTTACAGATAAGTGGTCTAATTAACAGCCCTGTACTGGTTGAACACAGTGGGCGTTTCCCTATTACCTGCTGCATTCAGGGGTGGCCTTCACAGCAATGGAATCATTTAGATTAGCTTCATATATCCGATTCACCACATCATTGCCCAGCTCTGACATCACTTTGAACAGTTCCGGATCCCACGCATCCAAGGTGATGGAGCGTACTTTAGACATGTGAACACCGAAACTCCTAAGTGTAAACAAACAATGCTGTCAACATGGTTAAAAGGTTTGTATGAGTAAATTTTTGCAATGACTCGTGTTTTGCTTTATTCAACATTCAAACAAGTTCAAAAACAGTGCACTACAAATGAAACATTGTTTATATGGTAGCTTATTTTCCCAAATAAAAACTTCTTGTTAAACAGAATCGCATAATTTTTACACCACAAAAATATTAAGCTTATAGAACACAGAGGTAGAAAGTACCGGTACACTTAAGCTGGTCTTAACACTTAATGATATTCTATGATATCTGTGGTATCACTTCAAAGTGAAGCATTGTTACAGTAGAAGCCAAACAATGGAATTCTACCTGTGGATCCCTGAGCACTCTATACAGAGTGTGACCCCAAGGTTGATGGAGGACCAGCGAGGATCTGGGGAGCCACAGTCGCAGCAGTGGTTGTTCCCGGGGATAGCCAGGAGCTTGTCCATCCTCCTACACAAACATAAGACAGGTCAATCAGATCAATACATGTGTACTCTGTTTTGTAGGCCTCAGTGAATTGGTACCAAATTTTATAGGAATTTGTTGATGCAATTTTTGTATAAACAAATCAAAGTTCAATAGGAGTTTGTATATTTGTGAAGATGTGACCAAGTAAGTATGTGATTACAATAAAATGCATTAATAAATACAATAAAATCCACAGCAGAATCTTTTGACTTCATAGAGTCCTAATGAACAATTACATGTACTGCAGTTTGAAAGTTACCACTAAATCAAAGTTTTAAAAACAAGTTATTTTTTGCTGGTGAATAACTTCCAACTAATTTACAAGATTTGACTAGAATTGAGCTCTTACTGTTGAGATTTGCTGGGCTGCTTCTGTTGAGAGTTAGGGGTGGATGTCAGACTTGGACTAGAGGGTGTGGAAGAACTGTTTGGGATAAGCTCATCAGCATCCTGTAAATAATTGATGTCTGATACTAAATTGTATGCAAACATTAATAAAAGCTGCTGTCCTAAGTGTCCTTTTTTGAAAATTTATTACATGTACTAAACTTAATTCATTATTAAAAAGTATAACTCCAATAGATTTCAAAGATTTCCAACTTTTCTTTTATGAAATTCATGTGTATGTACTTCCCTAACAAAAGTACACAAGCTAAGTAAATAATAATCTATTTACATTTGCTAATAAAATATTTTATTTGAGAATGTGGAGAATATAACATGACCAAAAATTTGTGATACACCAAGCCCTGTTGGAGGAAGCTATATCACTGCTATATTGGATGCCAGCCTCTGAGACAAATACTGACCACTGAGTTACTCCTGTGTTCCATGGCTTTGTACGCCCTTGTAATGGCCACCTGAATGTTGTTCAACCAGAACTGAAGGTTCTGGTCTGACTCCGCTTGTAATGTATGAGATCTACAAAACCACAGTGAAATATGATTATAATCCTGAATCTTCAAGTACAAATTGTCATTTGACCATGTATATTATACAGAATGTCAATAAAATGCAGTTGGATTCTTCTCAAATGTTTCAAAGCAAAATAACAACTAACACTGCAGTCACATAAAATCATATCATTAAAAACTAGGATATCCTATTATATCACAGTTTTGCATGGTCATTAAGCAAGACACAACAATTCATATAGATAAAACATTTAAAATTCATGCATTCCAAAAATATCTTTACAACCAGTAGGTCTTTGTTTTACCTTGTTGGTGATAGCACCTCAAAACAGAACCGTCTGTCTGTGTCGTAAATCAGCTTCACCGTACACAGTTTGACGTCCTCCTCCATTACTGAGTATTCTCGAGATCCACGCTTCATGTACAGTAGCTGATTGTTCTCTATACTGAACCAACGCCTTTAAATGCAGAAAAAAATCATATTAAATAAAATCCCTTAAAGGTCTGAAAGGCATCTCATTTTTAAAACAATTTTCAAGATTAAAAGTGAGCTTTCGTCAAACTTATATACTCTTATAAAAACTCTCATCAAGAAGTTTCACACAGTATCAAGGTATAGAAAGGACTATGTGCGGTATTATGCATGTTTTGCCCCAAATATCAATGTTTTATAAAAAGCTTTAAAAATAAGGTGAAAAATAGTTAAAATCATACTGAAAAAGGTTATCACCGCAGTGACGTCATAATGTAAAAATGACGTCATGGAGATTGCCTTATTTTGATAAATTGATGTTTTGTAGCAAAATATGGGTGTTTTCCGATGGTTTTTTGACTGGGAAACATCGAGTGCAGGCTTGCTCAAGTACTATTTTTTAGTATAATGTGTATAACTATCTGTAGAAAAACATAATTAAGTTAATATCGTACTTGAGCAGACCTGCGCTCTACACTTCCGAATGCAAAATATAAAGCAAAAATGAGATTATTTTCATTTGTTTGCAAATTTACGGGAATTAGGTCATTTAGGTGACGTCATAGATAAACAGCGAATGAGTAATGATGACTAAAATCAAGATTGAAGTGATAGGCATCCTCTGTACAATGATTTATGGAGATTTGAGCTTTATACGATATTATTTAAAAATTGGTTGAAATCGGGGGCAGATATTTGGTCATGCCATACATAGTCCTTTGATAATATTATAAGCCATGATTTTTTATGGGACCATGTTGACATGATTGCAACCTTGACTTTCTGAAGCTCACCTGACCCAGGATTTGAAACCTTTACTGGTTCTCTTGAGTAAATAGCCCTCCATAGGAGTTTCTTCCCCTTCAACATTTGCCAAGTCCTGGAAATGGAATTATGACAAGTTTTATCTTCAAGGGTTGTACATTTTTAAATCTTTCAGTAAAATCATTTTTCTGCAAAGATGATATAGTTACTATGAACACCTCATGTTAAATAAACTCACTGCAGTTAGCATAACAACTCCAACTAAGGTCACTTTTAGAGGCTAACTGTGTCTGTCCAAATTTCTAGTAATTCCCAACAAAGCCAAATCATCAATCTCATTATCAACCTCAATTTACATTATCACAAGTGTGATACGATAAATATGTGACTATAATTTCTTTGTATATGCTAGTTATGTGATGCTGTTATTGTTAATCCTAGCATGAACTGTATGTTATACTGTAGATTCATAATTAAACGCGAGGAATTAATATCCATGTAAAATCGCGTGAAGCACCCTTCGCGGGTTTTAAAATCTCGCCATTATTTTTGAGAGTTGAGAACAATAAGAAATAAGGAAAAAAGTTCTGTGTTCGCCATTTTGTTCTCGTGATTTGATACAAAACAGTGGGATCGCAGAATTAAGTAGTTGCGTAATAAAAGGAATTTACAGTTAATAGTTGTGAATTAATCTACTTAGAACATTTATTGGACTACTGTACATACAACTTCAAACTAAAAGATTTTGTCATATGTAAGGTAATTGAAATTTTAATTTTCTTTTAAACTTTCAACCTGCTTCCTTAATGTACAGGCAGTATGTAGTTTGTAGTAAAAGCTTCTGGTATTACGAACAGAATATATATACATAGAAGTTCTGGAAGACATTTGGAAGATTCACAACATCTGCCTCCATAACATACATAAAATGGATTTGACACCTGTAAAAATTTCCAAAACATTCATCATGTTCCAAACGAGTTTCCTCTCTTTAACTCAGCAACTAGGCATTATCTCCGCAAACACCTTCTGTGTAATTACCCCTACCGCAATCTGTCTACATATCACATGGTTTGTATGCAGTGAATTATGGATAAGAGGCATGCTGAGCATTTGGACAATTGATGTACTGGTAGTAAAGCCAATGAATACACAGGCCTGTCAATGATTAGCATGAGTGACCTTGGCCTTCTATCTCCCCTGACAAATGCACTTACTCTGTATGTGCCAGCTCCAATCATAATCGGCCACTGAAGATCCAAGACAAACAGCACTTAATAAGAGATACGGTCTATTAGCTAGAGAATTCACTTCTAATTAATGATAAAACTCCCAATAAAATTGATTAAAACCACTTATTAGTACACACTTGTTGTCAAATACTAGTATACATGTATGACCTTGTCCTTTGACCCAATTTTTTCCAACATAAAATCAGTCAATACAATAATATAAATAAAACTTTCTTTCTCAGGATAATGCATTTACTCACAAATTAGCAACACCCTTTGTTACAGTTTAACATTGTTGCAATCTTATTGTTTTCCAATGTAACAAAGTTAATGCAATGAATTTTACGGTAGAATAAATCGTTTGTAGTTCCCGGTTTATTGGATTTTCACTGTATTTCACCGTACATAGAACATGTCTTACTTGATTCATCTTTTACAATTCAAAGGTCTAAGATTACTTTGACTGAAGTTTTATACAGGTGAGAAATTTTCTCTGACATGCACTATATCAGCCTTTCAGCATTAGCAAGACTTGGCATTTAGAAAAAGGTGCCAGACTTTCCTGTGATGACATCCATTATCACATCAGCAGTACATGTATTGTCATTTCAGGACTTTGACCTGTTCAAAAGAGTTGACCAAAAAGAATAAAACCCTCAAACATAGAAGTATAGGCTGAAAGTATTGAACATTGCAATATGGTTATTATCACTGAAACATGTATGGCAGTTTTCTCCAGCAACAGCAAATTTACACCCTCATCAAATGGTGCAGATGTTGTAGAACATGCATTTGAACAGATTATCTCAGAATCTGTGCATTATTGTAGGAATAAATGCGTGAAAATGCACATTTCCAGTATACCATGAAATAAAATTATGGCTGTGATACTTTGTGTCTGATCTTAGTAAGAAAGTATATGGTATAAGAAAGAGAAGCCTTCTGAAGAAACCATTAGAGACAAGGAGATCAAACACAATTAAAAAGATTACAGGAGATACTAAATGTCTTTCTGATCTCTCTTCATTATTGTGCCCATTTAACAGTCAGGGGAACATCAGAAGATTAGGCCATCAGATTAATTCATCAACAGCGGGGCTTCCCTGACCCTTTGTCCCCCCATCACACAGGTTGCCTGCGATTACTACATACATAGGTATGCATTAAGTGGGAGTAGTAAAACCAATGCTGGCTTTCTCCCTCTGAAGCATGCGGCACTGAGTGCTCTAAGAATGAATCGAGGAACAGAGAAGTTTTGTTAATGCCTGATTGGGCAGGAAGTGGGGGAGTGAATTCAGCCGTTTGTCAGTTTGTCTGGGGATGCTTGACTCAGTGGACATTTAAAATCAACAGGTAAGAAAAATATCTTAATCTTAAAAAGATACAAAAGAAAATTTATAATATAATATACGGTAGTTTGTCTGTATTATCTTCATTTATCAACTCTAAAAGTTATTACAATATTGTCTCTTCTTCAAATACTTTTTTAAAACTTTCATTTTAATCATAATATTTTAATTCATCTTGCTAATCATATCTGTCATATTTCATAAATGTTTGATAGGGTACAAGGTTAAAAAGCCAAATGAAAAACAAACTGCATTTACCCTAATCAGTTCCCCCCACCCCTATAAGTAACCATTGGTAATTTTTTTTGTATGTCAACCAATAAGTACCCCCTTTTAGTGTGCTATAACAAAAATAATTTCATCATAAAAGGACTATGTGCTGTATTGTGCATTTTTCACCCCCAAAATTGCTCTTCCAGATATCATAAAAATAAAGTTTAAAATAGATGAAATATAAAAATAAGTATGCAAAAAGTGATCACCCTAATGATGTCAAAGTGAATAAATGACATCATGAAGATAAATTAATGTTTCAGAGCAAAAAATGGCCTTTTTCCAATGGTTTTTCGACTTGGAAACATCTAGTGCATGCTTGCTTAAGTACCATTTTTAACTATGATGTGTATGATTATATAGTAAAAATCGTACTTCAGCAAAATTTCGCTCTATACTATCAAAGGCAAAATATAAATGAAAAATGAAAATATTTTCATTTACTTGCAAAGTTGCAGGATGTTGCCCATTTTTGTGACTTATGTCATAGATGAACAGCTATTGGACAATGATGATTAATGTCAAGATCAATGTGATAGACATCCTCTGTATAGTGTTTATGAAGATTTGATTTTGATACGATACTATTTAAAAACTAATTAAAACTGGGGGCAGATATTTGACAAAATATTTTTACCAAATTGTTATGAAATTTGTAATTTAAGCATTTATTAGCCATATGTTCTTAGAATTGGATATTCAAACACTATTGGCAAAACAGAATTCACATACATAGATGCACATGTACAAGAAAAGATGGTACATTACATAACCTATGTGTACTGGGCAAAGAGTATCAGTCTTGTAGCTCTGTCCCATCACATTACAGGTGGTAATTAATAATCACCAAAAAACTTTCTGACACAGGAAAAACATGCTTTGATAGTTAAGTTACAGCAACTGTGCATTAGTCTGCAAATATAAGTCTATGGTACAGATCACAAAACTTGCTGAGATTCAGAATTCATGTGTCAGTACATTTACATGTATTTTTGGCTTTGGCTCAGGTACAGCTGAACATCACATAATATAGCATAGTCAGGGGTTGAAGAAAAAAAGAAGAAAGAATTGTACTAAAAAAGTGCAGCTGCATGTTTCACTGTTATTCAGTGATTTAGTTGTAATTTGAATAAGGTGCCCCTTGTCACAATAAATAACATACCCCTTGTTTTACTAAGTCAGTTAAGCTGCCTCCTTTTGCTACCTATCATTTACCTGTAATGTATTTGGCATTTACAAGCAATAGATTGTTTCCCTAGGCTTATATGTTTAAAAAGAAGCCTTTCTCATTATGCACATGTCTAGAGGCTGAGTCAACCCCTATAAACAGGATTACATGATTTCATGGCTCTTGGAAAATTTGTACATTTTAACTGAAAATTCTCATGAGAAAATTTCTATAAATTAACATATGTAATAAAAACAAATTAAGCAGATGTAAAGAAGCAAAAAAATCTTGAAAATGGTTTAGAAAATTTGTCTGTATGTGCAACAGGAGTTATAAAACCTTTATTACTGCCCCTAGTTCATATATCACATTTTTCTTCCCACACATTACATAACTTTCATGAAAATAAAGTTTATATAGAAAGGGAGCATTGTTAAAAGACATTGAAGATTCCAACATTTCCATATTCATTCAATCAAATAGTCTGGACTATTTTTGTTTGACAGATTTACAGTGGTATCTTTTTTGATCGTCACTTCACATTCTGAACTTCCTTTGAATTTCAAACATTCTCATACCCTCTCACATACCGGTAAATCTATCTCTTTATTGCAAACTGGACTAGGGTGGTCCAATTCTTTTACAATCATTATTTTGAAAAAATAAATTGTATACAGCAGGTATCTGAACCTTTTTAAAAATATATCCTTGCAACAGTAATATGCTTATATGGAGAATGTTGAATTTAATTCAATATAGATCTGTGCTTTCGTATATGATGATTTTTTCTCTTTCAGTTACCGGTATTGTATATTTTATTTGATCACTAAATGTTATAAAGAAATATAGTTCTCAGCAGAATAATCAGTTTAAAAAAAGGGACAGAAGTAAACTATTAAACCACTTCAAAACATGCATGAACATTGCCGAGAATGGATCATGTAACAACTTGTTAATGTTCAATAACAATTTGTTATTTGGTGAGTTTATCCAACATCACTTCAGTGACACAGTCAGAAAACAAGATAACAACCCCCCAGATATTTCATTTCATTTTCTCATTAAACTCGTTTAATCCTACTTAACTACGAAAAACTTGTCTGGATTAATTCAATGCTTCATCTTCGTTATCACATAACAACTTTAAATTTCTCAAATCTACTCGGGCATCAGATATAAAAGATTTATCATTCTTTAAAGATTTATGAGTGGGAGGCAGAAATCGAAACCTCTGTTCTTTAATTCATCACTTATTCATATGACTGAAAAGATTTTATTTTTTCTTTTATTGACAACGAAGCAATGAGCACTACACTTCCTCCATACAATGCATAACCTTGCTTTAAAACAGAAATATTAAGTCAACATTCAAAAATGTTTACTTTCCAAAACTGTATTTCGCAAGAATCATTGGTTGCTGAATCAGCAAGTACTTAACACATCAAAAAGTGCTCCTAGCTGCCTTAAGAAGGTTGATCATTTATACAAGATTTACCTATTTACATTATTTATCCACCTGCCTTCATTCCAAAGAAGTCAAAAGGGGGAATAACATAAACAATGAGATTCTGGTAAACCAGTAGACTTGATCTCTGTCCCTGGTGATTGTAGATGTCTGGGTCAGGCAAATTTATAAACAATGCCATGTTTTTTATAGCAAAAGTAAGTCAAGTCTAATTATATTCTCAGAAGATTTTTTCCACTTCCGTTAATGGACAAGAACCATGTAGCCAGGCTTGAAATCTGAGAAAGCAGTGTAAATCTGATTACCAAGAAAATTAGTTTCCATTGGAAGAGATTTTGTGTATTTTTTAAAATGTAAATTCTAATAATGTACTACACAAAAATCATAAAATCAAAAGCTAATTTCACATTTACATTGAACAATCCAATAACCCTTAGATTTGAGCTATAACTCACTAAGCCAACACTTTACATATTTTGACAAATTTTACCAAAGGTTTTTCAATCTAAACAAGTTGGATGGCCATTAGACTATGAAGTAAAAAAAAAAGAGGTTTTAATCACATTTAAGTAATCACTAGTAAAAAAAATTCATAAAATGAACACAAGAGGGAACCTATAGAATTGGTCCACGCATTATATTAATATCGAGTGTAAAAACTTTTCATTTTTTCCTCAGTATTCATAAAATATTTAGAAGAAACTACTTTTTTGAGGAGGAAGGGAGAGTGGGGGACTATAAATTTATTTCATATGGCACATAATTTTGTGGTTGCTCATACACGTAAGCTCTTAGTAACTAGCTGTCAAGTGAATCAGACTTCATCATGTTTCTAATCTTTACTATGGGAAAAGCTGAGTCATTATAAGAAGTATATCAATAAACAAAATCATCATTGTCAAAACTAAGAGAACGTAGAAGATGTGCCAAGTCTCTATTGTTCCCCTCTCAAGAATTTGAGATGTTTCACAAGTTTCGCAAGTTCCACCTACTTATTTCAGAGGCCAAGTCACAGATTCCGCAGCACGGTGAATTAAGTGCAATCTTTATATTAGCTTAACCCTGTTCAATAACATTACAAAAATTCTTACAACTTTCTGGATTGCATAATTCTAAAGGAAGCTTCTTGGGGATTAAGCACATGTATGAAAACTACTCAGGAAATGATTTCATCACACAAATCTGTAAGAGTAAACCTTTTGTAAAAATTGCTGCAATCTCCAAATTTCAGCCCTCAGAAAGATGGTTCATTTCAAGAAGATGAAGATATCAGGCCTTGTTAATTCTGACACTTTAATTAAGCATTCCCAACACTCAAACCATTGCAGACTTCCTTTCATTGTAAAACTAACTAACCAGATCCTACAATTTAACCACCCAAGATGTTCCAACCCAAAGTATTTCAAAATAAACAGTACTTTTCTCTCTCTCTCTCTTTCTCTCTCTCTCTCTCTCTCTCTGTGTCTCGCTCTGTGTTTATATATCTTTAATATGGATTCCAGACACAAATAAAAATCATATAAAACACGAAACTACAATACACCCCAAACTATAAAAGAGAAATTTGGCCTCTGCATTATGAACTGGATAAATAAAGTACGCCGTCAGTAAGAATTGGTATCCTGTCATATTTTTGGCAAAAGATCTGTTGGGGTTGTCATCTTCAATTATCACATAACTCCAATGATGAGACTCCCATATGTTGTGAACCTGACCCCCCCCCCCCTTCCTTTACCACCTGAGAGATTCCACAGTCAATGATAAAATGAGGTAACTTGACCCATGCATTCAACCTTCATTTTTCATACCAATTAGTAATAAATCATATCAGAATGTCAAATTCAGTAACACAATTTTAATTCAATATGTTTTAAACCTATGCTTCACAAAAGTTCGGTATTTAAGTACTGTGAAAAGCCATTTAATGAATGTGTATTTTTATATAACCCAAACTGGAAGGACAGGTTTTTTTTTTTTTTTGGTTTTATTAACTTGTCAACGATCAATTTCAAAATTTTCAAATTAGAGGTCTTTATTGTAATAACCATATAATACATTCAATACATTCTAAATTTATGCTTCATCACAAAAGTTAAATATTTCAGTACTGTGAAAGCTATTTTATGCATGTATTTTTATACAGCCCAAACTTGAAGGACTGGTTTTGGGTTGTTTTTTTGGTGGGTTTTTTTTTTTTTTTTGGGGGGGGGGGGTATATTACTTTGTCAATGATTGATTTCAAAATTTTCAAATTAGAGGTCTTTAAAGCAATAACCATATAAGGATGCTTACATCAGAGGTTGGAATCAAATGGAATAATAAAACATTGTCCAGGTGATTTTTGTAATTTTGTTTACCCAAGGTATTTACACAAATTAACAACAATGTTTAGAGAAGGGAAATCTGTCATTATTTATGTTGATCATATATCATAAAAGATATTTTCCTGCAAACATGATTGCTTGTTTACCCTGCAGAGGCTGAGAAAGTTCATCAGGGTGGTGACTGATTTTCAGCTCCCCCCTGTCAAACTTGATTGATGTTATCAGTACGGCAGCATTGATCTTTTTGCAACCCAAGCAAAAACATGGCAGATCTCTCTGGGGTTGACCAAGATCTCTCTTGGCAAAGAGACCAAATCTACATGCTGCCCACAACCCATCACTGCTAAACATTATTAACAGCCTACCGTGTGATTGTGCTTTGATTGCTAAAGCCATTTCTTCTTATTCTTGCAGATTCTGCAGAGATGTAGGAATACTTGATTTGCCGGAATAATAATACAAAATACAGAACCATGGATCTTTACTTTATTGCTGTTGCTTTTATTGCGTTTGCTGTGACTGTTGAGTCCTGTCCGCCTCAGTGTCGATCCTGTGTGGGAGGGACAGCAGACTGCATGGGCGTCGGCCTTCGAGACATTCCAAGAAACTTTCCAAGTGAAACTGTGACTATTGACCTCACAGACAATCAGCTGACTGATATTCAGCAGAGTGATTTCCCAGTACAGTCCAATGTCCAAAACCTAAGACTGTCCAGAAATGGACTCAGCGCAATTGCACCGAGAACATTTTCCAACATGGAGCGCCTGATGAGTTTGGACCTGTCTCTGAATCCCATCACCAGAGTCCATGATAAGTCGTTTGAGGGTTTGTCCAAGCTAAGATCCTTGACACTGACAAACACTAAACTCCGAAAGCTAGGAAAGCCCTTCAATGAAATCCCTAATGTGAGCTCCCTTTACTTGGGATATAATCAACTTGAACAAATCGAAGAAGATGACTTTGAAATGATTACACGGGTCAGAAGTATCGACCTCAGTGCTAATCGCATTCAATCCATTCACCCAAGAGCTTTTGAAAATCTTCCATATTTGAGATATCTCATATTAAAAAACAACCCAATCATGGAGGCTAAGGGACTTCAATTCACTTCCAGTATGTTGCAACTCGTAGATTTTTCTCAGTGTAACCTGGTCAGTGTACCTGGACCCATGCCTTCCTCTGTTGCTGACTTCCGTCTGGGCAACAATGAAATTACAGAAATTAAAGTAACAGATTTTGAAAACATCACAAACCTTCAGTTACTCACCTTGATTGAAAACAAAATTTCAAAAGTTGAGTATATGGCTTTTTCCACCAACATCAACTTACAGGAACTCTGGTTAAACAGTAATAACTTGAAGATGATTCCCAGAGGACTTCCAATCAGACTGGAAAAACTGTACATGGATCAGAATGAAGTGCATGATATTGAGTCTGGACTTTTTGGAAAGGATGCCAATTTGGAAACGTTGTCATTAAACATGAACGCTGTTCGCCAAATTCTCAGCGATTCCTTTTCTGGCTTGAAAAACCTCACCAATATTCTTTTAAAATCTAACAGCATTCAAGAAATCAGAAGTGGAACATTTACAGACATGTTGAGCTTGAAGAAGCTTGACCTTTCAAATAATCCTTTGAAAAAAATTCTCCCAAATGCTTTCAATGATTTACCAAGCCTGCAGGATTTGGATATGTCATACCAAGAACAAACCAATGTCTCCATAGCTGAAGATTTCCTAAATGGTATCAAAACAGTTCAGTCCCTTCAGTTCATGAATAGTCCTGGCCTAGCCAAAAGCTTTTTGGATTTGGTTGAGAAAAATAGAGGGTTTAGTTTCCCTTCATTGAAAGTAGTCAACCTTGAATACAATGAACTGGAGACTTTACCATCTAACCTAAAAGACGCTTTGGTTAGCCTAGAAATGATGACATTAGATGGCAATCCCTTGGAGTGTGACAGGCGATTGCTATGGCTAAGGAACTGGATGAAAAAGTCTGAAATCAAGTTCTACAGCTTTGAAGCACCAAAGTGTTCTGGACCAAAAGAAGTCAATGAACGTGATTTGGAAAGTTTGAAGGCTAGCGAATTTGGTGAAGCTCCTAAATCATCTAAAGAGAACAATAGAAGACCTGCTCCAGAGGCTGAAGCTAGCTCAGGAAATGAGATGACAACCCAGAGACGACAAGACAAAAAGCCAAATACACAGCTAGAAACCAGCACTGAGACCAGAGGGAACAACCAGCGACAACAATACAACACAATGATGAAGAACAAGGATGCCACCACGGGGGGAACAACAACCAAGATTGAAAGAGTTCAAGGCACAAAGACCAGCGGCCAGATAGAGGATAACAACAATAACGCTGCCAGGAAAACAACAGGTAAAAACAAAACTAAAGACAAGAAACGAAACAAAAAGAACAAACAAAAGAAAAAGCGAGATCCAAAGAAAAATCGCAAGAGGAGACAAAGGAAAAAGGGGTCAAAGCGAGGAAAAAGGAAGATTTCCAGAAAGTGCACCAAATTGCCAACTGGGGAAAGACGTTGCTGTCGTAAACAGAAAGATGGTTCTGAGCGATGTAGAATCATAAAGCCCCGAGCCAAAAAACCCACAACAAGAGCTCGCAAACTCAGAAAACAGCGTAGAAAATCTCGCAAATCTGCATGAGACACTTGTGACTTTGTCCAATGTGCATGACTTCTAGCATTACTTTTTTTTGTTGTGTTTCAAGTCCAATGACTTTCTGTGCATGATCTGACTCAGTTCAAACTCTTTCACATTGTGTTTTGTGGACTGTAATGCATGACAAAACAAATCTTTTTTTCATACTGAAAAACCTGCCTTGTACTCTTATGATTTTATTTATAAGCAGTTTATCATTTTCTCCACTTTTCTGTCTTATCCAAGGGAAAAGTTGCCTTTTTCATTTATTTTTTTTTGGCTTATTACAGCTTGTTTTTCCACCCAAATTCAAACAAAATTTTCAAACTAAATAAGTTAAAATTTCACTTTAAATTACACTTAAAATACTTATTTGTTTTCATTTCCATACCATATTAATAATATACCCAAATCTTTTTATGAATAAGGCTTTCACATATATCCTTGCTATTTTGTGTTTTCCATAAAAAAAGAATTAATTTTAGTAGTTATTTTCAAATATACTCAGAGCTTATTTTTGTACCATTAGAATGCCAAATAAAATTTATATCTAAAAAAGTATGTTGGTTATTTTTGATGGATAAATTAAAGATATGGGGAAGTTAATAATGTATTACTATTTTATAATAATCTCTCTTTTTCTTTTATAAATCATATCTTTTTAAATCTCTCTAAACTATGGAGCACTTACATGTAACCATCTTTTTAGTATATATGGCATTATAATCTACATATTTTCAAATTTCACAGTGTAGTGTTTCTCTGATAATATGCAATACACAAACGATACACAAATGTACCAATTTATGTTTCACATCAACACTAAAATCATACCTGCACGAATAGGTTTCAATGATATAATTTCATATATAAAAAAGGATTATTTAGCTTCAAGGTTTCATAAAAATTCCTCCCAAAAAAAGAGAATCAAAACGGAGATGAAACGAGATAAGAGGCTAAATATGGTTATCAATGTTCATTGTGTAATGATTTTGATGAAAAGGGGAATAACTCTGACACACTTTCATTAATCTCTCCTGATTTATCTTATATTTTCAGATTCATGGAGCTTGCTGGCACTCCTATTCTACCTCTACACAGTTATAGTGAAATCTTCCACATGACCAGAATAAATTATTTAACAAAATACAAGCTTTTATATTCTTCTTTAAAACTTAAGTGTGCAAGTACTTCAACATTTACATTTTAAACTGAACCATAAAACATTGTTTAGAAGGGAAAAACAAGTTAATCAACAAACATCTAACTAAACCATACAAATATGTCTGCATGTACCAAATCATAAAACTGATGCAGATAAATACTGGCAACAATATCCCTAAAGCTATTAAAACTACGCATGAAGATCAGCTAATAGCTAGACATGAAAATCTTAGGTCATTACTTGGTATCCCACCAGGTAAAACAATAAACGGCCGCCTCCCTGATAAAGTGAGGAGTCACAGCAGGTGAGGTTAATGGACCAGGGTCACTGCTCTAGAACTCATTATGTACCTGAGGAGGTTATAAATCAGTGAACAAAAACTTTATGAAAACAAAACCAATACAGAGCTCTATTCCCAAGCACATTCAAACTATTTACACCTATCGGTAAAAGGCAAAACAATTTAACAACCTTCAGTCCATTTAATATCTGTATGTTAGTAATTAATCCACATCATGAATACCAGTAGTTGATATCCATTTAAAACAATAAGTACAAAAAATGACTCTTTTACACATCAATAATATTTTCTATAGCAAAGAAACTAAATTTTACTCTTGCAACAAGAACATGTGTATATATGTAGTACAATGTTCATGCTTTGGTCTATGTCATGACTATCCAGGTTTTGTAACAATGTGAGGTCATTTGAATTGCGTGTTGTTTCCAGAGGGGGTGAAAAAGCCAGATGCACGTTCGTTTTTTTGCTACTAGATTGTAAATGAAGTGTTGTTTAAAAATATGACAAGAGGACTTTTCCCAGAAGTTCCTTTTTAATTTTTAATCTGTATCTAAAGTTACACAATTTTGGTATTAAGAGTACCGGGGTACATGTATATAGTAAAATTTAATACTGTAGTGACACCTGCACCATCTCTGTGTACCCCACCATTACAGATGTTGTTAGTAGATCTGTGCAATAGATCACGATTGCAGGCCTGATTGAGTTAGCCTACCACATGTTTTTAGCATTACTATGCATTTAAGGCACATGAAGAGTGACTTTTCGATTAATTACAATAAAACAACTCATAGTTTCACCTTTATTTGCAACATCTCGAGAGAATACCCTGTTTTCTGTAATCTGGTCACCCCTTCGGGCTGTTTGAAGATTACTGGTAAGTAGACAGACAAGACTTTTTAAAAAATCTACGTCAGAAACGTTACATCAAGGATGAAAATTTTTCCCTTTTTACCTGAAATACCATGACATTTTGGTCAAAAGTCTTGGTGCATATTATACACTTGGACTAGGTTTTTCATGAGTTTTCAGTCCCAACGGGGGTGTGTATTATACACAATTGCATTTTATATTTGGTAAATTGAATGGTAATTTAAAAAATGTATAAATTCAGCCAACTTTAATGTGAATCAGGGCATGGAATAAGCACATTAACTCATAAGAATAATGTTCATAAACGGTGTAAATGACTGGCAACAAACCACCAAAAACATGCAAGATACAGGCAGCTAATTATGAACAACCAATACTGTAAACGTCTTTAATTTCACGTGTCTAAAGTTTTACGTAAAGGTAAATCCTGATTGTAAAAATCTGATAAGTGATGAACCTGCATCATGTATTTACATTATTTTTATTTTGAATAACGTAAAATTAAAGCCTTAAGTGCGATGAGAATAGTAATATAAGTCTGTGTCGAATGTAATAAGCACTGGTGTATAATTCGCAACTGATTTTTGGGCATGAAAATTAGGGGGGGTGGGGGGGAACGCACATGTAATCTGTTAAAGAGAACTACACCTTCATAATCAATCAATCTTAAAATGAACTGCTCAATATGAATGTCGATCACAGACAACATCATGGTTGTACAGGATTCTTTGCCCTAAGGAGATGTCCGAGATAATAAGTGACAATTAGCACCTGTGTTCACGATGGCTTCGATAGGGCCGCAGAGATAAAGATGAAATGAATCTTCCGTTATAAATAGTTGTTTAATTCTGATATTAATTGTAGTGAATTAACGTAATACTCATGCTTGCTATATTTAATGAATATTAAATATTCTATGATTACGATAAACAAGTGGTAACTTAGGCCCCGCTCAAGGATACATGCATCTGTAATGGCGGCCTACACGGAGATGGTGAATGCACAGCTCAATATTCACAGTGGCTTAATGTTCATGGAAAATTGTCTCACCGTGAACATAGTGAAATTAAAAACACTGTAATGTTTTCCACGTCTACATTATACTGACAATCTTTATGCAGTTTCTGATTCAATCTACTCTAGAGTTATTGCCCTTTCTTCATTTTCAGTGAAATCAATTTACACTTCCTACCTTTTTTTGCACCAATGAATGCCTTTCTTCCATTTCTTTTCTCTCTTGACTAGCTTTGGCACTTAAATTTTCCACCTAAAAGTTGGATTTTTTTAAAAACACATTAGCACAATTCATCAAATTCTCTATTTTTACATTCAAATCAACCTCTGAAATGGTGAAAACTGTCTCTGATTAATACCAATGACAATACAGTTTTATACTAAACAACTGGGTAAATCAAAGTCAATTTTACATATAAATCACGTGAACAGAACTATACAGATCGCACAAAGAAAAAAAAATCTGTACTGAGTAAAATATATAATGGAAAAGAACTATTTTGCATCAAGTTACTGTTTTACCATCAAAATTAAACGACATTTGCATAACTACTGTTATTAATGTAAGAACTTTGATTGAGAGTGACTATGTTTGAAGTCTACAGATGTACATGTACTAAAGATATCGAACTAAATGCATGATTTAATATCTGCATAAAATTGTGAGAAGCAAACCTAAAGGATCTCGCTTTTATCTTAATGTGTTTATAATATAAGTTCAATGCTCACTTTTTAATATTCTAGCAGCAATTTGACACAGAATTAAGTACTTGTGTAAAATAATAAATCTACAGATGTAGTTAGACTGACCAGGGAGGCTACATTCTTCATCTCCGGCTCAAACTCCTTGAAAAGGTCGTGACCTTGATGGAAGAATGTGCTATGAGCATGCATGAAGGAAAGCATCTGAAAATAATAAAAAAAAATGTATCATAGTTTGACTTTATCAATTTTTAACTGCCAAAGGAAAACTTTACCTTAATTACCATAAAATTACATGAAATGAAATTCTCCAACATGATTTATGTAAGAAGTTAAACACAAAAACAGATTTTTATCAACACTTCATCATAATATTAAACAGCTATAGCATATTCATTGACACAAGAGCACAATACTTACCGTTTCTAAGATTTCATATCTTTTCTTTGAATTTAATATGTTGATCTGTAACAGATTAACTCAAAGTTTTATCAAACAATTTAATCATAAAAATATTAAGCATTTTAACCAAAATAATCATTATTTTCAAACTATAAAAAGTACTTATACAGATAAAATCAAATGCAATTTATTTAAAACACTATCTTTTTTTTTTAATCAAATTTCACCATAATGCAGAATCTGATAAAATCAGATCATTAAAAATGCAGTATATTATTATTCAATATCTTATAAGACTTAATAAAACAACACTTTTAAAAACTGCCATTGCGAGATCACCTGAAATACATGATCTACTGAGGTGTGAGCGAAGCATGATTTCTTGGCCTTTAGCATTGTGCCGGCCTCCTCGCACTCCTGTGTCTTTGTGCGAGGCACGCCGGCGTTTCTGTTGATTGCATTGTCCAGCTCACTACTCGCTTTCTCAAAATCCTTCTGGGAGTCCTTTACTTTTTTTATGTCTCTAAAAGAAAAGAAAATTCCGATAAATCAGTATGCTGACAGCCCAGTCTAAGGTTTGCATCACTGAACCACAACTGGACTTCAGAATCTCCATTATTGATAATTATCTCAAAGGACTATATATGGTTTGAGCCTAAAATGGCCCCCTAAAATGAACATTGTCATTTTACTGTAATTCTTTGTTTTATTTGTGCAAATATACATTTGAAGTTTTTTCATAATTTTCATTTTGTTTTTAGGTCCCACAATTTAAAAATATGACATCATAAAGTTTACCTTTTCCCGCCATTTTCGCATTTTTAGCATAAAACGGCTTGTTTTGAGGCAGTTTTTCTTTAAGAAAACATTGAGCGACTGCTTGAACAAACAAAATATTTTCACCAAAGATGTATCTTTCCAATACTTATAAGTGACAAAAAGTTCGTTCTTGTTCAAAGAGTCGCTCTATATTTCCCATTCGAAAAAAGATAAGAAAAGTGTCAATTTTTGGTTGATTTTGGTTGAATTATAAAAATAGCGTCACTTCTGACGTCATATACTGCCAGTGAGTGCATATAAATCAAATAAATAGGTGAAAAACATATTTCATGTCAACTCTTTTATAAAATAACACAACAAATTAATGTACCTGAATCATTTTAAAAATAGCGAATTTTGGGGGCCAAATTAGACTAATATCATATATAGTTCTTTGGTACCCAATACCAGTTGGAAATCCCAACATATACTTCTTTGTATACATTTACCCCTCAATCTCTAACTCTTCGATAATATGAAGTTTTTAAGTCTCATTAATTTCAAGATAGATTTGACTGTTGTTAATTGGGTAAGATGCACTCTTTTAGTTAAGGTGTTTTGTATTTGATGGGGAGTGGTTTATTTCTTTCCTCATTTACTTTCCTATCAATTGTAACAAATTAAACTTCACCGAGTTAATAAATTTGCAATATCTCAAAAAAACCAAACAAAGGATTTTGAGAATAATGCACAGACCGTGAATACAAGGACACAACCCTGGTTATTTACTATATATAAGTTTACCTGCACTTGAAATACAAAACATGACTGGATTGTTACCAGTAAAAATCACTTGCTGGTTATCCAAACACACTTACTGTTTCACAAAGTTGTTGAGATTTTTACAAACAGATCTATTAGCTTGGTCCATTAAAATCTGCAAAGGAAACAAATATCAAGAATTAAAACAAACATTACAAGGAAAGATAAAAAGAGGGATTTTTTATATGACAAACAATAAAAATTGATTAACAAAGATAAATCATTTACCCTACTATACTCCAAACACACTAAAACAAGACATGTGTGCCCTACAGTAACTTGGTTTGTATATACTTTACATACTGGTAGTAGACAGAGACGGAGACTGACTTACATTGAAATACTTCAGCATCTCTCCCATTTCATGGGCAAATTTATTCAAACAGTTCTGAAAGTAAAACAAATAAAAACTGACTTCACTAACAAAACACATTACATAAATATAACTGAGACTCTGTTAAACTTAACATGGTGGTAATTTCCTTTCTTATCAATATTTCACATAGCAGGTCTGGAATTGTTCAAACTCCCTAACTTAAATAAGATGCCACAAAATTCCACAAAATTATTAGTACCCAGAAAAGCAACATCACATCAAAGACAAAATAAACTGATTTAAAATATTCAGTTCCAGTCATCCATGCTTTTACAAAAACATTCCCTTGCCAATAAAATGAAAGGTAAATAAAGTACATGTGACACCACATGTTACTACCCTTCAACAACTCGTAAGTATTATTTTCATAAAATTTTTAAATGTGAGGTTTGAAGAACAATGCTCATACAATTTAATGAGACTTAACAATGCATGTACATGCAGTCTTATCTGTATGGTGTTAAAATCATGATAATGGCAGTAGGATGCTAAAACAAGTAGCAGAACAGGTTCGAATCAGAAAATAAAGGAAAACAAGAACATGCATGCAATTAAATGAACTGTATGCCTGAATTTCAAACATCAATAGCAAATACTTAATGGCATTCTTTCATTGGATACACATTCACATCAGTGCAAGAATGCTAACTGATACATTTATTCTCTGATAATACCGACCTGCTAAGTTTATCATCAAACAAAAATTAAATGCCTTTTTAATTTTCTATTGGCAAAAAGCTAATCTAAGTTCCTGGCTTGAACAACTAATTACACTCTGCAAATAAACCAACAATTCCTTTTTTAATCATTTTTGTGATTTGATTTGGTGCATTTTGAGAGATGTTGTGAGTTGGGGTCATGACTTTGTTGTATGGAGCAGGGAAATGGTGTGTGTGGTGTGTTAGATGAAAAACAGTAAAAACTATGTAACAGAAAGTCAATAGAAAGCACTGAATATAAAGTGGTCATGCTCAAAGAAATAAAACCTAGTCTGGTTCCTGCTAAATGCTGTTGCTATGTGTAGCTAATTAGCAGCAGGAACTGGACCAAATGCAGTCTGGGATACTTACTGATACGTTTGTATCATCCTATCATTGTAAAAACAAAATAAGTTACTGATGGGAATACAAACTTAATATATAGCAACAAGTTTATATAAAAGGTCAAACCTCCTGGTTTCTAAAAAAAACAACAATTTTAGAAATAATTGAAGGAAACAGAAAATTTCATTTTTGTAAACAGCAGATGATTTCAAAGTCACAACATTCATAACTTCTTGCTACAATAATTGCTTATTTATAGAACAATTCCATTTTACTCATGCTCCCTGGTGTTTATCCCTATATTTTTTGTATGATGCCACTCTGAAAATTAAGATAGACAATAAGATTATTGCACTGGTCTAATCATTATCAATTAAACCAAAATAAAATTCAACTTACAGACATCATGTTGTCATCCTTAAAATATGCTGCCAAATCTCGAACCCCAGTAACAAAATCACTACAAAAAAGTATATTAAATAATCATGAAAACAATCATCAAATTCCAAGTAATATTGAATGCCAAAATAATATCAGAGAAAACTCTTTTTTGTTGATAACATGTTATGAAAGTGCTGACTTAAATCAAAATTGTTTTTCTTTCTAACCCCTATAAAATTCTTGATTGGGAATGTGGGGTGTGAGAAATAAAGAATTATCACAGGCATTTAATTCCTCTAATTTTTGTGCCATGGAGAGTTTACTATCACCATGACAACTTCCTGCATTCCTTACCTACTGGCACGCTTATATGACTTCCCAGTCTCTATCATCAGAGTGCAGAGCTTCACGAGCTGCAAAATAAATCAATGTGAGAAGGAATCGAACTTAATGAGGTACAAAATAAATTAATATGGGAAGGCATCTAACTTTCCACAAATAAAACGATTTCCTTTTCATCACATGGAAAACATTATATTGCACCAAACACCAAAATTAATTAATTAATTAGGATAATAATTATATCAAACAAAATTACAATTTAATGAACAGGAATAGTCAAAGAAAGCCGGTAAACATTTTGAAAAAAAATGGTTTAAATCCACTCAAAATACTAAATGAAAATGAGAACTGACTTGAATGCGTACTTCCATATGTAAGTACATCCATTTTTTGTAATGACTGAAATCAAACATCAACTCACCCTTTCTAGCCTTGCTTCCAGGACATCCACATCTGTTTCCGCAGATTCTAAGGAGGCCCTGGAAAAAAAAAGAGAAACACTATACAATATGTCAAGTGTGCAAAATCCATTATACTGACCATTATACTGTCATAAATAAAACAATACTTCTGTATGCCAATTTATAAGCACTCTTAGCCAGTTAGGTACCTACCGGGGGTATTAGGTAATAGATTGGCTTTGAAAATAAAGATGTTTTACTGGTAGTCTAAATAGTATTACATAATATATTAATTAAGTATTCTGAATAAAGCATCCACCTGGGAAGGATGCAAACAGAGTTTAGAGGTAGGATTAGAGACTGTTTCCCTGTAATTTCATGTACTTCACATGAAAAAATCTACTGTTAGAGATAGTATACTGTATGTCATTGTCATGACATTAGAATGTCTAAAAAGGTATTCTATGGGCTAACACTTCTGACCTGACAACAGTCTGGTCATTCTGTCCATTCTGCTGTAGTCAAAATTTGATCAACATCCCACACTGACATAACAGTGATAACTTTGAGGCATAGTCTTTGATGCCTACTAGAGAGGTTACTATGAACTTTATGATGCATAGTCAATACTGTAGTTTTGGGGGCAGAAATGAAACATTTTAAAACAGTCAACAATGAACTCCACAAAAAAAAACCCTGATGTCAATACTTTCTTTTGAACAAAGGAAGTGTACACTTGTGCTGATATGATAATAAAATTTCCAGTGTTTATGGCCCGTACATGTAGTCATACCCCTTGTCATTTCTATGCAGGCAGAGTATATACATAAAACTACACAGCCAAGGTCAAGCTTTGTGTGTATACATGTAAGGTTGTCCCTAGAGTTGTTTATCTACAGGTAGTTACCGTAATGACCATACAATAAAACAGCATTAAAGAAATTTAGACAAAATTATAAAACATCAAATAAAAAAAATTTGGTCATCTATATTTATGATATGAAACACTTGATCAAAATTAAAACCTGTTTCTGTTTCTGCAATGTCTCTGATAAATGTTGAGGGAACGACTAAAATAATTATTATAAAAACAATGCTTTGCATAGGAAATTAGGAAAGTGGTTTTTTTTTCAATACATGTAATGAAACAAGTGTGAACTATTTTAAAGTTATTTCAACGCAAATATTGATCTTATCATTATTTAATATATGATATAATTCTCAAGTTTGCGGTTACACTGTGTATTTCCTCTTGTACGACGAGAATAGCTATGAGACCAGTATGAATACATGAATATAAACACTGTAGGAGTTTCTCCAGCTTGAACAAATTGCTGTTCCTCTTTGATGAATAATGTAAACACTTCCCCTAGGTATCTGGAGGGACCTAATGCAATTGATTATACACAAATGCCTTTTCCATGTGAAAATCCTGTCTTGCAAAGAGAACAGACAAAACAGATTGCCAATATTTTAAGATTCAGGAATCTAATTAATAAGAATCTTTACATTCAACAACTTAGAAGTTGTCTTTTCAGAGAAATATCTGGCAACCATTTAAAAATGCTGCTGCAAAACTTCCTGCCCACAAGCCATGCACTCAATAAGATGCATGCAGTTACACCCAATGGACTCCTTAGCTAACTCCCCTACCTCACCCCTGATTAATAATCATAAACTTAAAGCTTCATAAGTTATTATTTACCGTCTTCCTTCCTTGCATTCTCTTTATCTTTAAATTCCACTATTTATATCAGATTTTCCTAACTTGGTAACTCAAAATATATGTTTCGTTGTTTGTTAAAATCTAGTGGAATTGCAGTCCATTTTTAAAGAGCTTCCTTGATTCAAATATGATGTTAAGTCTTGCATATACTTCAACAATTTTTTCTACTATATTCTATTCTAGATTACATGTTTTAATATCTTGAATCATTAGGATTTTTTAAAGGAGATTTTCTGTGAATTATACCAGTAGTGTGCGGTATTATCTAATTACTTGAAAAGTACAGTAGATTCAGAACCAATTTGTTATGAAAGCTTGAAAGAACTATCTTTTCTTACACTGGATTATAGACTCCCTTGCTAGTGCTGATAATGAATTAAAATAGCTTGACTATTCTCATGTTGCAAAATGCAAATACAGTGAAAATGCTATTGGAGCCATTTTCCGAGCCAATGCCCAAAGTGACACCAAGAACCTTTGGTATGGGAAGTAAAAGTACAAATTTCCTTACTTCTATAAATGTAGAACACTTAAATTGCCATTTCTAAATTGATATCATGTAGGGTTTTGAAATGAATTAAATTTACTTTTGGCTGAAAAATATACTGTAATCAAACTATAATTCAGGACCACTTTATTTTAAGATTTACCTGAGATGAATTAATTCTGGGTGACTTCTTATTGCGTCCAACTGGTCTTAACCACAACTCTTTTTATTACATATATATGGCAAATACTAGTCCAAAGCAAGAAATTTTGTGACAATGAGGCTCTAGCAAATCTCTTTAAAATTTCTTGTAAATGAATTAAAGTTTTAAAAAATGGTTTACAGTGTTTATTTATTGAAAACATTCATTTCCCATCAGAAAAGTCATGTAACTATCGATCCATATCAAATTCAACTAAAAATTTTTATTCAATTCTAGTAGACACTGCAAACCATCTCTCACAATCAATAAAGATAAAACAAATCTCTGTTTTTTTCATTTGTGATTTCATGAAAATTTTATTAACTGATTTGTTGTATATTACTTAAGGTAATAAATATTAACCGGTATGTCTTTGCTGTGTCTAATGGTGCAAAGTACTCTTGAATAAGTTTTCAATAACATAATAATGTAGCATATGTGTAAAATACATTATATGTCTTATACCAAATGTTGAGCTTTTAGCCAAATTTTGAAAGTGAAAAGAAAACTGAAAGCACCTTTGAATTAATTATAATTGCATGCAGGTGATTAGGCATAAAGAACTATATAACATTTGATATAACGAAAGATAAAAGGTGCCAATCTAAAGTATCTTAATTGAGTGATAGGGTCAACAGAGATCGATGATATCTTATTATATACAAATGTGATTCAACAAACATTATAGCTATAGTATAACATTATATCATATTCAATCCCAGTAAACTTTCCATCAAATGAGGCTCAGAGCAATCAACTTAGTATTGAAAAGATCTATTTATATAACATACGTAAACTTAATTATATGTGGTTCAAATAATGAATAAAAATTAAGTTATCAACGTGATCAAAACATAATGTACATATTTTGATACATCTCTACTGCAGTAGGCCTTGCAGTTTATTTTCGGTTTCAGTTTCTTACCGAAATTTAGGAGAATCTTTCAGGCACTCCTTAAAATCTATTGTTGGTTTCATTTTATTTATTGATTTGCGTGTTCCTCAGCTTACATGATCCTTAACTGCTGCATAAAAAAAACCATGTTTACATTTTCACCACAGATGATTTGCCTCCTACTTCCATGTTAATAACCCGTTATCACGCCAGGTGACGCTTTGGTGCAGTTGCACGAGAGTTCACACGAGATTTGCCTTGACAAATTGATCCAACTTCCGACTCGTGAAGCTACAGACAGTTGGTATGCCCTTCATTTATTTTCAAAGTTTTCTTTGTTGTTTATTTAAATTATGGAAATGAATTTCATTGCATATTCATTTATTTATATTTTTCTAACAAAATTGATTGTTCAAATGAAATGTCACCCATGAAAATAGAGGATACGTGGGAGACCTTGAATAGGTCGTGTGCAGTTCACCTTCATTGCTCATTATGTCTTTTGTTCTGGCTCAAGGCCATTGGATATATTGTTAAATACAGATGCAGGATATGTCAGATTGTTTTATAGTGCTACGTCGACTCTATGATATAGAAATAATAAATTTATAATTGATTCAATTTTCAAAGCTATTTTAATAAATAAAAGATGTACTGCTATATTAATATAAGTTCAAAATCTTCCTCAAACGTAGAAGTAGAGCGGGGAAGGGAAGGTTAATTTCAGATTGCCAAAATCATACACTTTTACACGCATTCTTTTCTATATGTAAAAGAACGCCTGAGATGCACATTATCAGGATGCTTTAAATATTATAGTTGTTTAACATTTCATTTTTGTTTGGGAAAAACTTTATACTTTTTTAAACCGGGTTTTCCAAAGGAAAAATTCTGTTATTGAAATGATGAAAATGGCGGGTGGGTGGGTGGCTTCCAAAAGGGTACCCTTATTGTATGGATAAATCCTCCTACAGTTTTCAAGATAGGAAGTTCTTTTTCAGACCAATTGTACATATATTAAAGGTGTGCATATTGCTAGGATTTTGGAGAAAAAAAAGTTTTGGCAAAAATATTGCATACAGATTATCTTATTTCTCTGGATAGGTAGTGCTTATCAATTCAGGGTTGACAAATGGATTATGGATATACTGTTCACACAACAGAAAACCTGGTTTGCTGTCACATTGACAGGTTTTCTCCTTGTAATTTTTCTTCTTTTATTAATAATAGGAATACTTAAAAATCTGAAAATTGATAGCATAGCAATTATTATGTAAGTGCAATTATAGAATTAACTCATTAACTTAAACCATTTATGTCTTTTGAAAAGTTCTGAACAAAGTGGAACTATTCTGGGACACGATTGAACATATTCAATTTTAACTTAATGAAGTTGCTAATCTTTTGTGCAACTTGAATCTTTACTTGTATTTTGTATACAACCATATTATAAGTCGTGTTAATGAAGTTGCTAATCTTTTGTGCAACTTGAATCTATTTACTCTGTGCAGAATTGATATCATGTTTACTTGTATTTTGTATACAAGCATATTATAAGTCTTGTAGTCAGGAAAAATATGCTAATCATGCTCCAATTTATGACTGTAAAACTGCACACGTAAAATGAATCATTCATTAAATCTGTGGCAAGTTTAACATCATCTCCCTTCAAGGAGAAACTATTTCCTGTTTTGAAAATTAATGCATATAACATATATCTGTATTGCAATGCTTATATAAATTTAAATCTATTTCAATGAATATAGACAGGGGCACCACATCATTTATCCACCATGCCAGTATCAAAAGTGTTTGCTCGTCAAATTTTTGACAGCAGAGGTAATCCTACAGTGGAGGTTGATGTAGAAACAGAAAAAGGTAAGTTTAGCTTTGGTGAATTTCTTCTTACTTACAATGTCTATAGATTGTTAGAAAATATGGCGGACTAAATTCTGCAAGGTGGGGGTGGGGTGGGGGGTGTTGCAAATCATAATAAAGATCTCCAAATGCACCATGTCTGATACCACTCAGTTGTTTCCAAATATGGATACTGAGTAGTGACAAAATCTACAGAAACTTGATTCTACAATTTGCCACAATTGTGATGATCCCATCATTTAACATGCACTATCATTTGTAAGAGATAAAGTATGGTACTTTTTGTGCATGTGGTATTGTGATATTTGCTTCATTGTAGGAATGTTCAGAGCAGCTGTGCCCAGTGGAGCTTCAACAGGAATTTATGAGGCTTTGGAAATGAGAGATAAGGATCCCAAGTTCTACCATGGCAAAGGTAGCTAATACACAAGAATAAAAATACAACTTTCTAATGCTAATGCTACAGTTGTAAAATTAAGAAAACTGCATTCAAATCAAAATACAAATTTCAAATTGATGTTGATTCATACCTATGTAGTAATTTTTTTACCTTACTTTTCAGGTGTGTCAAATGCCATTAACAATGTAAACAGCGTAATTGCACCAGCTCTTGTCAAATCTGTAAGTTAAAAAAGTTTCTAGATGAGTGTATATCGGTAAACAATATTTTTTTTGTGTGCAATTTAGAATAGGAGGAAAATGGTTCTCTCAGTAAGAGGGTATGAAAACTGTAAAAGCCATTTTGTTATTATTGTTTAATCATGTGTTCTAGAGGAATTCATATTACAATTTAATTCATTTTCTTTTGCAGGGTTTGGATGAAACTAATCAAGAAGCAGTAGACAAGTTTCTATTGGACCTTGATGGAACAGAAAACAAAAGTGTGTGAATTTGATATAAGGGTTCCTATGTTATAAAACAGTAAATATACTAAAAATCCAGGAAAGTTAATATGATAAGTATAATGTCAAGGTGAATAATTTTACGATTGAAACAGTATCTGATTATAAACATATAGCATTTTATAATTGCTGTAGTGGTTTTGTATTGTGTTGTTTTTTTTTTTCTCAGGTAAATTAGGTGCAAATGCTATTCTTGGTGTTTCCTTAGCTGTCTGTAAAGCTGGGGCAGCCAAAAAAGTAAGAAAAAACTTATAATCAAACATGCAAATTAAAAATTCTTAAGCAGCAGACTGACCAATTAAATTAACTGTCTCTCACGTTCTTTTGCCAGGGAGTCCCCCTCTACCGTCACATAGCCGATCTTGCCGGAAACAAGGAGGTCATTTTGCCAGTCCCAGCATTGAATGTTATCAATGGAGGTAGCCACGCGGGAAACAAACTGGCCATGCAGGAGTTCATGATCCTTCCCACAGGTACCCACATATTGACGCATACCGTAAACATCAAATGATTTGGTTAAGGTGTACGAGTGGAATCAACAATAGCAAAGCTTTTACTATCACTGAGCTCACATACAAATTGAATATACATCCATTTCAAACAAGTGATTTTGATATTAAGAACTGTAAGATTGATGGTATTTTTCAAAGTAGATTCCTATTAATTCGCTTCTAAAGTTCATATCAGTGAAGAAGTGTTTTTAACCAGGTTTTTAAAAAGAAAAATCCTGTGATTAAAAATGGCGGGCTAGCAGTCGGGCGGCTGCCAAAAGGGTACACTTATTGTATGGATAAATCCTACTACAGTTTTCAAGATATGAAGTTGTTGTTTTGCAGATCAATTGTACATATATCAAAGATGTGCTTATTGCTTGAATATTGATTTTTAGTAATTTTAAAAAAAAACCAGCTGTTGAACTTAGTCATTGTCTTGCAGAATATTGCATATAAAGTATCCCATTTCTCTGGATGGGTAGTTGCAGAATATTGCATTTAGGGTATCCCATTTCTCTGGATGGGTAGTGTTTATCACTTTAGGGTTGACAAATGGATTATGGATACTGTTCACACAAAAGAAAATCTGATTTGCTGTCACATTGACAGCTTTTCTATTGTTCCAAGGTTACAAAAGTGTTTGGAATAAGATGTTTTGTACATTGTATTTCAATGTTAATACTAATGTGATATCAGAATTACTTTTAAAAGATAATTGACAATTGAAGAAATGTAATTCAGTAGGAGTATCTTTCGTGAAAGAGTAGAGTATCTATATTGGGATTAATTTGATTTAAAAATTACTTCCCAAACTGTATCAGTACCTTAAAGATAAGATGTGTGTTAATTTATTTTTAAAAGTCTGTTCTTGTTTATTCTCTGTAGGTGCTAGCTCATTCAAAGAAGCCATGAGAATGGGATCAGAAGTTTATCACCATTTAAAGTCTGTCATTAAGAAGAAATATGGCCAAGATGGTGAGTCTTGTTTTATGTACACTTCTTTTTTTTTTGCCAAAACATGTTGAAGTACATGTACTTGTATTTACATTTTCCTTGAAGAATTAGTGTTTCCATAAGTCTTCGGGTATTGCACAATGTACATGTAGATCACCACCAGTACTTTTCTGATTTTTAGAATCCATAAGCTCGGTGCTAAAATTGGGAATTTTTAAAGGATTTTGTTTTATTTTACAGCCTGTAATGTGGGAGATGAGGGAGGATTTGCTCCAAATATTCAGGATAACAAAGAAGGTAATTTAGTAATTTTTTTTTTTTTACTTCCTGCAATCCAAGAAATAATGCTTTTTCCCATATGAACCCAACTGGAAGCTGAAATAGTTTGCCAGTGCATATTGAAAGGTGGATGCAAGCTGATTGCAAGATTATTTATACCCAGCCTCAATATACTTCCAAAAAAATTTTTAAAATGAATTCAAATAAGATATATGGACAGAAAAATATGATACCAAAATAATGATGCAAATAGAGAGAGTGGAATGTTTGTACTTGTTTGAAGTTTTATTGTATTATTACATGTACTGACTACTGATAATTTTTCTTGTTTTGTTACCTAGGTCTGGACCTATTGGTTGAGGCCATTGAGAAAGCAGGATACACTGGCAAAATCAAGATTGGTATGGATGTTGCTGCGTCTGAGTTTTTCAAAGAATCCAAATACGATTTGGACTTCAAAAACCCAAAGTCTAATCCAGCAGACTGGGTAGGTATTTATATTTCCATCAAAATTAAGTAGAGAGTGTCAAAATTTGAATTTCAGCAGTAGGATGTAATTGTATTTTTATGTGATTTTGGCTCATATTAATTGCATGTATATGATTGTAACCAGGTTTACTGTTACATGTATTATAAAAATGCATAGAACTGCAATGTGAGTGACTTTGCTTTGCAGATAAGCTCTGACCAGCTGGGTGACCTGTACAGACAATTCATTAGTAACTATCCTATTGTCTCCATTGAGGATCCGTACGACCAGGATGACTGGGAGGCCTACACAAAACTCACAGGATCTGTACAAATTCAGATCGTAGGGTCAGTATCCGTACAAATCCAAATCGTAGGGTCAGTATCCGTACAAATCCAGATCGTAGGGTCAGTATCCGTACAAATCCAAATCGTAGGGTCAGTATCTGTACAAATCCAAATCGTAGGGTCAGTATCCGTACAAATCCAAATCGTAGGGTCAGTATCCGTACAAATCCAAATCGTAGGGTCAGTATCCGTACAAATCCAAATCGTAGGGTCAGTATCCATACAAATCCAAATCGTAGGGTCAGTATCCACACATGGTGGAAAAATATTTTATATGTTTAGTTTATTAAGTTCTGTATTTCATTCATGCTATACATACCATGTGTACAATGAACAATGTGTGTGCAATACAAATTCAAGATTCCCTGCTGCATTCAACTTCAAGCTGCAGTTCAGGAGTTTGACAATTTATCTCCTTAGCTGAGAAACCTTAACATAACAATTTTTTTTTATTAACATGTTTGAAATTGATGCATGTATTTAATTTCTTTTTTCAGAGATGATTTACTGGTCACAAATCCAAAGAGAGTCCAGAAGGGAATTGATGTGAAGGCCTGTAACTGTCTGTTGCTGAAGGTCAACCAGATCGGAAGTGTGACCGAGTCCATTCAGGCGTAAGTCATTAAGAATCACTCTGATCTCACAATATTAAAATTCTAGTACTGTATAACTAAATTTACAGGTCATTATTTATAGTAATGCATGTTTAATACTGAAATATTTGCCATGTTTATACCTGAAAGATGTCTGTAGAAGTTTTTAGATGTGTAATAATATGACTTATTTTAGTCACACAGTATACATGTAAGTACTGGTACATGTGTGAAGTTGTACATGTAATTACAGGTGGAAAATGTCCAAGGAAAACAACTGGGGTGTGATGGTGTCTCACAGGAGTGGGGAGACAGAGGACACTTTTATTGCTGACCTGGTGGTCGGTCTGTGCACTGGACAGGTAAGGAATCACATTACTGTATTACAGGTAATCTTCTAGTTTTGGACTTTAAGTCATCATTCAGCAGATTATTTGATAACAGCACAAGAATTGTCATGAGATCATGCTCTTTGGTGTCGGATGATGTTTTTAATGTAACTAGTAGTAGCTTTTTAGTTTCTGTTATTTAAAGGACATTGTTTGGGGAAAACCAGAATATGATAATTGCAAAGCTGCTGATTTTGATTATTTATTGTAAATGGTACAAGATGTTGGTACATTCAGCTTTGATTTATTCCAATAAGATTGGTTTACAGTGCTACATGTTCCTTTTTAGATCAAGACAGGTGCCCCATGCAGATCTGAGCGCTTGGCAAAGTACAACCAGATTCTCCGCATTGAGGAAGAGTTGGGGGCAGGAGCCAAGTTTGCTGGGGAGAAATTCCGCTATCCTTACTAAAAACTTCAGCATAATCTCTAGACTTTTTTGTTTGAGTTTAGTAACAAATTGTTGTATTTATGAGATTTTTCTACGTTTTGTTTATTTTATTGGGTTAAATATCACCTCCTAAGTTTGAAAGATACATGTATTGTCAGATAGACTTACGGAACAAAATAACATTCCAAGTAGAGAAAGAAGAAGACCTCAATGTGACAGCATACTCAGCATTAAACCTCTATTCATCATTGATGCAGTCTGTTTTTCCTTATATGTTGTTGCCATGTGGTACAGGTGGTGCAGTATGGAAGTTGTTCTGTCCCAATGTATGTGATAAAGGTCATTGTTGGTTTGTTGAAGTAGATAGATGATTTATCTATTCACTGTGATTACTTATTGGAGGCATTGGAAACGGATGAATTTAATGTTTGTTGCTTGTTTAAAATAATATTTGATGGCTTGAACCCTAATATAATGAATTTAGTTGATACATGTTATAAGTTATTTCAGTCAATTACCTCCCTTTGAAAAACTGTTGATTTTATTTTGTATGAAGACAGCTCCTAATCCTGTATTTGTTGAATGTTATTAAACAGGAATGCAGTTTATTTCAAACTGAAGTGGCAACTTTAAAAATGAACGAGTGTGCTTTTATAGAAGTTTGTGTCCAGTTAATATTTTGATTTTATTATCATTTGTCAGTTTTATGTGTTTATTAACATACCACTAATGTACAGTAAGTGTGAATAAATAACGAAGTGAACGATGATGTATGACTGGGGTTCTGTTTACATACAAACCCATCTCCCAGCGCAGAAATAGTGCTATGAGTTTTGTCTGACAATGGCAATCTCCAATTTCTGTTCCTGTTGTGTGAATGATTGAATGTGTTTGTGTGCTTGATTTTGAAGTTGCCATTTGTAGCGTTTCACGACACAAGTTAGGATTTTAGACATAGTGAAAACCATAGGGGTTTTTATTTTACTGGATTGATATTTATGGTCGTTGGGTCTGCTGTCATGTTGGGTTTTTCAGATTAATGTCATACTGTATCCTACTTGCTAAATGAGAAAAAAGAGTTTATTTGGCCTGCTTACTGCTTGTCGTTAATGATTAGTGTTTGTACAATAGTTACAAAATAAAAGGCTTTGCATGTACTATGTTTCTGTTCTATTTTATCATACTGGGTAATGATAAAGTCACACGTGGGTTTTAATTAAGTACGTCATTGGGTATTTAAAAAGTTCCTTTCAAGAGGAGATATGTGAAGCAATACTTGAGCACACAATTTCCAAACCTTTTGGTAATTTGCAGTTCATCTTTTATTTCATTCAGATTCATGATCATCAAATTTGGCTGCACAAGTATAAATTTACAGGCTCATTCCACAGCAGTTCATTTGAGAGGGCAACCCCCAGAGTTGGCAAATTAAAGATTAAACTTGGTTCCAAGGAAAATATGTTCTCAGTTCGTCCGAATATGAAACAACAGTGCTAAATAAAGTAAAGAACGAGTAATACATAGGAAAGCTGTTCTCGGAATACATAATAAACGAACCTTCATAAAATGCAGCCTCTCGAAATTTATCAGCCAAAATGTTATATAGTATATATAGTTTTCCGCCATCATACATCTGTATTCTCCTTCTTGCGAGCATAACAAAAAGTTAAAGAGTCGCGCTACTGCATGACCCTATTATTTATGACCAAGTGACTCGAAGAAATCTATTCGAACACGTACATGTACTAGAAACCCATAATGACTTTTCAGACTCTTGAGTTATTTAACAATCAAGTAAATTCCTGTAAGTCAAATTTTCCTACATTATAGAAGTTGATATGAAATATTATTATACTTTCATGTTAAATACTGAAATCTGATTGGTTTAGACGCAGTTGATAATCCGTTCTATTACCCTCAGCGTTAGCAACACACTTAGCAACGGGTAACACAACGAATTGTGACATGCGCGTAAATTGTGCGCGTACGGTTCGCCGTAGAATTCACATCATTTCTATATAAAAGCAGTAAAAATATTATCTTAAATTAAGACATTCAGTATAATAAAATAAATAGTGCCTGTTTAGGAGGATAACAGTTGAAATTGACACCCCTCGAAAACCATTGACAACCTCTGCTTCGCGTCGGTTGACAATGGTTTCCTCGGGGTGTCAATTTCAACTGTTACCCTCCCAAACAGGCACTATATATATATACTGTCACTCAATGGACAGAGCGACCAAAATCATCAAATGCTTTAAAATTATGTACTGGACATTTAACTCGCAATTCCATCCTTATGTCATTTAATGATAACGCATTAATCTACAACCTTAGCCAGCAAATATGGTGTAGAAAAAAAGCTCTAGAAACCGCAATTTTTCGGGGGGGGGGGGGTTCCTTGAACCCATTGTGGGGCTTTAGATATATTTGACTCTCATCAGCCCCTCCCCTCCCTTTTCTTCCAAATCCAAATCTTCGACCTGCCTTGTACCCTCACTCCATCAACTGTTAAATGCCATACCGTTTACGTTACTAGAACCTGCTGTTTCCAAGTGAGATAAATTCTGTGGGTACATGCTGTAAAAGTACCGCGTACAGCAGGGACAGTCCTTAGATGACAGATCACATGTCGCCCTTTATCGTTGATGTGCCTGAGATTAGATAAACTCCGCATTGTTTTGATACAGATAGAGGAAGTGACAGGCCTCACTTGTCAAATCAACAACGAGTCGACATGAATATGTATAATACTTTAAGTTCATCTTAGAATGGAATTTAATGAACAATCCAATTTGCTAAGAAATGGGGGCGACCGGCCAACGACCAGCTATGGAGGACGAGCACAAACTGTCCGTGATACTGATGAGTATTCCTACGACAACTCCTCGTTTGCCGTCGATTATGAAGGACTGAGTTCCAGCGACCTTGTTGGTAGGACTAACTTTTCCGAACGTTCGATCTTGAGTTGTATTGAAACCTTATTACATGCACTTAGACGGTTGACTCACTTTTTTTTTAAAACATAAGCTTAAACTGAAAGACCCCTCGAGGATTCGATTCTGTAGCATGCGCAGATCTAGAGGGGGGGTCGGGGGGGTCCCGACCCCCCTCCTGGAAAATGAAAATTTATTAAATTTACATAGTAAAATTAACCTCGGACCCCCCCTGGCAAACACAATTATCCTTCGGACCCCCCCTGGAAAAAATTTCTGGATCCGCGCATGTGTAGGGTTCTAAACGTAAAGAAACGTTCATAGTTTAAGCTTGAAGTAGTAAGCGTGAAATCTATATAACATTGTCTACGGAAAGCTGAGCTAACAAACGATTTTGGTGATATTGTACACTTTGAATTTGCAGGGTAGGTGTAAAATCAGACCAAGTTCAAGCACAACTGAACAAAGTAACAATATCTTTATTGAGTTGTTTATTTTCATGGCTTAAAAAGGACTTTTGAGTGTAAAAACATGCATAAAAGAGAGATATGTTATATGCCTAACTTCATGTTGAAGGAATGTTTTTTTAGAATCTAGTCGCAGCAGAAGCAAGTCCATCGTCGGAGAAAGAGAGTCCGCTTCTGATATTCTATACCGACTGCGATACAGTTTTCTTGACCCTGAGTAAGTTTTTATATCAATGAAAACGACTCTGACCTCACCCCTACTCCCACCCCGTTATAGACTTGTTCTATTTCTGGATGTTTTTACGTTCAGTCTAGACTCTGAACATGTCATATCCGAAACACAGGACTGTCTGACTGGACAGGACAAGCTCAGGTTCAAGGAGGACATTTTGGAAGGCATCCGGGAAGTTTGTTTGCCCATGAAACAGAAGCTTAGGATACGGAGGTAAGGCGTTGAGCACTACTTTATATATCTCCAAGCTATGAAAAGCATTGATATCTAAACAATAAAATGCTTTCTTTAGTTATTCATTCGGGATATGAAGGTAGCAACATTGCAGAAAAAATACATAACCCGCGTTAGCGGGTTATGTATTTTTTCTGCAATGATCGCTACCTTTATAACCCCCATGAATCATCAAAGAAAGCATTTTATTGTTTGTATTAACATCTCTCATTTAACAAATCAATAAATTTATTATGAAAAGTAAGTAAAATTCACTAAAATACTCTTAACGTACATAAGTACATTGGCTAAAATAAACAGCCAAATCGCCTCCTGTGAGACTTTGAGTCTGGCATCATCATGATTTTTTCGTGCAGTCCGTGATGTTTTGTGGGTCGTTGTAGGTTTTGACCAATCGATAAACAGGGCGTGTACATTTCAGCCTGGCTGTTTCTATAGAGTTATGAATTAACTATAAGTTTTCGTAAGAAATAGAGGGAATAATACTTGGTAGATGTAAATATACTAGTATGAGTCTTCAGACACGACTGTTCTCACGATTGGTTGTCCAAAATTTGTAGAATAATAACGACCGACCGAGTGAACAGAAGAAGAGACCAGAATTCAAAGAAGTATATCAATTCTAAAGTAGGTCATGACATGAATTTTTCCACATTTTAGAACCATTTTAACTAAAGCTTGGATTTTAGGTAGTTGTGACAAACAGCAATGTGACGTAAGCCTGTCTATTTCATCGTTGGCCACTCACCCATGGCTCATTAAAAATCAACAAAATTTGTCTGGCTTTTGAGCTAAGACTACGCAATCGGTGCATATTTCGCTTAAAACCAGCGTGATTTTGAATTATTTTGACGCAAGAAATAGGTAGTCACGTCCTACCGAAAGTCCAAGCTCATGTTAAAATGATTCTAATGATACATGAAATTTGAACTAGACATAGTACAAATACCACTCTCCTTTTTCTCTCGTTCACAATCAGTCGAGGAAGAACGGTTCTGGGTTTCTTCACCTGTGGGAGTCTTCTATTACCAAATTGACAGGTACTTTGTTCAGATTGTACATAACCTTATGATAAAGATTCAGCTACCTAGACCATTAAAGCATATATTTAATTGCAACCACATCTGTTGCTTGCAGCGTACTTTGGAAGTACAGTCGCCTCTTACTTCACGTTTCTGAGAACTCTGTTCTTCTTGAACTTGGTGACTGGGATAATTCTCTTCTCCTTCATTGGCGTCCCTCAGGTAAGGATAGGGATAGAACGATACTGATTACACCGCGGATACAGTAGGAACAGTTTACTGATATCCAATATTTAACGATTTTCGTATTCCTTATTCGCAGATTACCACTGGCGAGTTTTTGCTGGACTTGGACGACAAAGGCAACACTTTCGGACACTTTGTAAGTATCTAAAACGAAAACAGGAGAAATGACGACTTGAATTTGTTTTTTGTGAAACAGTTTGGAGTACAGTGTTCAAGGACTTACTGTGGGTTTTTAACCAGTGACCCTTCAACCCTGAAGACCTCTGCGGAACGTGTTCCACCACCTTTCTTTTCTGAGAGAGAGAGAGAGAGAGAGAGAGAGAGAGAGAGAGAGATCGTTGATAGTTTCTTGGTTTGCTCTAGGGGACCTGTTGCTATGTTCTTGGTTTTCTATAGGGAATCTGTCGGTGAATGTGTGCTTGGTTTGCTGTATGGAGACCTGTGGATAGTTTCTTTGTTTTCTGTAGGGAAACATATTGATAGTTTCTCGTTTTTTTTATAGGGGACCTATTGGTTGTTTCTTGGTTTGCTGGGAACCTAATGATAGTATTTTGGGGTTTGTTGTAGGGGAACCTACCTATTAATAGTTTCTTGGTTTGTCATAGGGGGTCCTATTGTTAGTTTATTGGTTATCTGTAGAGGGACCTATTTATATGTTTCTTGGTTTGCAGTAGGGGACCTGTTGATAGTTTCTTGGTAATCTGTAGATGTACCTATTTATATGTTTCTTAGTTTGCAGTACGGGACCTGTTAATAGTTTCTGGGTTTTCTGTAGGGGACCTATTTATATGTTTCTTGGTTTGCAGTAGGGGGCCTGTTGATAGTTTCTTGATTTTCTGTAGGGGACCTGTTGTTAGTTTCTCGGTTGTCTGTAGGGGATCTATTGATATAGTTCCGTGGTTCTCTGTAGGGGGACCTATTGATAGTGTTTTGGTTTGCTGTAGGGGGACCTATTTATAGTTTCCTGGTTCTCTGTAGGGGAACCTGTTGATTGTTTATTAGTTGTCTGTAGGGGGACATATAAATAGTTTCTCGGTACTCTTTAGGGGGACCTACTAATAGTTTCTTGGTTGACTGTAGGGGGACCTGTCGTACAGCATGCTGTTTTACGGTATCTACCAGGACGTCGTGGACGGCTTCAGTCTCCCACTCTCCTACTTCCTGACCTGGATAGCAGTCAATCTACTCACCGTACTGTACCTCGCCTCAAGGTTTGCCTTCAATAACACTGTCTGCTAAGTCTAAAATGATCATAAAACGACCCCCAAAAAAACAAATAAAAGCTTTAGAAACACAATAAATAAAACTAAAAATTACAACTTGTCACACGTCAATTTGACCCCATTGCCTTGTGTTTATCCTCCTGCTAGCATGTACCTGCGCTACAGAAGAAGTAAGCTCTCAGACACGGGCAGTGACTTCCCGTTTACGTGGTCTATGTTTTGTTACTTTGACTTTACCATCAACACCAAGGCTGGCGTCAAGGACCACCTGAAGGCGTTCTGTACAGATTTGAAGGTAAAAATTTTTTTAAAGTATTATCATAGCCATAATTTCTGATAATAATTGTAATTAACAGAAAAAATGAAATCCGATTCGTTTTTTTTTTTAAATTATCCGTGTTTAAAGGAAAAGATCCGAGAAGAAAAATCCCTGGAGGTAGTTGCTTGGTTGAAGAAGTAAGTACATCAAGAATTTCGAATTCAGCAATGCGGACATACATTACTATTTTTGAAGGGGGTAGACATTTTGTGCCCTGTTCCGTAATGGTGAGGGCTATTTTGTGTGGACTTGTATAGTGACAGACGTCTGTGTCTATCTCGTTGTTCCTCAGGCTGCAGATCTACTTCCTTCGGTTAGTCAGTAACGTTATCGTCCTTGGGTTGTTGGGAGGGAGCGGGTATCTGATTTACTACGTGGCCCAGCAAGAACCAGACGAGCGAGATGTAGATTTCAACGAAAACCTGAAAGAATTAGCGAAAGAAATTTATGAACGCTATCGGGTAAGTGGAAGGCTCCAACGACGCGAGAAAGCAAATCGCACCTTTACAAATAAGCTATCTTGAGATTTGGGTAAGGTTAAGAAACTACATGCATTAACACTGTCACATTTCACGACTTGAAACGCGACATTCCATCGTTTTCTTTTACCCATATAGAATATTATCACTTTTTCTGGTTCTTATTAAAAATATTTCATTCATTGGAACAATAATTTATCAGTTATGAAACCTTTGCGATTAGTTTGAAATTTACTGGTTTACTCGCGAAAATTTTACGTTAAAACTTGTTTTTTTTAACAATTAGCAATTAAACTCAGTGCACCTTTACAATAAGTCTAGTGTTTGATCTCTGCATACAAAAAGATGTGTCCAACACAATGTGTCATGCGGCCACGTGTCTGTCTTACATTTCTAGCTGGCCGCTGTGGTGGCTATCCTCAAACTCGTTGTTCCGTCTATCTTCAAACTTTTGGTCAAAATGGAAAGCTACCAACCACGCACAGAATTAAAATTCACACTGGCGAGGTAAGAAATTCACTAACATTTTTTAAAATGATAATCGTATCATAGTTTTTGATAACAGTATATAAACAATTCCAAACAAATGCAATACCGGATGTGTTCCCCTGTGTTTCAGGACCACCTTCTTCCATTATGCCAGTTTGATAGTGTTTATTACCTCGCTTACCAAGAAGGCGGATTGCATTGACGGGCAAGAACCACAGATCACATCGGTATAAGCTAACAACTTTCCCCTTCTCCATGATAAATGTGAATATTTTTTTGTCCTTGTACAAATCTGCTGTAAACTGATAAAAATTTATAGACCCCGTCGTCCGTTCCATCCAACAATTCCACAAACAACAGCACTTCGTGCGCCACCAATCAGTGCTGGGAAAACATCGTGGGGGAAGAGATCTTCAAGCTGATCCTGGTAGACCTCGGGGTGTGTATAGCGGTAGGGATCTTGTTTGACGTCCTGATAGCGGTCTTCGTTCGAACCAGGACCTGCTGCTGCAAGGTACGCTATGTTCTACTTCTTGTCATACAAAGGTACGTTTGTAAGAATGGAGCCGCATTGGTCGTGCATGTTCCATCTGTCGCTTCCTCTCCCCACCTCTCCAAGAAGGATAAATGTTTGCAGCAATAGTCTTGGCAAAGGACAAACAGAGGTCGTCCTATAATGAATAACATTCTGGTTTGTTCTTTTACAGATGGACTACAGTGAGTTTGTGGTGACGTCCAATGTTTTGGACTTGGTGTACGGACAGGGCTTGGTTTGGCTGGGACTCTATTTCTCGCCATTAATGGCTCTGGTCGCAGTCGTCAAGTTATTCATTGTTTTCTATTTCCGATATTTTGTTGCACGCTTTGCCAACATCCCACCTAAGAAGATGTTCCGGGCCTCTAGATCTGGCAGTTTCTACTTGTTCCTGTTACTGATCACGTGGATCCTCTGCTTCATCCCTGTCGTCTACATACTGATCGAGTGAGTTGACGCAACTTGATGTTTTACCATGCGTATTGTCTCATACATTACGTTTAGAGAAACAGTAAGATTATGGTTTCTGACGAGTATGAATTCGTGACATTTTTAAAGATACGATCCATCCTTCGTCCGTGAATTTATAAGATTTGTAAAAACCTAATACGTTTAAAAGTAAAATGATATCATAACGAAGTAAAATTGCACAAAAAATTCGCAAGAAAGCAAGAGAACGATTCCAAATACTTTCCCCCCTTTTGCAATGCAAGTTAAACGAAATACGGCTTATTTTGCGGTTCAAAATCGTCGAATACTTATGTGATTGTAATTGCTCAGAGCAAACTTAGTTTTCCATTGTAAATCTAAGAAATCAAACACAAATTGAACATTGTAAATTTGTAAAGAATTTTAGGGCGAGTATGTTGCTCTTCAGATTTTAGATCTAATAGATTCAAGAATTAATTACAAGGTAAGACTGTTTATGATTTTAAGATCAAAGTACTGAAAGTACTGGTAATAATTTTTTCCATCAGCTCTTGGTAGAGCATTAGTTCCATCTTACAAGAGCCCAATTTTCAATCTTTAATCAGAAAAACGCCCTCTGTTGACTGTGGGCCATTTGCAAAGAAAGACAGGGCTTACAAAGTAATCGATTTCCTGGACTCCTTAGATGACCTTCCCAGTTGGTTGAGCTGGGTAAAGGACGCCCTGGACTACATCGCCACCGCCATTGTTATCATTCCCGTCATCGTGGTATTAATGTAAGTAATAAAGAATATGTTTTAATTATAAAACAATTTTTGGAAAAGAAGCACGATACTAGCTGGTATTAGATTGTGGGTGTTTATGCTTTAATTGTTTAATTCAACTATCTCAGACTGCTGGTACTGTATTACCGAGTGAAATCCAGCTCCTATAACGCTCTGATACAGGAGCTCCGCAGACAGCTAGTTTTTGTGAGTTCTGCAGGATGAAACCTTTGTCATATTGCTACATATTTTTTTAATGTATGTATTTCTTCTTTAATGTTTTCACCGATGTGACTTTTGTAGGAAAGGAAGATTGAGAGGAAAAAGGTGTTTGCCAAAGCATTGTCCGCGCCAGGTAATTACAATAAGCCACTACCAGCTTATAATATAAGACAGTGCACAAATATTTCAGAGCTGTCAAATATAGATTGTGTAATAACTTGACATAGCATCTTTTAAATATTACTGGCATTTGGTGCAGTGTGAACTAGTTTCCAGTATACCACACATTATATTTTGTATGTCCATTCAATGAAAAAAAGAAATTAAACATAGAGATTGAGTAGACACATTACTTTAGAGTCTGTATGATCATTTCCAGCTCTAGGCAGCCTTGGAAAGACCACTGGATCAGCTGTCACAGGAGAGATGTCCAGGAAAACTAGTGCCGTTACCTTCACCGCATGAAGAGACAACACATAGAAAGAAGTGCTCCTCACTATGTAAAGCTGTACAAAGCTTGTACATTCAGCTTTTTTATCATTACAGGACAAGTTTTTAAACAGCATAATCAAATTTCGACATATAAATTACAATATTTACATTCTACTGTGTTTTTCCATTAAATTCCGTGATGTTTAAATGCCTCTAAATGCAACACCTATTCACTGCGTATGAATTTACGAGTAATTTACTCAAACAGTGATCTCTATGTTATCGGTTAAAAAATGCGTTTGATGAATGCTGTCAAAACACCATTTTATAATTATTTAACAAAAAAGTTTACTTTATTGTTAAAAGCTACATTTCAGGAGTTATTTATCATGGATTATATTTTCATGCTCGTCGATCTCATCTCAACAGTCTATGTGAAAACCAGTTTAAACCGGTTTTACAAAACAGCTATTCTTGCTGTTACTTATTCACTCCCTCCGTGATCTGCACTTTATATCAATTTATTTGAGTAAACAATTGATTTCTTCAGTAAGGGAATGTAAATATAAGCATTAAATGATTTATTTTTGACGTCGTCGTGTCAATAACTGCCGTCAGGTGAGCAGACAAATTATCATAACGTGCTAACGCTCGTTATTCAATTTGTCTGCTCACCTGACGGCAGTTATTGACACGACGACGTCAAAAATAAATCATTCAATGCTATACTAACAATTCAAAAAGACCCTAGGAATACCCATCCAAGACAGACACAACTCCTTGTGCAAAACAGCAAGACGTGATTCATCATCAGTAGAATCTTAAATTGGAGCATCCTCTGGAAATGTACACATAGACGACTAGTTTTTTTAGCATTGTGGAATCCAAGATCAGATTCTAAACAGTCTATTGGAATAAACTTCATTGTTCCGAAAAGTCTCATTGTATAATACTATACATAGTGGCACCATCATTCTTTAACAGTTTTTTTTTTTCAAAAAGTTTTAATTATTTATGATTGTTAAATCTTTATCAAACTTGATTTTTTTTTAAATTTATCATTATGAAATTTGTAAAGGAATTTAGGATTAAATATAATTTTTACATTAATCCTTGCTCTCCGCTTCCATTTATGTTACAAGGAGAACTCTTGATACAACATTTTCTCAATCATTTTATTGCCGCCATTTACAACTGACTAACATCAAACTAAATCTTGCTTTCTTTGCCCCCCAAAATTCATTTGTACATACAATTGTATTTTATATATAAATAAAACAAAACACATGAGAAAAGTGTATATGATCACAGAATAGGTATAGCACACACACACACACACAAACAAAAACATGAACATACATACAAGTTGATCTGAGGATTCATTGTTATGAGCAAGTGATGAAATAATGTTGTAATTCAACACTCAATTCAAATATTCAACACTGTTCAATACTGTGCTTTTTAAGGTCAACAGATTTATTTTACCTTCAGCAGAGAAATCTTTTCAAAAGATTCAAGATATTTTCAATAACCACAAGACTACTCTTGCAACTTGCAATTTATTGGGGGTGAAGGGGAAGCTTTCAAATATTCTAATGTTATTTTTTTTTCTTTTCCCTTAAAAAATTTAATTTCAAACAAAAATAATGCCACAACAGCCAATAGAACCTGTCGTCTTTGAGATTAATACAGTAGATAAATCCAGGATGTACATAATTAGGCAATTGCATTCAACTGTCACAAGTCCAATAGGTTACTGAATAAAGTGTAAATTAAACAGAAAGAAATTCATCTAGCAAAACCTTTCCTACAGATTCACTAAACACACCTAAATTGTCAGACAGATTAATACAGAATTGGATGCATTATTGCATCCCAAACTTAAAATTCATCTTGTAAATTTTCGATGAGATCACACACCCATAGGTCAAGGCATCCAAATGAAATGGCTTGAAAAACGAAATTGAAAAACTGCTGTACTTTGAGTACATAATTACAATGAGACTACATGAATTCATGTTTGGGAGATTTTTTATGAAATAAATTGATTGTTTACAAATGAAAATTAGCTCTGTAGAGTTCAAATGCATCAATAAACACTTAATGACTCGAAGCACACAAGCATTAACAGTTAATAGCATAGCAACTGGACACATATGCTAAAGTATAAAATACAGATAATGTGAAGTTAGCAGTCTTGATTACAAAACTAAACAAAGTTTTCCTTTTTTCAGTTTAACGAACTTTGGGGATAAATCTATAAAACACGGTTAATTATTTTATCGAGATACACTTGACTTGTCCCTCGAATTAAGTTTGAGATAAACAGTGACATTGACACCGACACAACAGACCAAAAAAATCATCATATTGTCGTAAAAAACTGTACAAATAGTCAATTTACTGAACCTGAAAAATATGTTCATTCAACTGGAACAGTCACATGACAAAATGCAAACAAGATCACAATAAACTTTTTGTAGAAAGCTCTCGGTCTATGATAGAGAATCTGAACAATCCAAAAATTCAAGGGGCAACAACTCTATTTCATGTCATGATAAAACCTGCTCATCTATTAAAGTTGATAATGTAACTTGATATAGACTGTAGTCATGTACACCTTGTTCTTCCACTATATAAAGACAAACGAAAATAATCCCATATTACAATCATGTGTTACTTGGTATCCACCATTATGAGAACTTGGTTACACTTGTCTTTATATTACCTTACATGGTAGATATATCTATGAGCAAAGAACATGTTTTTTTTTCTACTGACATGAGATAAAAGAAAACTAAAAGAACACAAGGATGGTGTTGATCGCGAGAGTCCAAGATTATCTTCTTGTCTTTGATTGTTTCCAGGCCTCTATCTTCAACTTGATCTCATTGGCTACAAAATAAACAAATCAATAAAATGGATATAGAATTATCAAAAGCTTCTTTAAAAAGGTATGGCAATTATTAAAAGTAATTTGAAGATAGAAATGCTGGTTTTTCTTCCAAATTTGAATCGAAATGTTTCATTAAACCATTAACAGAATATTAATGATATTTTCCAAAGTATCTTTAAGTATATAAAGAGAGCTCATTTACAAAAATAAAACCAATTAAAATTATCTAAGTCTGTCAGTTCAAATTGGTTGCAGGAAAACGGTTGGCAAGTCTGTAAAAAATTACCATTCCTATTTAAAAAAAACAAAAAACAAATTTGAGATGGTCCCTGACCTGGTTTGAGTTCCTCCTCTGTGAGCGGCTGCCTATTGAATGGGTCAGTCTGAGAGTTCAATAAATGCCGAGTGATGATTGGTCGATCCATCACAGTGCCACTGGGCAAAATAACTGGGTCATTCATCAAAGTGTCCATCAAGGGATCTATAACCATACAATGTGGATTTTGGTAAGGGAATTATCATTTATTAAATTAATATTACAACAAGTAAGACAACATAATTTTGTCCATTTATACATGTACTTAGAGACATATACATGTAGTTAAGTTCATTCATCCAAAAAAAGGGGGGAAAGGTTTCTGAAACCCTTTTCTAATTACAGATATGATCTGACCTTTGAACTCCTCTGGAATTTCCCCATAATCCACTTCTTCCTGCTGTTTTTCTAAGACAATTTTGTCAACTTTTTCCTGCAGAAAGCGGAATTTTTCTATCTCTACATTAGTTTTGATCATAGCCTTCTGCATTCTGGCAATAGCATCATTAAAAAGTTCATGGCGGTAAGATCTCTGGAATGGGAAAATGAATTTTTTTTATAATTTTGCAATAAAATATTTGAATTCTTAACACATTTCAATTTCCTAAAGGCCTTATACTTTAATATCTCTACCTAAAAAACTGCTTACGTAATGTACATGTAAAACAAAACTAAATCAAATCAAAGCTTGAAATTATGTACACTACCTATGATGTACAAGAACATACATATAAATGGTCATGCGCGGATCGGAAGGGGGTCCTCTGCAAAATCCAAATTTCTTTAAAATACATAATGAAATTTATAAAGTTACCAAAAATATGTCTCGGACCCCCCCCCCCCCCCCCTGTCAAACTCAAATAACCGGCGACCCCCCCCCCCCCCCCCCCCCCCCGGAAAATTTGGATCCAAGCATAAATGGTAATGCCAAAATTTCAGCAAATTGACTTATATCCATTCTTCTCCCTAAACATACTTCATCGTTGGCAATAGCAGTGGCGAATTGATCACAGTCCAGGTGTAGGTAGATGTCGGTCAGTCTGTTGAGCAGCTCCTTGGGTTCCCAGCCGTACTTCTCCGGGTTCTTCACTTTAAGGTTCTTACATTTTGGACCACACAGTTGTCGCAGATTGAAATTCAACATGGCTGCCAATCTATCAGCCAATTCCTACAACAGTGCAACAATGAATCATAATGGTGCAAGATATAAAGTACTAATAATTCTAGATAACAGTAAACACAAACATGCTAATAGGGTAATTATTAGAAAACTTGATCATGGGTTCCTTGAGTTAGTTGAAAGTTTTAAGAATTGTATTTTTTATTATTCTAAACTCCCAATGAATAACCTCTGTTAATATAAAAAAATTACACAATTTTAACATACTGGTTTGAGGAAGGGTTTCCTGATTTTCTCGGTGAGGTATTGGAACATATCCACAGTCTCTGTGGCTAGTGTGAGGTAAGATCTGCACTGTCGCTCATCCATAGCAAGCTGCCTCTGTCGGGACTGCTGCTGGTCCTGTTACAAACAAACATTCATTATGATCACAGAACCATAGACTATAGATTAAACTTTATTATATACTCATCAATTTTCCCTTCTTGATACTGTCAATTTTACAGGGTGTGATCCAATTTTCCAGATCACCACACTGTGGTTTTCCAATTCTGTATCGCCACTCTCTGAAACTGATTACTTAGTACACATCAAATAACACCCGTATTTTAGCGCTTTTTAATAGAGTTCGTTTAAAAATAGCATTATTATATAAGTGAATGTCATACATTTGATTTTAAAAACAAAGTTTTGTAATTAAAACTTTAAATAGACAAGGGTATATAATAAATTTATCATTATAACTAGCTTGATCCAAAGAGATGGATCATGTCTCATTGCCAGGCACAGACTATCAAAACAAACTCGCGTCTCGTTTGATCTGATGATCCACGCCTGGCAACTCAACGTGATCCGACCCTTTGGATCAAGTGACTGTTATAATAATATATATATATATATATCAATGACAAGACAGCATCAACAGTCTATGTACATTGTAACATCAAAGCCTTGCACAAACAAAACCAAGTATAGAGGTCATTAATGCATTCTGAAATTTATTCATCTTGTGTATCTTTAGTTTTTGAAGTAAATTTTGATCATGTTTAGAAGTATTTTACATCAAAAGTTGATGACTTAATATACTACTTCCTATTTAAGTCCATTTTCCCCCTTACCCCTTTAATTCTATTTTAAACATTTTAAGGATCAATGCTGTACACTATAATAGTTCAGACACTGACCCCTTACCCCTCCAGCTGACCCCTGACCTACCTTGGGCTGTCGCTCCCATTCCTCCATGTTCTGCATGGCTTCCTGGATCTCATGGATCCGCTTAAGACAGTCCAGACTCTCATCCAACAGGAAGGTTGTGTCATTCATCAGCATGTTCACAAACTTCACAAACTGTTTGCCATTGCTGTGTAATAACCAACCATAATCATCAGTTCTGGTAATGATACATCTTGGATTCTAACGGTGTACCAAATACTATACATTTTTTCCCCCATAGGTGCTAATTTCTAATTTAATATGAAATATTAGGAACATTTTTATGCAAATTTATTTTTTGAAATTTCTGAATTGTTATTTTAAAAAAATTTCGAACATATTTCAGTGATGAGACTATTTATTTTGCACATGAGATGATACATGTACCACAAAATTTAGTAAGTGATAGCCCCTGCCGAGGGAAATCATAAAAGGCTAATCTTACTCTGCCTCCTCTATCATGTTGAGCTGATGCTGTGGGGTCTGCCACATGGTCTTGAAGATGATACTGAGATGGTAGCGGATGGAGAACTTGTCATAAAACTCATTGCTGGCTCCTGTGGTTTCAATCTCTGTCAAAAACAATTTGGCACAGAAATTAAACAAAAGCAATAGGTACACAGCATATAAAGCATTACATAATCAATGTGTCATTTAGACATACGAAAGTGGGACCAGTTAGAAACTCATCCTCACACAAACACTAATCATTATCATCCCATCCCTACACATATAACATCCCATTGAAAACAACAAAATATGAAATTAGCTGATGAGAACTGCACATCTGTCGATTCACTAAATACCTGTGTAAAACTTCATCAGAGCCGGCACCAAGTGTTTGAGGGCTAGAGGGTGCAGTAAGAACTGCTCATTGAGACTCCCGGTTCTGCGTTGGACGCTAGGGTTCATGACAAATACGACCTCGACCAGCTTTGCGGTCAGGTACGGGTTGCCGATGTATTCATTGTTACACACCATCACTATCAGCATGTGGATGATCTGGGTCATACAGGGGTCATTCAACACGTCAGGGCTGAACCTGGAAACAGCAACAATTCATTTGTGTATTTCTCACTAATACTGGTAAATATATGTTATAAAATTAGTTTTGAAAATTAACTCTGTCAAAGAAAGCCAAGGAAAATATATTTGATTTTGTACATGTATACGCAGCACTGGACTAAAAAATTCATGCCAAATTTGGTGACGCAAAGCTTAGCCTAGCATTGTTTAAAGAAGAAATGATCAGTTAAATTTGGTTTTATTTTATCAGTTCCGGTATAAAGGATAAGCCTGTTAATGAAACTTGCATTTATCAAACTACAATTATACATGTCATCAGTAACAGCTTTTAGCTTTATTACTTCTGACAATTAACTATTTTATTGGTATTTTTCTTATTTTATAAGTAAATATACCCATGATACTTGTATACTGTAAACCAACTTTATTTCGCGATTTACTTCCTAAAAACTGGTTTGCGACAACTAATGTTTGCGACCAAGCCTTCTCCAGACCCGTCTTGTTATACCAACCATGTGACATGGACTGGTTTGCGGAGAGAAATATTCGCGACGACGATAATCTCGCGAACCTCACGAAAATTTCTCGCACGCGAATAAAAGTTGGTTTACAGTATATGCAGAAACAAATGGTCACAACTTACTGAATAACAAACAGGAGATAATCAGCGATGTCTTCTAGATAGAAGTCAGGAAGAGCTCCAAATGGCATTGGCACATTCTTGGGCAAGGGCAGAGTTTGACTGAAATGGATGATGAAACTGTTATCAAGGCTTAGTTTTATGGCAAAACTCAAATGTCTATTGCATTTACTGTTTCAAGCTTCTTTACTTTCCAAGCTTCTTTTTTAAAATAAGTTCATTAACAAGAGATTTCCTTTAAATGATGTTGCTATACAATCCAAACCTTAATATGACTGGTATTTAGTGTTATTTTTACATACACTGGAAAATCTACCTACCCCATATTCTGAGGGTCTGCAACTTTAAGAATATACGTAGACACACCACTGTAAAAATTTAGACAGTGTCTAAGCAAGGACTCGTCCAAAATAGCTGCATCAGCACAGAGTTTACTCTTCTGCAACCTCTGAAAAATGAATACATATTTAGTAAGATTAAAACTCCATGATTTTTTTACATGAACATGTATGTGCATCTACATGACTCATGTATATGCACATGTATAAACATTAAATTCTAAATTAAAACAGTATGCATGTACATTTCAACAATAATGAAGTGTGAAAGTGAGTCTGATGAGTACTGTGGAATCATTTTTATTTGTAGGGGTCAATGTTGGGGGGTAGCCAAAATTTTCCTGATTTGTGGGGACATAATTTTGTCAGTAGTGAGTTTTATTTTGTTAATAAATACTAACAAATGCTTGTAAATGTTCATGGGGATGTAAATTTGTGTGCAAAGGTTACCCACAAAAGCCACCATTACTGGTCCCCCATGAACAATGATGATTTCATAGTACCTGAACTTGAGATTTCCATTTCTTGAGCATCTCCTTGTTCCGTGCGGCGTGTGGGAACTGGCTCCACTGGGACTCTGTGTTCTCTAGGTCCTCCACCATTCTGTTGAGATCACGTATTGCACGAAGACGGCGCTGGTACCGCCGAACAGCAGGAATGATTGACAGGTGGTGACAATGGAGGGTCAGGAAGAAACATTCAGTGGGAAATTTGGGGTCCTGCCAGGGGGGTGTTTCTTTAGCTTCAATTGTATTGGAGAAAAAACATCAGTACATGCAAAAATTGCAAATATTTCTACATTCATTACAGACATCAGATATGATATGCAAAAGGAAAATATGTTTCATCCAATACATTTAACATTACTTTGAAATAATTTTTATTTCATAAAAGAAAAAAATTCCACATCCTGGTAAATATTCTAAATACAGTAGTACATATGTACATGCATATGCGACATTATACCCAATTAAAATTCTTTCATTATGCATTTTATTCACATTCATTGCTAGATACTTTAGAACTTAAAACTTCTTACATAATTCCTTGATCCATTTCTCTGCATGTTGAGGAAGGGCCTTCAGGCGTGTCTCTGACTTAATGCCCACTCGAGAATTTGGATGGAATGGGTAGTATGTGTCAACCTAAACAAAATTACAAGCCAACAATTTCCTATTATTACATGTCTCAAACAGAAATAACAGCAATTACATTGGTTCTTGTAATGCAGCACTTGACTTACCTTGTCCAGCGTGATTTTCACAGACAGCTGTTGAAGGACGGACAGTAAGTTCAACATGAATCCATCTCCTGCTACATATCTCTCATCCACCTGCAAAAAACCCCAGATATCCTTATTTATTTATATATAACTGTTATCTGTCAGACTAAAAGTTTGGAATGTAGGAAGATTAAAACAAGAGGCCCAGGGGCCACATCGCTCACCTGAGCAACAATTGCCTTCATTCTGATCAAATTAGCATTACAGTATCAAAATATCTTGACAACTAAGTACAGTAGATCTTGCTAAAAAAAATGAAAATCTGCCAATATTTATCCACTTCTTTTTTTTGGTAAATACCAAGCCCCTTTTATTGTTGTACCTGTAAGAAGATTTTTCTCTATTCCTATATACCACACCCCCCCCCCCCTCCATTTTGTGCCCCCACTTTTCTCTAGGGAATCATGGTTTCATCAAATTTAAATCTGCATAACCTGTGCTTTCACACTAAGTACTGAGTTTTGGACCGAAAACTTTCTCAGAATAGTTTTAAAGTTTTTCTCTATATATTCCTATGTAAAAATTCAAACCGCCATCACGGCCCCGCCCTACCACTAGGGACTGTGATTTTGCAAACTTGAATTTACACTACCCGAGGATGCCTCTACACAAGTTTAAGCTTTTATTACCAAATAGTCTTTAAAAAGAAGATTTTTAAAGATTTTTTCTATATATTCCTATGTAAAACATGATCCCCAATTGTGGCCCCACCCTACCCCGGGGGACCATGATTTGAACAAACTTGATTTGACACTACCTGAGGATGCTTCCATTTTAATTTGAGCTTTTCTGGCCTAATTGTTTTTGAGAAGAAGATTTTTAAAGATTTTTCTCTATATTTTCCTATGTAAGACATGATCCCCCTATTGTTGCCCCACCCTACCCCGGGGGACCATGATTTGAACAAACTTGAATCTACACTTCCTGAGAATGCTTTCATTTTAATTTGAGTTTTTCTGGCCTAATAGTTTTTGAGAAAAAGATTTTTAAAGATTTTCTCTATATATTCCTATGTAATACATGATCCCCCTATTGTGGACCCACCCTACCCCCGGGGACCATGATTTGAACAAATTTGAATCTACACTACCTGAGGATGCTTCCACTTTAATTTGAGCTTTTCTGGCCTAATAGTTGTTGAGAAGAAGATTTTTAAAGATTTTCTCTATATATTCCTATGTAAAACATGACCCCCCCCCCCCCATTGTGGCCCCTCCCTACCCACAGGGACCATGATTTGAACAAACTTAAATCTACACTACCTGGGGATGCTTCCATCTTAATTTGAGCTTTCCTGGGCTAAAAGTTTTTGAGAAGAAGATTTTTAAAGATTTTCTCTAGATATATTCCTATGTAAAAATCCATTCCCCCATTGTGGTCCCACCATACCCCCAGGGACTATGATTTGAACAAACTTGAATCTACACAACCTGAGGATGCTTCCATTTTAATTTGAGCTTTTCTGGCCTAATTGTTTTTGAGAAGGAGATTTTTAAAGATTTTTCTCTATATATTCCTATGTAAAACATGACCCCCCCCCCCCATTGTGACCCCTCCCTACCCACAGGGACCATGATTTGAACAAACTTGAATCTACACTACCTGGGGATGCTTCCATCTTAATTTTAGCTTTCCTGGCCTAAAAGTTTTTGAGAAGAAGATTTTTAAAAGATTTTCTCTTTATATTCCTATGTAAAACATGATCCCCCAATTGTGGCCCCACTCTACCCCTGGGGACCATGATTTGAACAAATTTGAATCTACACTATCTGAGGATGTTTCCATTTTAATTTGAGCTTTTCTGGCCTAATAGTTTTTGAGAAGAAGATTTTAAAAAGATTTTCTCTATATATTGCTATGTAAAAATCCATTCCCCCATTGTGGCCCCACCCTACCCCCGGGGACCATGATTTGAACAAATTTGAATCTTCACAACCTGAGGATGCTTCCATTTTAATTTGAGCTTTTCTGGCCTAATAGTTTTTGAGAAGAAGATTTTTAAAAGATTTTCTCTATATATTCCTATGTAAAACATGATCCCCCAATTGTGGCCCCACTCTACCCCTGGGGACCATGATTTGAACAAATTTGAATCTACACTATCTGAGGATGCTTCCATTTTAATTTGAGCTTTTCTGGCCTAATTGTTTTTGAGAAGGAGATTTTTAAAGGGTACCTGCAGCCCAGCCGATGTGAAACATATGTTAAAGAGTTTATTTACCAAAATTTAATGCAAAAAACCGCATCGAAATCGGTGCAAAAATAACGGAGTTACGCCTCTTCAAAGTGGCTATTTTTACCTGCTTTGGGAAATCTAATCAAGAGAAAACAGAATTAGGCGATAACGAGGCTTTAGCGGAAGTGACGTCACGAGGTCAACGGGAGGGAAATTTCCTTACAAAGCTATACAAATTAAATTCGATTTTTCAGCCAAAATGATCGATATAGGTCTGATGTTTTGACGTATCTTGTTATTTTAAGTATTGTAGATCTAGAAATTTGTATCCGTTATTATTTAATTACAATCAGATTTCTTTTTTAAGGATTTTAAAAGTTGTCTTTTTACCGATGAATACGATATCTTAAAACGCTTACATGGGCTGATTTATGTTCATTATTCATTTTTTGATTACATTATATCTTTCACACACGAGTGATCCGAGACAATGACACAGGTAAACATGTAAACTAACGAAGCCACTGCTCCAGACACACGTGTATCTGGGGTATGTATACACAAGGTACACGAGTCTGGTGAACAAAGAGAGAGTTTCACACCTCTAGACTGGTAAATTGATTTGTGTATAATTAGCTTTTCAATTGTTAAAAGATAAAACAGAAAAATAAATAAGACTGTGTAAAATCAAGCATTCGTCAGTTAAAACGTGTATAGTCCGTCAATTAGTGATTAAAGAATCATGCATGATACTATTAAATAGTAAAACTAATGTTCGAAGTAAATGCCTTTATTGTTACTTATCTAATCACTTTAACAATGACCAAAGTTACAATTCATCAAAAGATGTAAATAAATGTAAAATTAAATTCCATTATCGTATTTTTAAAACTTAATCATGCAGCCATCTTGGACTTTCGCCTTGATCCGTTAATAATCCCGTGTGTGTTTGTTAAAGAATGCACACTATTTTGATTTTTATTGATCCGATATCAATATTATTGAATAATCAGGCGACATCATTTGTAATTTTATGCCTTATACGAGGAATAGACCCCGAGTTACCTTTTACGAAATATCATTATGTATTATCAATATTATTAATCAGTTAATAATGTCACTGAGAAATCATTCGAAAGAATGACAATATTAACAAAATATGTTTCTTATAACAATAATGCTTTGAATAATTGTCATTTTGCTACATATGGTGTGCATTTATATGTAAAATGTCTTACACATTTGACGAAATTCATGAAGCAAACAATTATCCGAATTCGGCATTTTTGTTCGATAAAATACAGGTTAAACTCAAACAACAGTATAATTAGTCATCCAGGGTTGATAAGGAAATAAAACAACAGAAAAAATTGTTCATATATTGATAAAACAATGCAAGAAAACGAACAGTTTTCATACGATATTCCTGTTTCTCATACAGCGGCGTTGACCCCGTGACGTCACAGTTCATCTCGCGCCAAATCGGCTTGATTCAAAACTCGTTCAGGTGTGAAATCGGGGTTTCCCCAAATATCTCGAAAACTACTTATGCGATCGCTGTAAAATTTTCAGGATGATGTTTTTACACATAGATCTCCATTATATCAAAAATTGACCGGCACTGCAGGTACCCTTTAAAGATTTTCTCTATATATTCCTATGTAAAACTTGATCCCCCAATTGTGGCCCCTCCCTACCCCTGGGGACCATGATTTCAACAAACTTGAATCTACCTGAGGATGCCTCCACACAAGTTTAAGCTTTTCAGGCAGAATAGATTTTGGGCAGAAGATTTTTGAAAAATACCAACAAATTTTCAATAATTCTCAATTATCTCCTCTTTAAAGAGGGCGTGGCCCTTCATTTGAACAAACTTGAATCCCCTTCACCTAGTGGTGCTTAGTGCCAAATTTTGCCCAGTGGTTCTTGAGAAGAAGATGATAATGTGAAAAGTTTACAACAACGACGATGACAACAACGATCACAACGACAGACAACGGAAAATTGTGATCAGAAAAGCTTACTTGAGCCTTTGGCTCAGGTGAGCTAAAAACAACGACAAAGAACTCCTGAGTACTGTATGGTCAAGGGACTTTTATGGCCCAATCTTTCTACATGAGAATTCAATACATTCTTAAATTTTTATCAATCATGTACACCGCTGTTCTAAGCTGACCTGTATCTGGGATTTCTTGGCGTTCCTCTCCAGAGCTTTGGCTATGTAAGATAATGCCAGGTCGCGGCTCTGTCCATTGACTAGAATAGTGTGCAGGATTTTGAACAGCTCGGCCCGGGCGTACCCCATGCCATGCTGCAGAGACTGGTGAATCAGCTTGGTGCTGTCAGCCGACAACTGGTGGCCCGAGAAAAACTTCTCCACTACTTTGGTCTGAACAGAGACAAAGAGATCACGGTGAAGCTTTGTACAGTGAGATATATATACAGGTACATGTTTAATAAGAAATGATATTTATTTATACTTGTCTCCCTAGTCTCTCTCTCTCTCTCTCTCTCTCCTCTCTCTCTCTCTCTCTCTCTCTCTGGTCAGTAATGATTTAGGTGAAGACTTTGAATTTGTTATTTATACTTACATTATCCTCTGCAAAAACAGAGAGCCCCAGGAATGGCCCGAGCCAGGACAGCTTCTCTAACTCCATTCCTGTGGCCTTGGTGAGAGTGACCGGGATCCAGTTTACCAGCTCTACAGCCTGGTCAGTGAAACAATACACATATTCATTCAGTTAAACCACTGGTCATAATGGAGCAACAAATCTAATTCAGTATGTGATACAGTTAACTGCCACTATTGTTTCTGTGAGAATTCAGCTTCCACTCCAATTCATAAGTTTCTTTTCAAAATTGTGTAATGAGTCACGTCACTTATATTATTTAAACCAATGGTTTAGAACATTTAATATGTATAATTCACAAAAATCAAGTTAACTTCTGATAAATCAAAAATATGTTGACAAGAACTGAAGCAAAATGAAATAATTTAAAGAAAAGAAGAGGTTTCCTCTCCCACTCACCAGGCCACATATAGGTCGCGAGTTGCCACTCTTGATTTCACAAAGCTCGGACAGGACAGACAGAGGGTCTCTGTAGTCGTCACTGTCCAAGGACATGCCATGGATATATCTGTTTAAGCCCTGTAGGACTGGGATAAACACCTACACAGAGAGACAAACCATCATTGAATACCATTACAGCAAAACTCGAATATAACGAACACGGATATAGCGAATTTACGGCTATAACGAATTATTATTCATGTCCCGGCAAATTCCTAATATAAACCTTTAGAAAATTAATGTATATAACGAACACGGCTATAACGAATTTACGGCTATAACGAAGTAATTTTAAGACCCCTGCTGGCAAAATTTTAACGTATTTCATCATTTTTATAACGAATTTTTTTCCATTTCAAATTTCATTGAAGAGAAATGCAATTTTAAGATGCATATATAAAATACTCAAATTCAAATAGTACACGGAATTTTTTAAAAAATTGAAATGAAATGGTTATATTGACATTTTTTGTAAATGACGGTAATACTAATTTTATAACTTACGATAGTTTAGAAAACTGTTAGCCGGAAAAACCCTGAATTATTTTATAACGAATTCGCTATAATATTTTTTACGAATTCGTTATAAACGTATAGCGAATTATGGCTATAACGAAGTTTTTTCTATGGTCCCTTGAAATTCATTATAAACGAGTTTTGCTGTATACAATTACATGATGATACTGAATAAGGCAAGATTCCTGCATGGTTATCTTCACTGAAAGGTGATAAGAATTTGCATTGTGCTGGCTTACCCTTCTAAATGTGTCCCTGTCATCACATGTGGTTTGCACAAGCTCAGGGAGAAAGCCGCGAGGTAAGTTATGAGACAATAGATAGGAAAGCAGTAGAGAGTTGCCCCCAACAGATCTGTCCAAAAAAAACCAATACATGCAGCTTGTGCCATTAAATAAATTCATTAAGATGGAAACATAAAACATTTTATAGCATGCCTTTTATAGAAAAGTCTGGTGATAAATCTAATTGTCATAAATACTGGCTTGATTACCTCATTTCGTTTATATTGTACAAAGTATCTGCATTCAATTAAAAAGGAAACTTTCGGCAGGAGTTTGTATTTCACATTCTTAAAGACTTGTCAAGATGTTTATTCTATAAATAATGTATCAGAGGGGTATCTATCTTCCAGGTTTGGGGTAATGCTAAATGTAATGGTAATGCATTGCAATGCATTACATGTTTTCAAAGTAATGCTAGTAATGTGTAATGCCTCAAAATTAGCATTACAAGTAATGCTAATGTAATGCATTACTTTCCAAAATCTAGTGTAATGCTGGCATTACATGGCATTACTTTGCATTACTATGCATATTTATGCATGTTCACTTTAAAAAATGTGATGAATAAATGAATAGTTGAAATTGAATTTGATTAAATTTATTTTTAAAGAAGAAAGAAATAATTCTAATTGAGAAAAAAATGTTTTAATTGTACATGTTTTATTAAAAAAGTTTTTTTTTAAATTCATATTTGAATTGTTTATATTACTAAAGATAACAGCATAATTTCATAACATTTTTAAGAGTGTTGTTATTAAGAGTTTTTAAACAATTTACTCCAATTAGTTTGCACTTCAATAAGAAATGTGTCAACAACACGCTATGCCCCCAGGATAATCTAAGTATCAAAACAATCTATTGTTATAAGAAGTGCTATACACCCCAATCCCCTTCCCTTCGCTATGACACAATAGAATAGGAGACAGACATGCACCTCTAAAAGCAAAATGAATGCTGTCCATCCATGATGAAAATCAATATCACTTCCAATATTTTAACCCATTTGAAAATAATCTTACTTATTTTCTCTCTCTCTCTCTCTCTCTTGTATATTAATTACACTGTACATTAGTTTGGACTGATAGAAAATACAATATTTATGTATTTAATCTATTATTGCACTTAATAAATCCTAAGATAAAGATCGTCAAACAGTATTTTCCATTCCAAGCTTTGAGTGCTCCTGCAAAACATTTATTTAGTATAGCCCGGAAGATGGATGCATTTAAAAGATGAACCCTTTGAAACTTCGATCATAAAGTGCAACAGCAATCTTTTGTCTTAAAGTGTCCTCCGTAAAAAGAAATACGATTAAAATATATTAAGAAATATAACTGGGAAAAAGGACCTGTTTATAAAGTAATAAAATTAAGTGTCCAAAATAATAAAGATTTGTGTAATCTGGGGATATATCTATATTAAGCTTTTAAAAACCGCAACATTATTTCATAAATTGTTTTTTGTTACGCATGTTATCCTGTGTCTCTATTTCATATCTGATATTGTATCATGCCAAATGTCTATAAATATCATTTTACTTATGTAATATGTTGTTCATATTGCCACAATATGATTATATATTGAGCAAATAAAGAATGACTCTTGTTTATTCATTGAATTTGAACCTGATACTGAGCATGAAGCTGTAGATATGTTAAAGAGTGTTGTATATTTGAAACATTTGCAAAAACTCTTTATTAGCTTTACTTTAAAAAAAAAGTAATGGTAATGGTAATGCATTACTTTACTCATGTAATGGTAATGTAATGCATTACTTCAAGAAAATCAAGTAATGGTAATGGTAATTTAATGCCCAAATTCATGACGTAATGGTAATGTAATGCATTACTTTACAATGTAATTCCCCCCAAGCCTGCTATCTTCCCACCCCACAGTAGTAGTAGACCACCACTTGGCCATAAGGGCGAGTGTTACCTGGGTGTGGTGAGTCCTCCCTGCAGAACTATTGCAGTATGACACACACACTGATGTCTAGCACTGGACAACATCAGACTCAATGGAGGGACACTTGCTCTCTGAAAATAATATCACTTCATTTATATTCATGATATTTCCATAACAAGTAATTATCATATTACATGTATGTGGTCCAATTTATAATGTACTCTGTTAAAAAAAGATGATCTTTTTCAATATACAAAATGAAGTTCATCTTCTTTGAAATGCAAAACATGCATGTATTTTTATTGCTGATTTACATTCAAAACTGATTATCTTTACAGAGTTGACCTCCCCTACCTTTGGAGCCAGCCTCTCCTCCAGCCCGGCCCTATCGTAACAGTCCATCAGATAGCTGATCATCTCCACCTCCTTACAGTTTTCTGGCTGGTACTTGGCAGAAAACTCTCTCTTTGGCTGCATATCTGGTGACATCATTGTGCCAACACTGTCATCACACATAAAGGAAATATCATTTACTGTACCTGTTTCATAAATTAGAAGTGCTTTCTGCCATCACATCATATTTTGAGGGGGGTGTAATTTTAAGTGTACCTTCTTGGGCTTGACCCTGGTTTCTTTGGGGATACAGCATAAGAGAAATTGGGTCGAATTTTTAACACTGGATTCTCTGGGCAATCTCTGATTTTCAACAGCATTTCCATCAAGGATTGATTAATCATCTCCTTACAGTCATCTATACAATGAAATGTACAAAAAAAGTCACAGTTACAACATAGATGCAACCCTAATTTGGTGATATTCATCTGTAAATATATCATATCAAGAGAAAAAGAGAAAACCAAATTATAATTTACCTTCAGCCTCACAATCTGCAAGTTCAGGTATGTACACAGCATCTTGAGTCTCTTCTTTCCAAGACACCAAACACACTCGACCCACGGCCTCAGTAACCTGTTCTACAGTGGCTTCTGATCCAATACTGGTATCCTTTTCATTCAAATGAATAATTTTGATACAATGAACAATCATTTACTACAGTATATAATATGATAATGAATCAAATTTGAATTTGCTCCTAAAGCATCAGTTATTAAATGCATATACCCTTCTTCTTTTGATCTCAAACTTCATATCTGAGTCATCAACTTCCATTGTTTCTATTCCAGAATCTACATCCATTTGTGATTGTGAGCTAATGAAATTCAAATGTAAAGAAAAATATCGAATCAATATCCTTTTCATCTGAGAAAAACATAACCAATAAATTTGCAAAGTAACTTTTCCACAGAAATAATGAATTTGTCCATTGCACTTATCTATTTATGAAATAAAGAAATCATTATAATTTAGAATAAGATGCATTTCGTAAGCAACACTACAAATACATACTTCTTTTCTGAACACTCGGAATCCATGTCCAGGCTCCTCTGAGATTCTGGGGTGATAGGATCCACATTAAGACTGCCTATTAGCAAAATATTAACTATGTAGAACCTTAATACTTTCTTGTACTTCCGACTATTGATTTTCAAATCTAAAGTGATTACAATTACAAGATGTAAATGTTTAATGTCTATCTCAGTAGCAATTTATGACCAAAGAATTTAATCATCTTTGATTTTGGACAACCAACCAATAGGTCTTTACTGTTACCTTAGTACAATGCTGTAAAGGTTAAATATATCTTATTGTATCCAAGAATACAATCATAGTTAAATGAAGTTTTTTAATTATCATATTACTATAATATAATGAAAAATATCTACCCCTAAAAGGTTTTATTTTTTCAAATACATAATAAACCAAAAACAAACACAAAAAAAATTCTTTAAGAGACCTGGAATCATGAAAATATACAAGTGTATGTTTGTTCATCCTAAAACACATTTGCTCTTGAGGCAGATTGCCATATTATCATGTTGAGTATTATTTTGAATGATTTTTTTAACAAAATTATTTAAACAACAAATTACATATATTTACATGTATTATCAATATGACCTGGCCAACAGATAAGTTAACAAATAATAAAACCATTTGTACCTTTAAACAACAATAAGTTCATTATAATAATGAGAAAAGTTTGGACTTATGTGAAAAAGTAAACAAAGCAAACTGGACTGATAACATAATTTACAAAATGCAGTCTACAGCAATATTTAAATCTTATTTTTGCTGATAGTTTTTCTACTCAATCATTATTATGCAGACTGCCAGAACAAAGAAATACAAGTCAATAAGAACCTATGATTTTACGAATTCTGATCAAAAGCAAATTTTCCCCTGTAATTTTTTCTCAAATGTATTTGCACAACAGTTGGAAGGTATAAGAATTTTTGCTATCTTTGCTTTCTTTAATTAATTAAATTCTTTAAAATAATTAAAACATACTAGGAGGTGTGCTGTTAGTTCTTGACATTGTGGATTGGGAGTCAGAGGCCTGGCTGGATGCCCCACTGGCCTGGGACAGACTTGGAGATCCGTCGCTCTGTGAACTAGAGGATGCATTACCAGCCAATCTGGCAAGTCTTCGACGCCGGATCTACAGAAATAAATGTTTCTTTAATATATGTCATCAAAACAGATATTTTTAAATCTCTCACTGTGTAAAAAAATTAGGCAACAATGTAACCATTAGAAAGCCCAAGTGTTCTTCAAAATTTTGAAAATATGAATGATATAAGTTATAACTCACATGCACCAATATAACACCATTGATCATTATTTTTTTGTCAAACAACAACAAAAGGCATGTGCATAGTGATTTCAAATAACTTCCAAAACTAAACTCTAATACTCACCTCGTCTGGAGTTAATTCACTCATTTTTCTTAGAATTCTTATTTACTTTTTAAAGAGTTTAACATTAAAACAAACAGGACATTATGAGATATAAATCAGCTGTCATCATCTGCTTCATAGCCCTTTTTCTGTTTTCGATGTAGAAATGATTCCTACGTCATCCTTGACCCGGAAGTATTCGGTAGTGATCTTAGTCAGCTGTATGGTTGATCAAAAAGACTAACAATAACAAAATTTACAAGCTTCTGAACTACATTGACAATATTTCTCTGCAGATGTGGTGTTGGCAGTCATAACGATACATTTACTCTTTTGATCTTACTTATGTTATTGTAAGAATGTGTAAGTATTTGCAAAGTTTTAAGTTTTAAAAAACCCACAAAAGGTCTAAGTTAAACAGCCAACAATTCCATTGCTTTTCCCAACGCTTTAGAGATAGAAAAATCTTCTGATCTGCATGTATCATGCGTCTGGTGCATATTGTGAATCTTAGTTATATGTTTTACGGTGTGACTGTTGAGGTGAGCACAGCAAAAATTTAATTGTAAATACACACGGGTACGTGATAATAAATTGAAGAGTGTTTACCAAATGGATGCATGAACCTAGTTGCAAGTCTATAGCTCTTAGTCTGAAAAAAATCGAATGGACGGCCTGGGAGCTACAGTGCCACCCATTGAAAAATTTGTATATCTTTTAGGCACAAAACGTGCGCCAGTTTTGGATTGACCTTATCAATACGCAAATTCTGTGAAATCAATTAGTATTTAAGGAATGAATTCAATATTAATTTGTTTTATACGATATAAAATGGTTTGGGGCAGTTTACGCTTTATAAACCGCGAAGCAGTTTATAAAAAAGCGTAAACTGTTTCAAACCATTTTATATCGTATAAAACAAATAAATATTGAATTCATTGCTTATAATTTAATTTTTTTACTCTTCATAGTAGATATAAAAGGTCATTTGACCTTTAAAATAAAATTGTACAAAATTCAAACGTAACACCAGACGTATTGATACATTTTTGACGTTAGTCTTACTATGATGTAGGCAACATTCTTTATACGATATAAAATAATTTTTTAGCCAATCAGATAGCGCGTTACAACCAGGATTAAATTATATACCATTAAATAAATTTTTCATGCAATTTACTACTGATATCTTCCCTTTACTTGCCTCCTCTGATAGTCTTTTAAACACCTTCACCAGCCCCATAATATGAAATTGTTCTGTTTGTTTACATGTAAAAATGGCGACTATTGATCTTGATTTAAATTAATAAACATGACTTTCCGAGGTTGGTATCTTGTTCCAGAGAAAGTCGGCAAGTAAAGAGACAATATCAGTGGTAAATTGCATGAAGAATTTAATGGTAAATAAATGTTTTTACAAAATGTGCGTATAAATAAGGTTAATTAGTCCAAAAATAGCACATGTTTTTGTGCACAATAAATATACAATTTTTCAATGGGTGGCACTGTAGCTCCCAGGTCGTCCATCCAAATTTTTTCAGACCGGTAGCTACAGACCTGCAGCTAGCATGAACCGTGAATAAAAAGTATAAACATTTGTTTTACGGTGAGGCGGTCTTGAGGGCAAAGCCAGTAACAACAACGATCACAATTTCACTATCAGATTCATAAGAAATGACAGTTGGATCTGCCTCAATCTATTTTTCATTATGCTTAAGGTCCTGTACTCAGTCTAGACATTTGTGACATCACATTAGTAGAGCAGACATCGGTCAACAATTTCCTTCAAAGTAACATTGCTCCGAACAATTTGTCAAGAAAAAAGTGTAGAACAACTAGTTGCAAACCCTTTTTAGAAGCAGCAGAATGTTTTAATCATCTCTTAAATGCATGCCATTCATAAAACACATTTTACCTGTTCTTGCAAGAACATGCAAGAACATGACATTGCAAGAACATGACATTGGTAGTCATATATTTGCAATTTACATGGAATTTTGGATACAAATCTGACAACAGAATTTTCAGGTTGCAGTAGTCAAAATTTTCTCTTTGCCCGGCATTGTCTTTAGAGCTTGCAGTGCTAGCCAGCGCTTCGCTTCGGTGAGTTGCGCTTGCTAATATATATGTCTTCAGGGTTATTATCATCTCAAAATATTGCCCAAGTGGACCATGATGGTTATCCCAGATTCATTACAGGTAAAGCACCTGTTTCTGGTTCAGCCACAAACTTTTTCCCTCTTGTGTGAACATTATTACAAAAGTATCTGTAGAATATGTGTGGTTTGCAGAATGTTCATAATCGGCAACTTTAATATGTCTTTTTTTTCCCTTTTTTTTTTTTCATTGGGGGGGGGGGGGGGGGGGGGGATGTTATGCTTCAAAACAAATGTAAACAAAATCTAGTTATTCATGATTTATTCATAATGAGCAAACTGAGATATGCTGTGCAACCAGAACATTCACATCATTATTTCAAGAAATTGTAATTATTTATTTACTTGTGTTGTCTTTCTAAGTTTTTAAGGGTTCGCTATGGAATGAAGCAGAAAATTATTAACTGGCATTAACCCTTGCCCAATATTATTATGAGTGTGGAACCTCGATCTCCAGTGGAGAGGGATATCATAGAAATGTCTCTAGAGAGCGTCAAGAAGGGAGGCAACCAGCACATAGTCAGGAAGGATGACGATGATGAAAAACTTGGCCTGCTCAATATTAGAGCATTCTTCTTTCTGATCCTGTGGTATATCTTTAGTGCCTTCACACTGTTTCTCAACAAGTATATTTTGACAACACTCAAAGGAGACCCTGCTGTCTTAGGTACATTTTTTTCCTTTAACTTATACTTTTCTTGTTTTACTTTTTGTATCCAAGTTTTATATGATTTGACCTTGTTAGTTGAAACCATTCAAAATTAGATATTGTCCGTTTTGATTCCTGGTTGCTTCCTATATGATTTTTTATTTGGTTGGAGACTTGATAACTAACTTTTACTTTTTTGATATCCATTTACCAGGAGCAATGCAGATGGTGATGACTACGATATGCGGATTCATACAGTTATACATACCGATGGGTTTCTATAAGCCTGTCAAACGAGATGGAAAGCCCCCAAATTTTTGGAGAAATATGATTTTAGTAGGCTCAATGAGGTACGATTATATGTTGCTATATATGGAATGCATTATGTGTGGTTAGCTTCACAAAGTGGGACTTTGACTGAAAGCATTGTGGATCAAAGTTTTAAAAAGATTTAGATGATCTGCACATTAATCAAGTCAAATTTTGCAAGTCTATCCAGTAATTTGAAAACTGTAATTGGAGCGATATTGATTATCTCATTTTGTTAAATACTTGTAAAACATGTACCATTAATGAATCCAAAAGTCACCGGTGTTGTAAATTAAAACTGATTTGCCAAACATTTTACAATTTTTGTATGATGGTAGATTCTCCACTGTTTTGTAGATTCTCCACTGTGGTGCTTGGTCTGGTGGCTCTGAAGTATGTAGCTGTGTCCTTCACAGAGACTGTCAAGAGTTCTGCCCCTTTGTTCACTGTTTTCATCTCCCAAGTGCTGATTGGGGAGTACACAGGTTTCTACACTTTCTTGTCACTCATTCCAATCATGGGAGGACTGGCTCTTTGTTCAGCGTATGAACTGAGTTTTAACATACAGGGATTCATTGCAGCTCTTGCCACTAATTTAACAGAATGGTAAGCTCTGAAATTCTTCTTTTCTTCTCTCTTTTAAATGAAATGATTGTATGTGATGAAGCTATGTTCTCCTAATTATCCATGTCGATATGTGAACAAAATGTCTGAACCTCTGATACAATCATGTATTTGAAATCTTATTCTAATTACAATGTATTGTCTTAATATTTTGAACAGATCATTAAATTCTCCATTTTAAATCGTTCTTACATAAATTTCACTTCAGTATGCAGAATGTGTACTCCAAGATATTGATTAGTGGAGACAAGTTTAAGTACACGTAAGTATATCAAACTTGTAAAAAAAAAAAAATAACAAAGATAGATTTATTCATTGCTTAATAGCATATTAATTATATTTTGAAGTCTCAGTGTGTAATGTTTAAAATTATTTGAAGTATAATGACTACAGCATTATATTATCTCATTTGACTATAACTAAACAATAACTTCATGTTTACAGACCTGCAGAGCTTCAGTTCTACACAAGCATATCATCAGTGTTGGTGCAGATTCCTGCCTGTTTCTTTTTAATAGACTTTGATAAAGCTGAGGCATCTATGAGTGGAATGATGATCTTATCTCTTGTTTCCAATGGAGTTTTCTTTCATTTTCAAAGTATATCAGCATATGTCTTAATGGGATATATTTCACCAGTCACTCATAGGTAAGACAATATAAGATAACGGCAACATAAACAGCCAACACTAAACTAAGCTAAATTAACAGATTTTTTAATTGAAATAATACTGAGAATTGTACAACAATGAAAAAATTGTACCGTATGGTTTTAATTTATACAAATAAAAATAGATTGAACCGGGGTCAAGTTGAGCGTATTGTTTGTACGTTGTAGGTCATGAATTTCAATAGAAGGAAATGAAAGCCAAGTTATTAAATATGAATGTCATATTTCATGTCCTCTAGATCAGTATAGATATCATATATATGTCATATTTCAAGTCCTCTAGATCAGTATAGATATCATATATATGTCATATTTCATGTCCTCTAGATCAGTATAGATATCATATATATGTCATATTTCATGTCCTCTAGATCAGTATAGATATCATATATATGTCATATTTCATGTCCTCTAGATCAGTATAGATATCATATCTATGTCATATTTCATGTCCTCTAGATCAGTATAGATATCATATATATGTCATATTTCATGTCCTCTAGATCAGTATAGATATATATATGTCATATTTCAAGTCCTCTAGATCAGTATAGATATCCTATATATGTCATATTTCATGTCCTCTAGATCAGTATAGATATCCTATATATGTCATATTTCATGTCCTCTAGATCAGTATAGATATCCTATATATGTCATATTTCAAGTCCTCTAGATCAGTATAGATATCCTATATATGTCATATTTCAAGTCCTCTAGATCAGTATAGGTATCCTATATATATCATATTTCAAGTCCTCTAGATCAGTATAGATATCCTATATATGTCATATTTCATGTCCTCTAGATCAGTATAGATATCCTATATATGTCATATTTCATGTCCTCTAGCTCAGTATAGATATCATATATATGTCATATTTATGTCCTCGAGATCAGTATAGATATCATATATATGTCATATTTCATGTCCTCTAGATCAGTATAGATATCCTATATATGTCATAGTTCATGTCCTCTAGATCAGTATAGATATCATATATATGTCATATTTCGTGTCCTCTAGATCAGTATAGATATCATATATATGTCATATTTCATGTCCCCTAGATCAGTATAGATATCATATATATGTTTTGCAGTGTGGCCAACACAGTCAAGCGGGCCTTTCTGATCTGGATCTCGGTGATATTATTCGGCAATCCGGTGACATTCCTTAGTGGACTCGGAACTATCATAGTAACGGTCGGTGTTCTCTTGTACACTAAGGCCAAAGAATACGACCATAATCGACGAGAACTTCGCGACCATTACCCACGGGACTCAGATCCAACTCATAAAGAAGTCTAGGGCAAAGACAGAAATGTTTTAGTGTTGTTAATATTGATTGTTAGTTATTTTCATATAGACATATATACTGTGTTGTTCAAAACAACAATTTCATACCTTGATAAAGTTAAGGGGATTTGATCTATTTTGTTGATTTAATCATGTTAAGAGAATGAAAAGTGATATAAATTTTCTATCTGTTATAAGTGCTTGTCATACCATTGCTTTTTGTGAGTTAAGTGTGAAATGCTTTATTTATGTGAAAGTTTTGCTTGTTGCAAAAATTTACTCTTTGGGAAATTGTAACATAGGTACATTCTACAGAATCATTAATGACAATGACAAGTGAAAGAAAAGGAAATGGGTACAGATTTCCTTTACTCAATTAAATTATTCAAAAAAATTGCTTCTGATTTTTAAAATAAGGAGAAAAAAGACCAAGTTTCCCATTGTTTGAGAATGGAAATTATCAATGTCTTTATATGCAATCAAACATATTTATTATTATATAATTATTCGACTGATGTAAAGGGTGGTCAAGTATTTGTTAAATGCTTGCAAAGTTTGAGCAGTATTGGTATTAATTATGAGTGAAATCCGTTTGATTTGCTAATCAATTATTGTGTTACGTTTACTGCCAATGTTGTTTGTATACATTATGTACATGTATTTGCTTCTCTTGGCTCAACTGTATATAACATATTTATTTATACATTGTATATGTCAACAGTACAATAAACAAAATATACATACACCTTAAATTAAATAACATTAGCAAGTTTCAGTTTGGTGTTTGTAAGTTCATGGATAATTTTCCTCCCCTAAATGATCTTCCTGTCTGTGATTTTCTTGAATGGGTCAAATATATTCCATGTATTTGTAGTATGCACTGTCTCATTTTAAAGTTCAATGTTTCTTTCAACATTGGTATGTTTTATAGATAAATTTATAAATATACCTATGTCATCTTCCAGTTGTTGTGCAAACTTTTCTATTTTATACAAAAAATGTGTTTCCGAACAGGGCTATTGAAATAGGAAAAATGTCTTGCACAGTAATTTTTCTTTATCAGATGTACAACATTTTATCTGTATTTATCAATTCATACTGCCAATACAGATGGAAAAAAAGCCAAGTTGAAGTTATAAGCATAATTATTTTCTACATATAAGGAAAAAAGTTAATGATACTATGAATCTAATCTTTCCAACAAAATTGTGAGCATTTATTTCTATTCTAAATGAAATCAGTCATAACCACCTACAGATTTGTAACCAATATTGTAAGGGGAATTTCAGGTAAATATTTCAAATGTTTTTGACAATTTTACTTGACATGGCATTTAGATTAAGAAAATTAATCTACTTGAGGGATTGTAAACTTAACATGGGAGGAGCTTTCTGTATGCTGTGATCTAGATAGGGGGTTGCCAAAAAAGGCTATGAAATCCCTCCCCCTTTTATTGAGACAAATCTCCATAAGAAACTTGCTGGGAAAACGACTGTTCACTCTCTCTCTGTCTCTGTCTCTGTCTCTCTCTCTCTATCACTGACATACTTTAGTAGTGATGGTAAATATACTCAGCTTCTATGGGCATTGTTTGATATTTGTAGTAATATAAGCGTTCTAGTCCATATTTCACTGCACTTGTCAAGGGTATTGTAAACACTTTAATTGAACTTAAAACACCTGCAGTTCTATATGCTTACTTATATATAAAGCCATATGCAGATTTGTCAAAGAATTATAAAGCTGAAAGGGATAATGTATAAAATATGTTCTAGCACTTAAATGTAATGTAATCTTTCTGGCATGTTAAATTAAGGTTTTTTTTCAGCATTTTAAGAACACCTAATGGAGTGCCTTTGTCATGTTCTAAGAACCACTTCACTTTGATATTATGGTTTGATATATCAGTCAACATTTCTTGCAGTGGCCAATCATGTGGTTCTTACATTGTAATGAATCTTGGGTCCAATTTTATGTTCTACTTAGGAAAGATACTTACAAGTAATAAAATAAAAGATGAGAAAAACTACATTTGTGTTTATTATTTTATTAGATAGAAAATATAATATTTCACTTAAAATTGCTTCTTTCACTGGGACAAACTTTCATTTTATTACTAGTATTTCATTTGATCTTGTGCATTGTTTTTAATTTTACCGCCAGTTGACGCCATGTTTGATTAACGCCATGGAATGTTTAACGTTAGTTGTACATGTATTACACCAATTCTAAGTGTTTCTTGCGTTGAAATGTCCGTTTTCTCGACCAAGGATATTCGATATGTATCCAATTAAATAATAGACTTACAACCGGCTCCTTTATCAACTAGGACCTTTACGAATGTAACACATGCTGAACTTTCTTCAATGATTAACACCTAAACGTGAATTATTTAACACAAATACATGTATGTGGAAATGAATATCGGTCTAGTTTAAATATATAAATTACTTTTGCATCTTGGTAGAGAATACTTGTTTAGTACATGTATTCATGGACGGTATAATCACCGATATCCAATAAGGGATCTTTATTCCTAATGACCAACATTCACCATAGTAACGACCATAATTATTACTGTAAACCGAAACACAATTTACTGGATATGAGTATTTTAACATTTGTATTTGACTCTGACAATGTCCCCTTTCGGAGCCTCTCTGGACAGCTTGCACCCTATCCACAATACACCGTCTGAACCAAACGACACACAGAATGGGAAATGTATCCCGTCATCCTCAGTCAGAAGATAGCCAATGAAAGAGCCGTCTGCTGTCAAAATGTGGATCTTGTGATGCAACCAATCAGATGCTACGATTCTACCTTCCGAATCGCATGCGCAGCAGCTCAGATCGCAGGTTTCCTCAAACGTGCTATCTTGCTCTCCATAAACGAATTTCAAATCCCCCGTCGAGTCAAAGACCAAAAGTCTCCCCGAGTATTCTCCAGTCTCGTCGATGGCACATATATCGCCATTGATGTTCACCGTTACTTTAGCAGGGTACGTAAAGATTGCTTTCCCGTCCAAATCGTTTTCGATTATCAAAAGGGTGTTCCCATCCTTGTCTAGTTTCATCAGCCGACGCATACTGTTTTCGTCAATCTTTAAATCATACCTATCAACCATGCTTAAGATGATGTCCCCGTTCTTCATAGCAACGACACCTGTCGGATACAGAGGCAAGTCGGACTTCAATTCTTTCATTTTCCCGTTTTTTCCTATACTTTTGAGGTTGTAACTTAGATAACACACGACTAGAAGATCGCCATTACTCATGAGGCACATGTCCATAACTTTGGCAGTGATTGTTTGCTTGGTATTACCATCATATGTGGACAGGAACATTTTATCCTGTTGCCAGCACCCAACCCAAGCCTCGTCAGTACTGGCAGGACAAATGGTTCGAATGAAAGGAAGATCTGTGGGAAAGGAAGACAGCAGCGAAACATCGACCCCGGGGGTCGACAATCCCGACAGATCGTCGGAGCTGGGTGGGGGAGGGGGAGGGTCCCCCAGGTGGCGTTCTAGCTTACCATACAAATGGGTCACTATTTTCTCTGTCACTTCGTGTGCGTTGAATTTTACCTTTTCTGGGTTCGGACACCTGGTTTTCTTAACCCTCTTTACCTTTTCGCAAACTTCGTCGAAGTTTTGTTTGATATTCTGAGAATTTAGAGATTCGATCATTTCTTTCGTAGAATCCAGAGAAGATTCCAGTATTAGAATTTCTTGTTCCATTTTCTGCAGCGCATCAGCGAATATCTTTTCCTCTCGTTGCTGGATTTCATCTAGATCAGACAAGATCCTCTGGCGCTCATTTCCAAGTTTTAACATGAATTCGTCGTAGCGCATCCACACTTCTCTTTTCACAGCAATTATGTTGGAGTCGAAATCCATCTTCGCTTTCTTGATCCTCTTCATCCTCTCCAATGTCTCCGGTAGCTCTTTGTCTTCCAGAATCTTCACAAATCGATCCCATTTCTTCTGTCTCCGGTCCAGATAAACAGAAAGATCTGCCATCACGTGCGATTTGTGCTCACTTTTCGCACACTCCTTGCAGGCGGGGTTTTCGCACGAGCTGCAGTACCATTTCAGGGCGCAATCTTGGTGCTTCAGACACATTACCACCGGGCGCGTCGATTTCGGCGAGGATGATCTTCCATTACTCGAGCCCTGGTCGTTTGTATCATTGCTGCCAACTTCACTGGCGTTGTCCTCATTGTTGCTCTCCTTTCTGACTTTCTTCACAATGGAGACAATCTTGTGGTGACTGGTCGCTCGCACCTTCTTGTGCAGATTCTTGCAGTTTTGACAAATGATTTTATCACAGTTCGTGCACCTCCATTTGACATCGGTCTTGGCCTCACAGATCGAACATTGTTTAGCCGTCGCCGATTTTAGTTTCTTGATTCCTCCAGAGGTGGCCATTTGTCACGTAGCAATCGAATTTAACTTCGATGTGCATGACAAGGACTATGGTCCTGTCTGTTTCGGTAATCCTCGGAGATTACACTATCAGGATCCGGACGGGAAGCTATACGGTCGACTTTGTTGATTGCATGACTACATTTAAACATTATAAATTCTTTAACCATTCTACTATCTTCCAAACAAACTAACTTAATATATTAAATAGACCGGTATCTAAACGATTGATTGAACTGTCCCGTTGTGAACTACCAATCTTTGATTAAATAATCCCCGAAATATTGAACCCAGCTTTCAGCTCTGAACAATGGCTTCAGACGCTTTGCTTGTCATCGGATCGCTGTAGATTATTTGATTTTAAACCCATTAAAATCCTGCATTCAAGTTTGGAAGGAATCCCTAACTTCCCGGGCAGGTGATTTTAAAAGATGTTTTATCTGGTTCGGGCTCATCAGAGACGGCGGGTTGATTCTGGCTTTGTGTCATTGTGAGATCCAAACAAAATCTCATCGATCATATTTCTTGTTCTTATCAAATTTAGGCGTTATTAACATGCTGATATTGAACTCTGCATATTTGGTCGGGAACTTCACGAGGAGCTATAGGCATTTAAGTCACTCAATATCCGCGTTTTTATGAGTAATTAAAGCTATTATGAAGGGCTTTTTAATTTTGAAATTTTGGGCTATTTGTTCATTCATTTATGCAGCAGTCTATATACAAAGCGTGAGAAGTACAAAAATTGTGTTTTCCTCTCACTTTCAAACAGAAAGGTTTTTTTCTCTTCTTTTTGAGATGTCTATTGATGGTTTTCTACAAGCACCGTGCAAGTACTCCTGGAGCCATACAGTATAGACCACATTGTATATGTTTCTACAATAAACACTTTAAACTATTGACAAAAATTAATAACACTGAGAACTCTTTTGAATAATAAATAATTTATGTAAATAAAAAATATCACTCTTGTACCTATATATACTTACCAGTATTAATCCTATTCATTTTTATTCGAATGTTGAATAGGTTTAAACTAACCTCAAAGTAATACATTATCCAATTTGAAGTTGTGGGAACTTAAGACATTCATTCAATATAGGGCAATTTGATTTCCCCTAACTTATGATCTTTATAATTAACTGCGGTATTTTCGTCAAGAAATAAACGAAACTCTCAATTGAGTATTCCCGAATCGTTCAAAGCGTGGCAGGGACTTTTGGTTTTGATGACACGATGATATAGCTATCATGTTACCTTCACATTAATCTCTTTTTTACCTATTCACAAAATTCCAAGTTCTGTATATACGCTTGCTCGAATGCCAGGGTAGCAGGAATGCACCCTTCAAGACATTCGAAGGTGTTTGGTTACTTACATATTAGGAGATGTAATTGATGCCCTATGCCTCTGTAAGTTAATTTTGTAACATTTTACCCATCCATTGAAAATCTATGTCTACACGGTGAAATTCTATGTGAATGTTGAAGATCTTCAGCCAACATAATATATATCGACCAAATTATATCGGTAACTGTATGTACCCGTTTCTTCAAACGAAAACAAGCAAATACAAGTACCCTGTATGCTCACGTTTCCATAGTCACTAACCCAAGGTGAAAGATTGTAGATACTTACATGCATATCTGTACCAAAGAAGCCCATTTGACCGAAATTTTACCCAAACTAAAGAAGCACAAAAATACCAAACAACCCAGGTGCCCGATATTGTACTACCACGAAAGTGACCAGGAAACGCGAAATTATGGTATAAACTAACTGAATGACCCATACTTAAAATAAACATGCACATACAATGTGTCCTTCAAATAAACCACAACTATGAGGCGCATGGTGTTCGAAAATGCATGCATGTCTATGTATATTTTTAAGGGCATGTAAAGTCAAATTGACTATTCGGGGAAAATCACTTGTGGCTGCACCAAGTTACCCAAAGAACCGAACAGCAAAAGCAGAAGTGTTCATTATGAAAAGGCAAAGGCAAACGAGAATTTAGTTTGACCATTGCATAGTTATATTTTATTATTTAGGTTCGTGAACATACCTGCAGATGATTCTATTACTCAAAAACATACACTGAAAATTTTTTTACGCGATTTATTTCGCAATTGACCAGTCGTGATATGGTTTACAAAGACCCCTTTCCTTTTCTTGCAATCAAGCATACATAATGTATATTAAAAAATCAACTTGCGTCAATAAAGTAAATTTCTTACACACCTCGCGAATTTTTTAAATAATTTGATGTACAGTACATGTATATGTACATAATCTTTTTTTATGTGTGATAAATCTCCAAGACGTTTAGCACTAATATTGAAGAACCTTTGGTAACTATTATCCTATAACCACTGTCTACATGTATAAGTATGTCAAGGCCAACGGACAAAAGTACAATCAACACGATTACATGTATATGCAAAAATAACTAGTAATTAAGGATTGAGAGTTACAATTTTACTTTTTATGCCTACTCTCGAGAACCATTTAAACCATAATGTATACATGATAACTGTCAACTGTCTGTTCCAAAACCAAGGTACTACTTCAGCACCTGTATACATTCACACCCAACGACCCCACGCACGTGTAATGTAGATCTGCACGCACGTGTAATTAAGATCAGTACGTATACTGTTTATACGCAAATTTGTAAACATATATGCGTGTATCTACATGGGGCTGGTAGTCCGGACCCCTCCCCCTGGAATTGTTATAGTTGTAGTTACATGTAGTTAATATACATTGTACACAGTGAGCTTAATTGTGAGAAATACCCAACATATCCATTACACACTATAGGTAGACCAACATTTAAAATGGTTTTTAAAAAGTGTTTTGGATGAAGAGGTTAAGGGTGGAACATCCCCCCCCCCCTCAACAAAAAAAACCCGTTGTACCCAAGCAGAAGTTACAATTAGGAATACTTTCAAGGTCTACTGTCCGTAAAATTGATTATCAGTAGCGAAAAAAAACCCTGAACCATCAAAGGACAGATTTAATAATATGATAACGAGGGTAGCCTCCAGAATCTGGACAAGGAACAATGGTTCACACAAAACGTGCATGACCAAGGTATTCCTAGAAGCAAGGACGAGCCACTGCAGGGTATTATTATCTACACATGTACAAATATGACGTGTTCTCGATTTCTTCTCCGGGTGACCGGGTTATAATAGTAGGTCAGCATAAGTAGGTCAGTGATACCACAGTATCACTAATCACATAAGATAAATTGACAGTACAGTTTTCACATTAATTTTTGCGGTATCTTTTTCGCCACGTTTTAAAGTTCATTGCGTGCACGATCATTATTTTTTTTAAAAAATAAGTCAGGTTGTATATATTAAATAAGCAGAGACATATTATTTTAAACAATTGCACAACATTTATTAAGAAATTCCATCTAAAATCAATACTTAGGAGAAAAAATTATGCAAGAGGTTTTCAAGAGGACAGTAATAAAAACAATACATATTAAAAAATGTTAATACACTACCTTTTTAATTACACAAAGTTAACTTTATGCATTCTGATGGTCCTGATTATCACATTACAACTGTATAGAAAGAGTTTGCAAATATTTTAGCTTCTGACCACCATGTTTTGAAATGTTATTTGATAAAGACAAATGATCAGATTGAATAGAAAGAATACGAACACATTTTGTGTAAAGGTGCATTAATTTTATTTATAATTGATATTTGAAATTTTTTTTTAATAGTAACAAATTGATTTAAATAAAAAATTTTTTGAATATCAATATTTTTATGGCAGGTCACGCTCATCTTTTACTAATTCAATTCACAGAATACTTAATTCGTTTGAAATAAAATCGAAATTAAATTACTGTAGTACATTTCAACTCCGTAATCGGCGATGATCAATGTTTCAAACCAAAGTTATGCTCTTGGCTAGGAAAGTTTTTTAGTTGGCCTTTATCAAGTAAATATTAAAAAAAAGTTGTTTGCATGCATGTATGTTTTTCCCTTAGATTAAATATAGGACCTAATGACGATCGAGATCTTATAAAAAATCATGTCGCTCTATCGCAGGATGCAGTGGTGCAAAATTAAATGATAACTTCAAACAAGGAGCCCGAGGCTAGCAAAGTGCACTGTGCTTTCAAGTCCAAACTAAAAAAGGCTCCGTTAGATGGCGCTGGTAAAACAATGAGTGTGCATCGATCTTAATCAGTTCACTAACACCAGAGGAGTTCGCAGTGTCTCCGGTAGTGGAGCTGTGCACAATTCTTTGGTCTAAAGCAAAATTTATTTGATTTCAGATCTTTCAAAGAATTTTGCTTTGTCTTTGTTGTCTTATTAATTAGAGCGGAGTTTAAATAAATCTCTTGCATAATTTTGTTTTTTATATACATTAAACGAAATAAGAATTTTGGTGCTTGTTTTTTTAATCTGTACGATGTGCACTTTAGCCATTTTTTGTCTGAGAGTTGTCTCTCTTTATCTGCTAATCGTACAAGGATCTGTAGGTGGGCGACGGTAAGGTATCCTTCCTATCAGGCTCATCTTTCGGAGTGGGTGTGCACTAATATCTAATCAGTGACGGCGTGAGGTACAGCGTATTGACAACAGGACATGCTGTATACAGGAAACACTTGTACTTTTCAAGAGGACAGAGTTCCCTGTCTTCTCACAACAAATGTGCACTTCTAGCCAATATCCGTGAGTCTTCCTCATCAATGGATATTTCACATTAATAAACATTTTAGTTCCAAAAAAATTCCCATTCTCTCATCTTGAATGAAAGAAAAACCAAACAAACAGATGACTTTAAAAAATTCTTTAAAAAATTTTATGCTTCGTGAGTTTGGGAAGAGGAGGGGAGATGCCACTCTCATTCTTAGACAAGTACTCTGCTATGGACCTGATCTAGACCTTAAGTGCCCCCTTCCCGACATCACCTTTTTTTCACAATTCATTCTAACATATGCTAGCTAGTCTCAAACTACATTTAACCCTGCAGCATCCTGTTAAATAAATACAATAAGAAAGCACCTTTTCAATACATTTCTTTTTATTTAAAATGCATTATTTGAGCTCAATCTGAATCTGATAACTCAAAGTTCTTGACAATGTCCTCTTTATCATCAATGTCCTCCAGCTCATCGCTTTCATCTTCATTGCTGTCTTCTCCCTCCTCTCCTTCTTCCTCCTCATCTACACCATTCATCTCATCATCATCATCATCATCATCATCATCATCATTGCTCCCTCCTACTTCATTAATTTCTTCATCATCCATGAATTCTTCATCAGAATCTTCATCTCCGGACCTCGCTAAGATTTCAAGTTCATCACTGTCAAAATCACTGCAAAAAATATAAATACAATGTAATATGACAGATTGCTTAAAAATAACTTAGATTTTATTTAGTTAATCTTCTTACCATCTATTAATTGCTTCAGTTTTAACCCAATAATCTTATACAATCAAGAAGCTGACAAATCAAATATTGTAAAGGCACTTTTATCTGACATACTGACATTGGCTGAAATCCCACCTTTTTTTTATGTTACACTACTGATGGTATATAACAAAAGTCAGACAGTGAGGAAGGTGTAATATAAGTATCCTTCACACTTGTACTGTAGGAATTAAGAATTCACAACAAAATCAATAAATTAATACATGCATTATATATTTCCAAGCAATTTTGGATTTGTAAATTTTTTTTTTGGAGGTGGGGGAAAGGTGGGGGGGGGGGGGGGGACTTTTTTTTTTTTTTTTTTTTTAGAAAAAGAAATGTTTTTGTTATGTTATGTGTTATGAGGATTAAAAAAATTCAAACTTTAGTTGAGGAAGTAATTTTTTGCCAAGTGTTTCAAAGGGAAATGTAATTTACCCACCTACAATTCTAATTTAGGCTTCACAATGAAGTGATATAGATGTCTTGCATAATGACACTTTCCTTTTTATTGAGTTTCACTGTTATATAACAAAAAACCTTCGCTAACTTCCCCTTCAGAGCACTCAGAGTGTTGCTATTTTAAAGATAGCCTTGATTATTATTAGTATTCTCTGAAATGTGGTTCTTCATACAAACAAGCATCTCCTTGATTCATAACCTGCCAAGCAGCTATACATGTATTTATAGTCCCAAATTTTATAATACTGGTAGGTTTCTTGAACCCTAATTTCTCTTTTCTAAATGCAGTAATAATTTACATGCAAAGCCCTCAACATCAGTTTCTATTTCCGAAATAATTAGTTACAACATATTTTTAATTTCCTTGACACAAGTTCCTGCATGAATGAGTGTAGATTACCGTACCTATAGTCTTGACTCTCATCTGAACTATCACCATGGCTGGTCTTTTGTTTTTTAACTGGACGCTCCTCTTTCAGAAGAAATCTGTCAAATAAAATAATGTGTTCATTAAATTCATACGAATATCAATGTTATATGTATGTATATTGTATAATACATTGTCCAGGTACATGTATTACGATAATAATTGGTATGTGGATATCTATACCCGGTGACTTTCATTAACATACACGTACATATTCTTAGTACTTTGCACATATATCTCTCTGTGGACAGATTACCAAGGGTTAGACAGTATCAAAGAAATAAGGCTCTAAGTACTGATGAAATGGACAATGACTAAGATACCAGTAATAAAGGGATTAGACAGGTTTTTTACATCTATAATGGGTGTAACTTCTTATAACAAAACTGGGTTTTTTTGCATTTTATTTTTACAGATTATTATATATATATAGAAACAGAATCAAACATTTTTATTTTTTTGTCATAATGATATCATCACAAAGAATACACCCTATTGGGCAATGAGACCCCTTTAGGTGTTTTGTTGTATCACCTTAAACCTCTATCAGGAGAAGACAAACTATGTAGATGGTCTCATTTACCTGGTGTCATCATCACTGTCCGACTCATCAAACAAGGCCCCAAACTCCTTCTTGTCTTCTTCTGATGCTTTGATTGGCCCCCTCTGGCGCTCAATTCTGGGCATTTCATCCACACCCACAATCTAAAGGTAAAAGGTAAAAAATCAATTCAAAGTCACAAACTTACAAGTGAAAGAATAAAAATACTAAAATAATTTCTCAATGAATATACTTTAAACTACTATTCAAATGGAAATGTATGAAATGTAGATTTCACAGAGTTTAGTATGTATTTGTTTGAATTTGATAGGTGATAGGTCTTACAAGGTCTTTCTGTGCGATCTGGTGCTGAAGTTCTACATCTCGTAGCTTTCTCCAGTTGTTGAAGAATTTGTCCAGCGGTGTACCAGCTTCCCTGCATTCTCTCTCCCATGCCGCCTACAATAAGCAATTGACATTTTACTCCCTTAAAATTACTGTGTATTGACTGTATAATTTGAGGAGTATGTTGATTGAATGCTGAATGCTGTAATTATGCTGCATACCACAGCCTTAGTGTCAGACAGCTTAATGTTGGCAGACTTTCTTCTGTTGTTGATAAACTTGGTGTTGTCATCCACTTTGTCAACTATTTGTTTGATCTGCTTGCAGTAATTGGCCACCTTACATTTCTTCAAAAAGTCTCGCAGCTATAAATAAATTGATTCATATTCCTCATTAAAATCTGCACTCTATTTCATGCAGATATTATGCTAAAACCTACAAAAAGTGCAAAAAGCTAAAACAAAGATTAGGAGTTCTTTCTGCATATCATTGACCCAGTAAACATCAATAATGTGTCTATATGTGCACTCTTATGAAAAAATCCCCAAAGTTTGTGCACATACATGAAAGACAATATTTACCTTTATCAAGAGTACAACAAGTAGCATACGCCCAATAAATCACAAGGAAGGCCTCAAGTAATATGTCACTTAAACTGGAGACTCGCTTTCATGATTTTTGATTATTTAATCCCCTGTCGGGTTTGAAGAAGTGGTTCGTACCTGAATTATCCCTGGGAGAACCAGCTCAGGAAAACCGACGGAGCTGGCGTGAACGTGGAGCTGTTCCAGCAGTAGCTCATACAGCTGATCTATCAAACCATCCTGAAATCAAATCAGCTTATTTATCATTCATTTAAACCTGCACCCACAAAAAACTGGGCTTTGGGGTTACATTGATCGACCAATAAAGGAGTCTAAAAATTGTAAATTTTTAGAACATAACAAAAGGAATCTTAGTATTCAACAGCAAAATACTTACATCTTACATTATGAATTTTTATCTATAATCTTTTTTCAATTTTTGACATTAATAATGAAAGGTTATCTTATTTTTTAACTGATGTCTGAGATGGATTTTACATACGAAACAAACAAGGTAGACTAACGTAAAATTTTATCAATCTTTCTGAAAATGTTATTTTATGCACAATTAATATAATTAACCATTTTATATAGACTTGTTACTTTAAATGCCTTCTCTTGAAGTTGTGCCTTTGAAAACTTAAGGATGCAGGCAAAGTTGAAAGGTTTAAGGCTGACCGTCTTGTGACGTTTGTTGAAGTCGGTTTGCTCCAGAACCTGAAATAGACAAATCACACCAGTTATCTCTCTTACATTATGTACCCTTATGCTGACAGCTTATTATTGAAACTAATTATACTCATTCAGGATACCCTTAATAAATATACCAGAAATTAATTTACAATTTTATTATCTACTTATTGTCATAATATACAGTGTGTACATTGATAGGAATTCCAGTCTGTTTAGGATATCTGATTTTAAAAAGGTGATAATGAAAATTTAATTTCTTGAGGTTTAGTGTATAGATGATAAAAAAAATATATAAAATTTAATTAAAACTAGGAGTAATTATTGTGTTCTTTTTTCTCCTTTATACTTTGAAGACAAAAAAAAATTTCAATTTTTTTGTGTTTTATGACAACTTCCTTTAGCGGGAAAATTCCATACCCTTTGACATGCTATGGAAAATTTATCAATAGGACTTAATGGGTGATGGAGTTCCTGCTATTTCCATTTACAGATCGTGTTTCTGCTACAAGTGAGTGCAGATGTTAAAACAGATATTCGAAACATGCAGCAATCTTACTAGAAATCTAGCTAACGTGTGAATCATTTTTAAACAAGTGAATCAGCTAGCTCATGTATAAACTAACAGCCATGACATAGCATTCAGCAGAGGTCAAATCTTCTAACTAATAGAACAGACCAGCAAGCCCGCCATTTGAGCTCTGAGCACAAACAATTGACTTCTGTTGCTCCTCAAATTCAGATCAACAAATCCAAAGCAGTAAATTGACTGAATAAATGGGATAAGTTCACCTTATCATACAGGATATATAGGGGCATGTGACCTGGAATTCATGTCAGTGGGTCAGACGTTGCACTCAGTTCAAAGCACCCTTTCAGTGCTTTCTCCATGGGGCATTCTGATGTATTATCCAATCGATTAAATATCCGTCATGCATGTGGGATCATGCATACATTGCGATAAACTTGGCAGAAGAAATGCTTTCCACTGTTGTTTTACCAACCAAAAAACCCTGTCTTTTGATATGTATTATTTCATGAAGATTCCTTCTCCAATTAAGCAGCTGTTCTAATGAACAGAAGATGAAACAAGGTGTATAAGAATGAAATTCCTTTGATGAAAAACGAGAAACTCTGGTTCAAGATAAAAACATCAGAAGATTCCTGAAAAGTGAGATAACCAAAATAAAAAAAAAAAGTTTATAGAAAATAAAGATATTACAAAAGAAGCCTGATCATATTGCAGGGGCTGAGTCACTATACAGTAACACCAGCACCGAGTGTAAACACAGAACTCATATTTTTATTTGGATAACAAAATGTTTCAGACATCCAAAAATAGCTTTCCAATTCTATTTACAGAGAACCAAGTGGCATTTGAATTGCTACATTTGCAAATGTTGGGAAAAACCTTGATCATCATTTGACAATTGGTGTATAGGAAATAAGCATGTCTAGCTGTCATGTTGAACTCTTACTTTCACAATTCACATTTCCTGCTAGGTAATCAAAGGAGACCAATTGAAATGTTTTTTGAATGAAAAGTTCTCGAATGATTTTCACTGTTCTTTAGTGCACTATTATGAAACTCGCGACAACCAGATCAAACTAATATTGATACCACGTGCCGTAAATAAAACCAACCGAATTTGGTATTTGGTATGGAACCAGAAAGAACTAGTATTTTACATAATATGTAGTAGAAATCTATTTTAAAAATGCGTGTTCATTTCCAGGAAAGTTATTTCATTAATCATTGTTTTGAATGTAGTAAACTGTAAATATACACTAAAGCTCTAAAAAAAAAAATCACTTCCTAAGCACAGGTTTTCACCCATGTTTTGAGGCATTGATTTAGTAATTTCAAGAGAAATTTACCCACACTGCATGTTATTTGTAATTATAGATTGCCCTGCATGTAGTTGTACTCATACATTCACTGTATAAAATACCTATAGCTTTACTATAGTTACCAGTTCATGTGGGCGATGTGGTATCATCTTTACTACATACTAGTACAGTAAAACACGGTTATAGCAAACACGCTTACAATGAATTGACGCTTTGAGCGAAGTGATTTTCATTCCCCATGACTATAAAATATGTTGTAAACTTGACGAATATAATGAATGTCGCTAATAACGAATTAAAATCACCCGTCCCTGGCACTTTGTTATAAGCGTGTTTTACTGTACTCGGGCAAAATAAAGTAAGTGGTTAAAACCACTTACTGAACTAAAGACACTCAGTGAGTTTGTGGATGAAAGGTCGATAATGCAGAAAAATATCCACATCGCTCTAAATTATTAAGTAAACTCTTATTTTAAACACAGAAATACCATACTTTACAAAAGTACTTCTTCTCCTAGCTATGCTACTGAAACCTACAGGTAATGTTTATTTGTTAAACATAAAATTGGACAAGCAATATAATTCTCATGAATCCGTTTCTTTCAGACATCTAGAAGAATGTATACTGTATAGGTGTGATGTACTTTATCATATGAGAAAATATTAAAGGAATCTAATTGCAAAACAAATATTATTCAAGCAGACATCACAACAAACATCTATCAGTACAAACAACATTTACACTGCACTGTTGCCCACTTGTGCCATCTACCACTCATAACAGTGCACTCTGGGGTCAAAGTTAAGGTCATGACCTTTGGTGGAGTACATCTCCAAATTCACTCAGTAGACACTGAACAGTTCCACGTCAAGTGTGATTTATCACCACAGTTCAGTGATGTACCTGGAAAATCTGCAGTGTAATTAATTAAGAGTACATGCATACATATAAAAAAAAGGCTAAAACAGTCTGGTAAAAGCTAATGGACATTTTTCATTAAAATTAACAACAATTTGTCAAATTGTCAATCCTGCATTAAGTAGCCAGTGGCACACGTTTTTGTCTAAGCTCATTTCTCAGAAAGGATGGTTCAGGGACAGAAGGATCTGATTTATTTTGGTACCAGGTGGTCACAGTGCTTTGATTTCCAGACACACATCATACAAACAAAATCAAAACATTATCTTGGGCAGTATCTGAAAATCTTTATTTAAAGTTGCTGATTTTTGAGATTGTAAATAACTATCCACAAAAACTTTATACCTGTTTAACTCAAGGAATTTAAAACACTTTCCAGGACATTTTCTGAAAATTTAATTTTTCAAATTGAAAATTAATTTTCTTCACCTTTGTGGTTTAGTTATATAATATCAGAGTTATACATACGTAATTTCAAACTGCATGACTAAAACAGAACATGATTCAAGAGCATATGTTTTGAAACGCTGATACCTCTTGAGCTTGCACCAATTTACTTAATCTTTTACAAATACATTGAATAAATTCCCATGACTAAGTGTAGCTGATAAGCAAGGGAGTTCTGTTTTACTCATGTGAAGCTTCAACTGAATCAAAGTGTAGATGATGATGTGTTGAAGAAAGTTACGCAATCTTTCTCTGCAGGGTGGTTATTAGAAGGGTCTAACCCACTGACACAGATTAACATGTCTAACCACCAGTTTAACTTCAGGGTTCAATTAAAAAAAAAAAAAAAAGAAGTGTTCATGACCAAGTTTTGTTTTATGTTGTAAAATTTTGAGGTCTGCTGGATGTTTCATGAAGGAAACAACAGGTGTTCCTCGCAGGCAAACACGACTGGGACTAATATTGGAGCCCTATACATGTCCTGTCACCGAATCGTGATCTGTCTGATTCAAGTATTTCATCCCACCATTACTCGGTTGATTGCTATCTGAGAAATTTGGAATATGTAGTAGTTTTACTAATAAACCTTAATTTCTCTCTCCAGATTAATTACAATATCTGGTGTTCTGATTATATTATAGCGTGAAAAGAGAGAGAGAGAGAGGAGAGAGAGAGAGAGAGAGAGAGAGAGAGAGAGAAACCAATCACCTTTGCATGGAATTGGCATTTGCAATTAATTAGTCAAATAATGAACTGTATTGTAATCAAGAAATATTTCTGTGCATATACTCAGGTAATTAATTCTCATCAGCAGCACAAGTATGTGTTTGATCTTTTCCAAATCGTTGCAGAACTAGTCATCTTGGCAGCTCAAGGCAGCAGCAGCTGGAGAGGCAGGGTATACCAAGGACATGTACTAGTAACCGACTAATGCCGTTACCTTCACGGTAAAACAAAAACTCTCCATCATAATTAGCATCCTCTCCTGATAAGGAATTATCTTTCATTGTTTCTGCAATATCATATCTGCCAAGGTTAGTAGAATTTTTTTCCCCCTTAAGACTAAAGTCATCACAGGATGACAAATCAATATGTTAAAAATGCAATCTTCCTCTACTAACACTGAAACACAGATTTTCTGAAGGTTAGAATCTAGAAACAGGGAGTTTAATACCACACTGGCTAATGGAAGTCCCCAGAGCTTTCTGATTGAAAGCCTGTAGCAATGTCCAAAAACAAACAGAAATTGATCAGGATAAAAGAAATGCCATTTAAAAGTGTTCATTTACATGGAAATTAAAAACAATGCAATTTGAGTAGTATTCCTATTCCAGGACCTTTTAATGTAGCATTATAAAAGGCCCTCAACATCAAAGAATGCATGATGTCTGGCATCCATAATTAATGCACAAATTTGAATACAAACTCTTCTATCTGTAAACCAGTATGTTTGAAGAGTCTGTTAACTACTAGAGCTTAATAAGATAGACATCTAAATTCCTCTTTATGTAAAGTAAAGAAAAAACACAGCCATCACAGGAAAATGACGTAATCTTAATGACTGTAGGTTGTTTTTGTGGGATAAATACGCAGACAGCAATATCATACAATATGACATGCCGAAAAATGCCTTGGCTTCGTACACAAACAGCAAGAATACCCAAAATCAAGACGTTTACTGTGTGGTTTTATTTTAACAGAAAAATAAATTATGCATATCTATTTATTGCTTTTATTTTTTATTATAGATTAGAAAAGATTGATGCCTTCGTGATGAAATCTGAGGTTGTAATAATATAATAGGTACGAATAACTAAAACGTGTGACTTTGGCACATGTATGTATACAACTGATGCCAGGTACAGGAAATGATGTCACACATTTGCATTCTGAGGTACTCAGACACCAACTGATGTGCCAACAAACATATGCACTGGGTTGATATCAACTAGACATATAAATATACTCACAAGTGAATGTTTTGGTTTTCTATGTGGGAAGGATTTGGTGGGAACAAAGAATGCATTACCTAAATTGGTTTGGTCTTTAATTAATGAAAACCAATTCAAAAAGGTTTGAAGATTTCTGATAAAGAAAACTGAATGAGTATAAAGATTTGGTGGGAATTTTCAGAAGAGTCTCTGCATGGCTTTCTGTTTGACCTAAAACCTAGCCCCTCCCATGCCAGTATTACAAATCTGTCTGAGATCTCTAGAGTTCTAGTGGGTGGTCTGTCTGGCCGATTTCAATTCATTAGATTACTTGCCTCTGTCTGAAGTGTTGACTTCTGCTTATAAGTTCTGAGCAGATCACACTAAGTTGCGATAAGCTAATGACAGAATTTGATCAATTACTGCTGTAACATTTCTTCTTCATTAGGGTCTGTTCCTATTCACAAGCTTGCCTTTCCAAACCTTGACACCTTGGTGTGAAGCAATTCCCAACAATACAAATATTTACCAAAAGGTGAGAGTCTCTAACTAAGTCTTTCTATCAAACTAAAGTTCAATAAATCTGCGTCTTATTCCCGACCAAATTTTAGTGAGTACAGATATGGCACTCGGTCAGGAAGCTACAAGCACACCAAGGTCAAACTGCAACAGTCTGCATGACACTTAAACCATCTTGAAGTCAATGGCTTTGTGCAGCCAAATTAAAAGGGGTTATTACTGAGCATAATCTACTGGGGTCATCTCTCAGACCAACTGGAAGTAACTAGACCAAGTCTTTGTCTTCACAACCGATTACATGTGAATGTTCAGCCAGACTGAACATCAATGTACGGTCAATTAAACCCTTAGAGTTAGCTTCTATATATAGTGTCGTAAATGCAACTCTGTATTTTTCTTTCCCAATATAGACCAGTTTTATAAGTGTTTTATTTCAAAATACAATGCGTGGAAAAGTTCCACCTGAGAGAGGGAGTCAGTAGGTTAGCAGGCCAATGGCAAGCCGAGGTCAGTCCGGGCACACCTTAATATGCCGCACCTCAACACAGCACAAAATCATCTGTCATAGCCCTGACAGCTTCCGCCATAAATCTATTACTGCCCTGAGTAAGATATAGACATTCCATTCAGCCCAAGATGCTAAAATGAGACTTTTTATGCATACAAATTCATTGCTTCACCTAACTGAGAGCTTCTTTTTCGATCATTTATGCTATTTATAAAACAATGAAACCAGACTGTCTACAATGAATGATCATTATAAAATGTTATAAATGGCTTTTTATCTAATAAAACTATTGTGATTATTTTGAGATGCTTATAAAAAGATCAGCTAATATTTAGTAATGTTTAACTAGAAGACAAAATGTCCATAAACTAGACTGGAAGCCATTAATCTTTAGTAATACTAGTATATCTTGAAAGTGTATTTGTTTTTCCCTTTCCTAGACAGCAAGTTAGCAATACATATATCTTCTGTTTTAGGCTATTCAAAACATCTATTTCTAATCTCTGCAGGTATCAGTTCTACAATGTCTATGGGAATTAAGTCTCATAATTTTGTCTATGATAAATTCTAAGGACAGTGAGACATATACAGACCTTCAGTCATTACATAAACTGGGGTATCACAGCATCTCATGAAAGTAGGAAGCAATATTCCATCTACTAAGTTTGTTTCATGAGTAAAGGACAGGAAAACCCATCACAATATCATTAGTTACAAGCCACCTACATTTACAGTACACATATAAGTATATTTATAATTGACTTCCTAATACGATAACTAGTACAGAGAACCACTAAACCACTTTTAGAAATAACTATTACACAGAAGCTGACAGAACCACTACAAAACTTTTAAAATGGGTCTCACATTTCCACCCATTCATGGTTACAATCATAACTGTATAAGAAGCAAGAAATTTCACACAGCTCATATTTATATACAACCAGAGACGTACATAAGCATTTAAGGAATATATAAATACAGTTGAACTTCGATATCTCGAACACTGATATCTCGAATACAATGGATATATGGAATAGTGAAGTCCCAAATACTTATTATGCCCTCTTCGAAGAAGGGAGGGCATATTGATGCCCTCTTCGAAGAAGGGAGGGCATATTGCTTTGCTGCTGTCTGTCAGTCAGTCGGTCCACCAACAGTTTCCATTCATTTTCTTCGCAGAGGATGAACATATTCAAATGAAATTTGGTATACAGGTTTATCATGATAATATCTAGGTCAAGTTTGATATTTGGTACAATCAAGCAATTTTCGACAGAGTTATGGCCCTTGGACGTAGAAAAATTCCAGTTATTTGCAGTTTCCGCTCATTTTCTTCGCAATGGATGAACATATTCAAAGGAAATTTGGTATACAGGTTTATCATGATAATATCTAGATCAAGTTTGATATTAGGTATGATCGAGCAATTTTCAACAGAGTTATGGCTCTTGGACACAGAAAATTTTCAGTTATTTGCAGTTTCCGCTCATTTTCTTCGCAGAGGGTGCACATATTGTTATGAAATTTAGTATATAGGTTTATCTAAAAAATATCTAGGTCAAGTTTGATTTTGGGTATGATAGAGCAATTGTCGACAGAGTTATGCCCCTTGGACTTAGAAAAATTCCAAATATTTGCAGTTTATGTCATTTTCTTTATGGATGTCTCCAAGGGAGGGGGGTATAAGTGTTTCACAAACATCTCTTGTTTTTTAAGTATTTTACCCTCGATATCTAGAATACCCAGATATCTCAAAGAGTTTAAACAGTACCATATATATAATTTGAGATAACAAAGTTTGACTGTACATGTTACTCTGAAGATTATTTCCATCAAAGGAAATTGTTTATTTAAACTTCAGAGCACTGTCACATTTCTTTATCTTCAAACTGTTGTATTTTATGTCCCTCAATTAATTTTCATTCCGTTTTCTAATGACTTGATCATGACAGAGGAGAATTTCAGATTGCAGACATATTTTTGTAATTCTAGGAAATGAATATCATTAATCATTAAACCATATATTCCTTGGTTTATTTACCATGGCTTTCACTTGACAGCTGGTGAACCCAGTTCCTGGAAAATAAGACACAGATGCAGACCTGTCTGTGCATTGACTTAAGCTATGTCAATAAACAACATTTTATTAACACATTACAAAATAATACAAGTCAAATTGGATAGTTTATTGACTAGATGTCTAATGAATAAACAGTCTTTATTAATAATTCAAATATAGGTTTATTAAACACTATATTTGAATTATTTGTTGTAGATATTAATTTGAAGGCAATTTAAGACCCAAAGAAATCCACCAAACTAGAAAAGCTGTCAATGTGACCGCAAACCAGGTTTTCTTTTGTGTGAACTGTATCCATAATCCATGTCAACCCTTTTTTGATAAACACTACCTCTCCAGACAAATGCAATATTTTGCAAAAAAAATAATGAAGTTCAACAGGTGGTATTTTTTTCATAAATTATTAAAATTCAAAATCCAAGTAATATGCACATCTCTGATATATGTACATTTGATATGCAAAACAACAACTTCCTATCTTGAAAACTGTAGGAAGAGTGGCTGTGCACCACCCACCCACCTGCCATTTTCACCATTTCAATAACCAGATTTTTCCTTTGGAAAACCCTGTCAAAAATTGAGCTATATTTTAAATTTGATGATTAATAAATCATAAATCAGACATTTCCTCTCTAGGATTTGCTAATGCACTGTACATGTATTGATAATTTCTTATTATACACCCAACACACATCCCTACTCACTCTGTCCCTTTACTCTCATAAAAGAAAAAAAACAAAACAACATTACTTAAAGATCAAATGCAACCAAGCCTAACCCAAATGTCCTGAATTATACTCCGTTTAGAAATTCATATCAGCCAAAAATTTTTTAAGATTACAATATTCAAAGCATTGAAAATTCAATGAATAAACTGGTTTTATATAAAATCCAAAGGTATTTCATGATACGAATATTGTCGTGTTTGTTGGTTAATTAAAACAAAGACAGTCTACCCAGCGTGGTGAACTTTGCGTGGTATTTAGATGACAGAATTATGTTCTTCCCGTGCTTTTGTCAATGTCATTTACGTTGAGTCATAAAAGAATAAAATCACAAATTTCATATGCTTAAATCTAGTTATATTTACATAAAAATGTTTTTTAAATGTTAAAGCAATAACAGGCTTTAATATATAACTATGTTAAACATGTATTTAAAGTTTAACAAGTAAAAGACTCTTTTTTTTTTGGCCTTTAATAGAAAGAAGTCTTTTTGGTGGCCGAAAAGGGGGGGGGGGTTGTTGTTTGGTTGATTGTTTAAAACAAAGGGTTACATTTAAACCTGGACTAATTGTTGTTGAAATGTCCTACATTTTTTAATTCTAATGACTCAATGAAGAAGATTTTTCATATCTTAGCCTCGTTAGCCTTCATATTAATGCTTCTTAAAACATCCAAACAAGGACATACTCTTTAGAAGATGTAACTGCTAGCCCAGATTATATGGCCTGAAGTACAGGCAACTTAATCTTATTTGTACGCTCCTTAGGAGGGGATCGGCCCTCTCAAAGCTTTGTACTGCCACGTCCTTTTCTAGGACAATTTCACCTGTGGAATTTTAAGGTTTTTTTTTATAAACCTGTTCATTCATACAACACTTCTTTATGAATGGGTGTTCCCTGAATGATATACTTTGAAAATGTCATCTTCACACATTCATTACAATTCCTTACATTCATCATCATAAAATTAGCATATGGAATAATAAACAGGGAAAAAGTTGACTTCACTTGAAATAAAACTGATATTGATTTGCATTTTCCTTTGAAATGTCTAGAAATAAAACTTCAAATCCTAACCCAAATCTGATGTAGACATATCTTTATTCCATTGACTAAAGGTCCAACCTCTTACTGAATATGTGGTAGTTTTCCAATCCCTTGTTTTATCATGCGACACATTGGTATACTTGAGGCAACTTCAAAGGTTTAAAATTTTGTTTACATACATTGTATAATAGTGTTTGGGTTTTTAATTGTTTACAAACAAAAACGTAAATACAAATAGATATGATGATGAAGACCGACGAGACCTCACATATGGTATAGGTTCTATCCTGTTTATGGGCTACACATGTAAATGCGTCAGAGTTTATTCAACGATTTAATAGGTCCCGACGTATTAAAATATTTTAAAGAGAACAGTAGGTATTGACGCAAGAAAATTAAAATCAAGAATTAAATAATACCAGCGCCAATTTGATGTTGAATGTGCTCAACCAAACAGGCTATACCTTGAACTGATTTTTTATTTCAATATTCTAAACTATCGATAAAACATGTGATGTCACACTGCTGTGAGATGTCCATTACTTCAAAATCACTGTACAGTTACGTTCATATGAATATTAGTTGACTGTGCCTGCATAAGTACTGTAATAATAATATAAATGTCAAGTGTACACAATATCAAAGTGCTCATGAATTTAGCACTTAAAGCTCTTAAAGACTGGCAGTTTTTTAGAAATCAGAGTACATTTATATAGTGAAAATGAAATAAGGTTAGATGAATATTTATATTAAGATTGGGAATGTGAAGTTCAACTTTCTAACGAATTAAACTCATGGACCTTGTCAACGATGACAACAATAGTCCAAATTCTGGGACAATTAACCACAATTAGCATTTCTTTTACATTCAACAATAAAATAAAAAAGTCGCACAATTAAATGCGAAGTAAAATCTTGGTACTTTTCTGTTTTTAAAATTTCTATGTGTTACAATTCATTGTTTTGGGCAACATAAAACCAATTTGAAAGATTGTAAATTTCAGTACTCAATATAAACTGATAGCTTAGAATTACCCTTCTAGGACTTTATACACAACATCTTTTTGACTAAAAAATCTCCTAAATGCTACACTAGCGTGTAAAAAGTTTCTTGTCATAATAATCTTTTTTCTAGTCTTGATTTACATGATATTATAAACAAGAAAGGACTTAGCAGTGCATGGAATGATATTTATTTCATTAAAGCAGACCCTGCTTAAGATATAGAACATTTAATGTCATTTCTCATAAAACATCGGTTGTATATGAGTATCATGTTAAATACAGAAAAGGACTATGTGCGGTATGGTCAAATATCTGCCCCCGATTTCAACCAATTTTTAAATAGTATCGTATTAAATTGAAATCTTCACAAATCATTGTAAAGAGGATGCCTATAACTTTAATCTTGATTTAGTCATCATTGCTCACTTCTGTTTATCTATGACGTCACTTAAATTACCGGTACCTAATTCCCGCAAATTTGCAAACAAATGAAGATATTCTCATTTTTGCTCTATATTTTGCATTCGGAAGTATAGAGCGCAGGTCTGCTCAAGTGCGATTTCAACATATGTTTTTCTTCAGATAGTTATATATATTATACTAAAAAATGGTACTTGAGCAAGCCTGCGCTCGATGTTTCCCAGTCGAAAAACCATCGGAAAACACCCATACTTTGCTACGAAACATCAATTTATCAAAATAATGCAATATTCATGACATCATTTCTACAATATGGCGTCACTGTGGTGATAACCTTTTACACCTTTATTTCCAATATGATTTTAACTATCTTTCACCTTATTTTAAAGCTCTTTCTAAAACTTTGATTTTGGGGGGCAAAAATTGCATAAAACCGCACTTAGTCCTTTGAGGTACAGGGTTGTATATGCCCTAAGACACTTTATCTATAGAGAAAAACTTTGTGTAGTCCAAACATTACAAAACATGGTCTGATCTTGGTTTTACAAAACATCATAAATTGATTAATGGTCAAAGAATTCTATTTCTTCATTTTCTGTGTTTGTGTATAAAGTGTATAAACAAAATGACACTGTTATGTCACTATTCTAAGGTTCAACAGACAAGCTATCCAAACCACAAGTAGATGTTTCAAGTTGTTATGATGCGGTCTTTAATCATCACATGCACAAAGTTAAATTGTAGAAAAACTGAAACAAACAAGTTTACAATGGACAATTAATTGCGTTTTAGTTATGACAAATCGCCTGGACATCTTTACACACAGCCAAAATAAAGATATATGACACTTCCCTGATCAGAAAAACATAACAGCAACAACTATAGAATATTTCCTTACATTACTCAGTCAAGACACAAAAGAAAAATTTAAAATATGAATTGAAATGAGAAGTTTTTAACTTTGGTTTGTTTTTCAAGTAAAAAGTTTTAAACTTTAAAACAATACGGCACACGCAGTAAGCTTCTTCTATGAATTTTTTATTTAATTTACGCATTTGACTAGAGATATCTGATTAAAAATTGATTACCGGTTAAACATTAATGTAACAGCTTGTCAATTCATAAAGTATACCCCAACTCTGAATTAAAGAATGAATTTACATATCGTATGAGTTTAATCACGCTAACTCTGTGAACTCTAGAGTTTTATAACGTAAGGTCACAAATCAGATAGTAGTCATTATTCAATTTTCTTCTGATTTTTTTTTATTATGATAATCAGCCTAGATCGAGTATAGATGATAAAACATAAATTATGGTAATTTGGTTAAAACACTTAATGTCAAGAAATAAAAAATCACTAAAGTCAAAATTACATAAAAGCTATAAATGAGCTTCTGTTTTTACTTCCATATTCAATAAATACCTGGTATTTATGAAAATTAGTTAAATAGAAGTGTGATTAAATGGTTGAATAAGGAAAATTTTTGGTCATGAAAATTTCCACTGTATCATCTTAAAGTCAAATTCGATATCATACACACATGTACATAAAAGGGACAGACTGTACAAGTGAACTTTTGTGGTAATCATTCACTTATATGAAGATGACACAATCTGTATGACTTTTTTTCACATGGAAAGTAACTTTAAAAATTTGCATATATATATATACACGATTTCCTGTGGACATTATTTACATTTCAAAATTCTGTACAAATTTTGGAAAACCCCTACCGAGGGTGTTTACAAACAAACAAAATGTAAACAAAACATGAAACATGAAACAGGAAAATAGAGAGAGGCAATACTCTATCGTATTGGGTAAATTCTAGTTATATAATACAGGAAACAAGTTCTTTAAAACCCACATTTTTAAGAGAAATGAAAAGTATCAAAATCCTTTTGTGTTTAAATTTCCTGCTGAAGTTTTTTTTTTTAAATTGTACTGATGTTTGCTTCCTGTCCCAGTCAAGTTTTGAGGCAATTTAAAAAAAAAATCAGTTAAACTGATTTTTTTAAAAATTGCCCTAAAACTTGATTGGAACAGGAAATAAACTGCTTTTTTCTTTTAAACTGCTCTAAATCTTGATTGATTGTGACAAGAAAACAAAAGAAAAATACACACATATATATGATATGAAAAAAATGTATTATTATATTTATTACATACCTAATAAAAACATGCCATACCTTACACATCCACTCAAAAAACTGCAAGTACTATGGAGTTTGTGGGTAAAACAAAATCAAATGAAAAAAATATTAAAATTTTATAATATTTATTTTATTATCAAACACCGATAAAGGTGTCCCAAGTGATCTTACCCCTTCCTCAAACTTTTAGTTACATACTGTTATACAAATAGACAAGAATGCAAAACAATTTTAAAGAGAATGTTTTCCAAAGGTTTTCTTACCCAGTTAAACTATTATTTTTTCAAAGTTAATTTCGTTTTATACCAAAAATAAAACACCAGAGGAATCTGTGTCAGCCTTGCAGATCCATATCAGACCTGCAGGATCAGTTTCAGCCTTGGAAGCTGATATGGGTATTGTTAAGTAAGCTGTATCTGATGTGCAAAAATCCTGTTTCACTACAAAGTATTTGATAACTCAAATCAGATGCCTGCATTTACAAGTATCATTTTTGTGAAGAGAAAAAAACTTAAATATACACACACTTTATACTTCAAAATATCTCTTTCATTATTTCAATTCACTGCGGGAATAACATATTGCACTCGGTTGATCAAATGTAAAATACTTAAGGAATTTATATAGAACTTGATTCACCTGCACTTAACAACTTGATCATTATATAATGGACAAAACTCTACACTGGGTGATCAATCATTCTGATCCATTTTTGTTGAAGGAGCACCTGCTCATTACTAGATGATTTGACAAAACTTGCTACAGACATTTTCCACCTGTCTATCAGACAGTGGGTCAATGGGCGAACAGGTGGGCAACAACCGACCTGACGTTTCCCCTTCACTCAGAGGTCAATATTAAGTGTCCCCTTTGTGATCATTGTAAGCCATATATATTTTGATGCCCAACCTAAGTCAGAGAGAGAGAGAGAGAGAGAGAGAGAGAGAGAGAATGAACACACTTCTTCCTCCTATTGACACTAAGCTTTTGTTTTCAGAAAATGACATGCCTCACATTTAATATTCAGTTCATGCACAATATAATGCATGCAGAATGCACAATGGAAATGTAATCGCATAATGGACAGGACAATATTAATGTATTGGAGACACTGCTGTCTACACAAACAATAAACCCCGAATTCTCAGAATACTTTAAATCAAAACCTAGGCTTCTTTTTTTTGCTGGATTTCATTACAGATGCATGTGCTGTGGAGCTTGTCACCGCCTGAGACACACATTGTAATTACAGTACGCTTCCTGTCAGGGCCAGGATAATGCCAATGTAGTCTCTACACAAGCACATTAGCAACAGTCTGATCAAGTGCAGTTTCTAATTCTGGACAATGTCAACACGAACCAAAAACAGCAGAAATATTTTAGAAACATTCAATAATTTGTGGTGAGGATGACTGACTTGTCTGTATTTTCGTCTTAGTGTTTTTCAGTTGAATACAATTGTAACCTAATTTCTTAATTAAGGTTATTATGACATAATGTCCACAGCATCTCTTGAATTAATGATGAGTCCTAACTCAAGTTATTATATATAATCATTTTTTATGTTTTCTCTTGAGATTCCCTACATTAATAACTTTCATTATGAGTTTTGATCACGCACCATTTAATAACTAATAGACCTACATGTACTGCGTACCAATGTTTCCTCCACGTTACGAGTAGGTGGGTACATACAACTTGATCTATACATCTACATTACACTTTCTTCTAGGATCTCTCATATACAATCAAAATGTTTAAATGTCATTACTGGTTGATCTCCGTAATAATGTGACAGATCAGAGATTAGGGTAAGACAGTTGATGTCATAGAAAATTTTCGAGTAAAAAGCTTTCAAACCCGACCATGATGGGGAAAAATACTGTACACTGTTTTTAAAGAAACACTTCTTGACAATAAACAGACTAATATGAATTACAATATGTTTATCAGATGTAATTTTCACCGATTTATTTACACTGTATTAAAAAAAATTATTCACTTTTCTTTAACAGAGGAAAGCAACTTGGACCTTGATTAACCAAGATGCTGTGACCATGAGGTTGTCCTTGATTGCCAAAATAAACATTTGATCATTGACACATGATGAGGTGCTTTGTGTGATCTTGCTACTGTGTTGGCATTTTAATTCATTCTAAAAATGTACATCACAAACTGATTTCACTGTATGGGTCAAACCATAAGTAGGGTTTGCTGCTGGAAAACCAAAGATCACATAGAGGACTACAAACAGAAATAAATCCATCAGATATGTATAATTAAACAGAAATTATTATAGCCATTATAGTTAAAAGCAGCTTACATACAAGCTAACCTAAGATGATCGAAATTTGAAACAGATCTTAAAAAGTAAAATTATGGCAATGTTAAAATATGAGGCTTTATCTTGGCAAAAAACGTTATGATATCTGTTTTTATCATGATTTAGATAATTTTTCTGTCTTGGGGATGTAAACAATGATCTGACAGGGTCAATGATCGCTAAAACCTCTATATAGTACTACGACCTCACAGTTTTCATTAACTATTCATTAAAAATTCTGTGAAAACAGATTCTTGTCCTTTTGGCCAATCACATCCCGAAAAAAGGCAAAGAACAGCCAATCAAATGAGCCCATCTTCTCCAGGCCAAGGCTATAAGAACATGCCTGCCCACTTTAACAATAGGGAGTCAAGATAGTTCATTATCCCCAAGTTGTGTGCCTGACTATGCTTAAAAATCTGATATTTGAGAGAAGTAAAACAAGTCACTGACTCCTCAAAATGCATTCATAAGAGCGCTTCCTTTTAGCTCACTTAGGTTGAGCAATGCGGTCATCTGAAGTCATCCACTAGATATTCACCTTTTTCATAAATAAAAACTTATAGTGGCCACCATATATTTCCATGTGAGCAAAATAATTCTGTACCAAATTAGTTCTTAACCTCAGTCCCAAAAATGCAAACTTGAAATTCTTGGCGGTCGTTCACATGCAAATTTTGAACAAAAACTTCAGAGTCAGCGGAAAGTGATACAAGCTTGGAGGTAGCCAAAGTAGAGAAGCAAGGACAAATGACCGACTACATGTAATACAATGTGAGAGGTGAAAAACAGCTGAACAAGAATTTGTTCATTTACCTCAGACACAAGTACATCAGGTCTTCAGACAAATATCACAATCAAATAACATGTCTGCAGCAGTCGTCAATAGGATGTACCAAAGTCAAAATCATGATACAATCATGATTATTAACTATAATATTTTTATAAACAATTATTGGACAGAAGCTGCAGGACAAGAATATATATGCATTTGTAATGCATTGTAAACTGAGCTGGTATATATGTATATATAGTGACAACCTTGGATGTCAAGTTTCTCTCTTTACCATCAGCATCCACTGTCCTTGAACTTGTAGCAGCATGGCTGGTATTTTGTGCATCTTGTTTGTGCAACATACTATATGCATGTACTCATGTATGTATAATTGGCTCAAATACATGTACTGGTTGTTATTTTCCTTCTATATAATGATACCGTTACAAAGAACACTAATTATCAAATTACCTTGCATATAATTGCTAATTACATATATGAAGCAGAATGACAAAGAACAGAGTTTACGAGACACATGCTGCTGTTTCTTATCCATATTAACTACATAAAATCGATGAATTTGTATTTTTTTCATTGAAAAGCAAACTGGACAATAGTTGTTAAATATGTAAAATAAGATAATAATGTGCAAAGCATGAGCTGAATTGATGAAAATGTTGATCAAAATAAATATTGCAAAGAATCTTTAAATATGTAAATATACATGTATATCAACATTTTCAAAACTTGAATTTTCTATTAGTAAAACTTGATCATTGCATATGTCATAGCAACAAGTTCCCTTGGACCCTTATATCTTGACATGTCCAATTTACAATGGAAAGTTTTCATTCTCAAGGATGCACACTATGCCTCAAAAGTGTCTTATGTACAGGGTAAAACATCCTTCTTCGGATTTCCCCTTTATCCAAGTGAAGATGTTAAGCTAACCCATTGTAATGACGTAAACAGGCTGCTCTAACAGGAAGTGGTCCTTGAAAGGGGACGGAAGTCATACAAGATAGAGAAAATTCCTGGAACATGCCTGCGACCCGCTAAAGTTTTGTGTTGAGAGACCAGGTCATGTCCATGTACTGTTGACAGTTTCATAACTGTAAAGAGCAGGATATTTTCAAAAAACCTGGCTCAAGTGTAAATTTCTGTCCGTGCTGATAAGAACTTGTTATCATCAGAGATAAGACTGCAATAAGCTTGATACATGTATATGTTAACTCAATTTTAATTTTAAAAGTCCATTTAAAAGAAACAGTTAAAGGACATTCATTACAAAGCTATTCTAGTCTGCAGGTGTTCTAGGTTCTATATATTTTTAATCAGTGAAAGCAAACGGCCTTTTAAATTCATATACAACAGTGTAACTGTTACTATAATTTCCCTCTGTTTGAAAAAAGGATTACATGCGTGGTTACATGAAAATAAATACAGGACATTCCAGGAATACTTTGCCTTTCACAGCTTAAATTTCTATTTTCAGTCTTATTCAACATTGAACCAAAATATCACTGTTTACAAACATTCATTATCTGTTCAATATAAATATTTGGTATCTAATTATATATCAATAACATTTTGTATATATATATAAAAATGTACCTGTATTCACTAGTACATTGTATTTAATTAGCACTCCAAGTGCACTACAAGGAATGAATTACAAATATTACTGTTAAATACACACACATCATTCTTGTACTTTTTAATCATACAAACCAATTTCCCTTTTTTCAAATCATTAAACATATTTTATTATTATACTTTCATGATAAATACTGAAATCTGATTGGTTTAGATGCAGTTGGTAATCCGTTCTATTACCCTTAGCATTAGCAATATTCTCTTTTGAGAAGTGGACAGGCATAGCCTCCATGTAGGCTATGCCTGTCCACTTCTCAAAAGAGAATACATTAGCAACACACTTGGCAACGGGTAACACAACGAATTGTTACATGCGCGTAAATTATGCGCGTACGGTTCGTCGTAGAATTCACTTCATTTCTATATAAAAGCAGTAAAATTCTCTTTAAAATTAAGACATTCAGTATAATAAGATAAATAGTGCCTGTTTGGGAGGGTAACTGTTGAAATTGACACCCTCGAAAACCATTGTCAACCTCCGCTTCGCGTCGGTTGACAATGGTTTTCTCGGGGTGTCAATTTCAACAGTTTATACCCTCCCAAACAGGCACTATTTATATACTATCACCTTTTAATCGAAAGACTTGATAAAATATATATATATATAATATTAATATAATGTTATATCCAAATTTTCCCTCCTTTTTATTGTACACATTGATAAAATCAAATATCAACTATCCTTCTCAGAAAAGCATCAACAATTAGAGGAAATGGAGGATTATACCTCTTACAAAAGTTTACATCATGTTTGCATGATCTAAGCCCCATGCGACAGTCATAAATATTAAACCAGGGGACTTTGTTTAGAACATATACACAACAGAAAAATTGTTTATATCACGTCCTATCCCATGACCACACTGCATATTTAGGCAGCTAGGAGTGAAACGATATACCATGCGACAATCACACAGGACAAACTCAGAAGGGGTAAATTGGATCCTGCCAAAACCCATCAAAGTGTACCCGAAATGCCCTCTAAATTACACGTAGGATATCAAAATAAGCTCCTAAAATAGCAGCCCTTATCTTAGGCTGAAACGTGAATGAATAAGACAGAGTTCCAGACAGTTTGTTTTGTGGAGTGTTTGACAAAGATGGGCTCTGGTCCTACTCAAACATCATTTATTACACCTTGGCAGTTTAACTTTCTTTTATTTCACCTATTTTCTTGGTTTCTTGATTTGGGTTTAAAATTTCTACTGGTAAATCTAAAATCTTAACCAGTAGAGGAATTTTCTTGAAACTAAATTTATGTTCAATCATATAATTCTGTGCAATTTACAAAATTTTTGACATGTATCAAAGTTATTTATTTTATTTTGCATATATGTTGGACATGAAATAAAATATTTGAATATTTGACACAGCTGTTAATCGTTAATATCATCTCGATTTTTCGATTCTTATTATTATTTACAACGTTTGTATCTGTCAATCTGTTTCCTTATTTACTTGCTCTGCATTTAGTGTATGTGCAGGGAAGTTTAAAATGTTTAGTGTAGCTACCGGATAATGTGACCAATAGAATTAATTGTGAACTCGTCGGGGAAATTCCCTGGATACAAACATACTCCTTTGCAGCCTTTCGTGCAGAAGTACCCTCAACAGATTGTTCAAATGAAATATAGATACACAGTCCTGAAATACCTGAATACTGTTATACACTTAACAGTTGTAAATAAAAACATCAATCGGTTACTTTAACAGGAAGTTTACAAAACAATAGTTTGATTGAGCCCAAATAATAAATACCACGAGATTTTAAAAAGTTTTTTTTCAGTGCAATAAATTATGTTTCAAAATCACTAAACTGGGTCCCGCCAGTCACCAAGTGCAGTCTTGTTTCTCGAGCCATAAAATATCAAGGTACTTGTGCAAACTTTCCCAACAACGTTTTATTGTGTTCAAGTTTTAACAAGCGCGCCAAAATCAATAGATCGAAAAATCTAACCTCGTGGGTTACTACAGACAACGGGATATTTCCTCTTGAATGGTCTTTGTAAGATTCTGATTGGTTGATCTGAACAACAATCCCATTGGCATTCCATTCAAGTTGATAAGTACATGGGTCTCTACTTAAAATAGGGGTGATCAAGTCACATGACTACTCAATATTTACATTCAATTTTCATATCCTAACGAAAAAAACAAATGAACTTACATAAACAATATCGAAAGACATGTACTAAAATAAATTATTATCAAATCATTGCCATATATTTTCATCTTCTGTAAGAAAATTCGCAAAACATGAGCATCCAATTTCTCCCAGTCACCCACATTTGCCAAATAGAACATTCCAGGTTCAAGCAAAACCATGTGACTAAACAAAGCCGCCTGGCCAAGGCGCGAATACACGAGATTGGCGTCGAGCCAAGTTATTTTGGACTCGTCTATAAATGTACAACATTTTGAAAACATGATATCATGTTTCGTATTCCTACTATCGAACCACAAATTACTTACTGAAATCACCTTTACAATATTTCTTATACATCTTTATTTACTATAACTACAGTTTATTTTGTTGTATTTTGCATTGCGTTTTATTTGTATACATCGTTATTTGCGATCTTCGTCCCCTCTTATCTGTCAATGGAACATTCCAGATACCAGACAGACGTCAATTGAAACTTTGCCAAGAATCGGTCGCTTGTCCTAGATTGTATTGGCGGAGTACAATTACAACGTTAACACGAGGATAAATTCAGTTCGTGTCTATCGCTCGAGGAAAACGCATCTCGTTGTGACTTAGACTTTATTTACAAACAAAACTTTGTGTTTTACCCGAATCTTATTCAGTCTTGAAAAATATCAACATGGCTATGTTTCCTAACGCTTCACGTGGTTATATGCCATTTGTTACTGGACAACACCACAAGAAAGCAATTGCTATGGCAAAACAGAAACAAGCGAAGTCTGGAAAAAGTGACAAGAAACGAAAGATGAAGACTTATCTTGTTACATTACGGGATAAAAGTGGAGCTACCTATACATACACTGTGAGAACCGATGGAACTAAATCCATGCCTGTTCTTTGCGATTCTAAAGTTACACTTGGTGCGACTGCCTCGCTTCCTAATCTTGGACTTACAAGTCCCATTCAGAAAATGCTGTACTCAAGAGATGATCTTGATGTCAAAGACGAGAAGAAAGGGGGCATTTTCAGCTCATTTTTCCGCTTCATCAAGGAAAAAACCGGGAAAAGCAAGAGCGGAAAATCTAAGAGAAAGCCAAAATCCCTCGAACAGAGAAAGCGTCAAAGAACCATCTCTGCCATGTCCAACCTGGACCCCATTCAGGAGAGTCCCGATGAGGAAGAGTATGAAGATGTTGACGAGGACAACGATTCTTACACCCACAGCGAGTCCGACGATTCCAGTAGTGACTCGGAACCAAACAGTGAAAACGTCAGTATATGTGAAGATGACTTGAAGAAGACGGAAATCCAAATTCAGTCTTGACGATTGAAGACTTTTTAACTATACATAAGTAAATAACATGTGCCAAGCCGGAGAACACATTCCCTATGTTCTCTAACAATAACGCCCGTGCTGAAGATGTGGCGAAAAGTACTTGTCGCTTACAAAACCAAAAAACAGTCGTTTCTGGATATATTTTCAGTTCCGTGAGACCGTAAACAGAAACCCAGAAGATGCGACAAAGTCAAAGAGAAGACAGAGGGAAGCATAACATGGGCTTACCATACTGGGAAAAACCCCGATAACAGAGTGTGTTGTCGAAGAACAGACGGTGGACTTTGAGTCTAGAGTTGTTGACATTTTAGAAACATTCCGGTGGAAATGATGATTTTATTGAAAAGGAAAACGTACACCAACGAAGGACATATGTCTATTCCTGTAAATGGAATTGAACAGTGAGAACAATGTATATATTAACAGTTAATTTATTAATATTCCATTGTCATACCTTTTCGTCAAAATCATGGATGTAAGACTGTATATATGTAATTTATTGTGTGAAAGACGAAAAAAAGTAATTTAAAGAGCATGTATTGGGAAAATTGACCTTAAAAGTTGTAAACATGGGTCGCATGCGGAAGATCGATCGCACCTTGTAGCTGGTAAATTTCCCTGTTGAATATTCATTGATACGATAACGCCGTACTATTTTTAGAACACCTCAGTAGGGCAGTCATGAAAATTTGTAACTTCGCTTCTACTTTGTTTTTATAATATGTGAAATAGTTTGCCATTTGGAATTTGTGAATAGATATAGAATTTAAAATTCATGAAACTTCTATTTAATAATTTTACTTCACAACAGAAATTGGCGGGAATGTAACCTAACCTTATTGGGTAGACGGTCGTCATGGGCAACCCCATTCAAGTATGCGACCCGTGTTTGAATGAATGTGTAGATGATTGTAAAAGCACTAAGCAATGCAATGTGTTCTTGTTGAAAAGTTGTTATCTCATTGGTTGAACATTGAGAATGAGTTATAAAAAATAAACAATGATAAAAAAAAATATATTTTTGGGTTTTAATTGAATTTAATCGGAGGATCGAGATTAGAGAATTGATCAAGACAGAAAGTTGAAAACTTAGTATTTTCTTTAAATACTTTAGTATGATGAAGCTTATCAAGAATTTGGATAGCGATATCTGGGGGGAAAATTCCAACATGAAGTTTCTTTGGACTTGGTTCAGTGAGCAAAGTTTTATTTGATTGCCTGATAAGAAAAATCAGAGCAGCCATGTAAACCTTTATTCATTGAAACACCGAGTTTGACTGAAATTATCATCTTGGAATTTTAGATATTTGAATCTGTGAAGTTGATATTCAGGGGTTGTCTTGCAAAGTAACGCCCTTTTTTAGTCTTGGATGTCTTATTTGTTTGAATTTCATATGGAGTCCTTTTCCCTATTTTAAATGCTAAACGATGGATTTCTGCACACATAAATACACTACACGATTTACAACTAATATGAATGTCACCAAAAAAAAAAAATTGAATAACGTGAAATACTTAAACCCTATAACAATACAATATGTTTGTCAATGGACACGCATTCTTGTAGTTTGATGCACATTAAAACCAAAGACCCGAATTTCTAATTTTCTATTTCTTAGAAAAAATAGTTATTCAGGAAGAGTAATCCGATTTAATAGCGGCGCGGCCCTGTACATCCTCTGACGTTTAGTATGCGGATAACCCCTCCCTACGAGTTCACCGGCTCCTACAGTTCAACGCCCGGTCGGCGGCCTCCTCAACCACGTGGCCTCCGCTCAGAAACCCGAGAGTCGGAGACAGACTCTCTCTCTCTCTCTCTCTCTCTCTCTCTCTCTGAGATTCTTTTAGCATATTGGTTGTACGCAGACTTTATTCATCTACATCGCCAGTCAAAATTTAATGAATATACTGATCTCATCACTGAAAGTCTTTTTAATGTGTTGTACACAAGCATTTGAGACTTTGAAATAAATTAATAGCAATTTGTGTAAATTCACCATAAATGCCAAATAAAAATACTAAAACTGAAAAAATGTAGCATGGAACTAGATTTGATCGATAGATTCCAGAATCTTGGCATTCCAGCAGATTGGCGCCAAAATCGATTTCTCCCTCGAGATCATAGCCCTCTTTTTAAAAAAAAAAAACCCCACAAACCAAAACTGTCAATTCACGTTTTGCATGAACTGCAGACACGATATATTAATAAACGAACATCACGAATTCTTCCAGTAATGGACTGATAAGGTCGGTGTGCACCATCACTGCCACAGATCGGCCTTCTTTGGTGTTTGCTTTACACGTGTCGCTTTTAGGTTTGCCCGGCATAAGTTAAGCGGTGTTGCAAGTTTTCTTTTATTTTTCATTTTGTTGTACAAAAACATTAGAATTAAAGGGACTTAGACACGATTTGAGATCAAAAATTTTACTTTTATTTTTTATGTATAAAATGGTTTACTTGTGCATTTTAAATGATTGACCAAAATATTGAATGTTAAGTCAGTTGTTTACAATTTTGGTCAAGCGAGATACAGAGGTAAGAATTGATTGTTATGTAAACAAAGCTCGAGTCTTATAGTTGTTTACAAAAAATGTAATGTAGAGAATTACCATTTCTTAGACAAAATGACATGTAAAAAAACAATTTAAACTAATTCAATATCTTCATAAATACTATTACCAACGAAAGAAAGTTACATTTCATTGAAACTTACACTAATACAACACATATATGTAAAAAATGACAATATTCGAGCTTTGTCTACAAAACAAAGAATTGTGAACTCTGTATCTTGCTTATAATTTGATATTTGACTTCCAAATTTTGACATAGCATTATAAACATCTATATTCATCAAAATAAACATTGACAGTGGAAAAATAAAATTTGAAAACGTGTCCAAGTCCCTTTAAAGGTAAAAATAAATAGCCCTATAACATCGAATAACTCTTGTTGCAATTTTTTAAAACAAGAATTTATACTATGCAAAGAGGACAATCATTGGTTTAATAGTATGTGGTAAGCTGTAAATTAATACAATGAAACAATACATTGTATTTAAGTTCATTGGTTTATATGGTAAACCGTACAATAACATACGATGTTACAATTTATAATATTCAAATTGTGGATATCTTTATCGTTCATGCTTTTACTTTATATACATTTCAGTAATATTTTCAAATTTTAAAGATCAAAGTAACCGCTATGTACCTAGGCGGAAGGACAAAAGAAGACATTTGTTGATTTCTGTTAAATTTCTGTATTTACATGGACCCATTTTGACCCAGTGTCTGGATTCTATCGATCTATGGACTCTTTCAGTCCTTGTTTCTTTCTTAGCTTTGACAACCCGCTTTCCCATGCCGCCAAACAAGGCCACGTAACTGTGTGACGTATTACAACACAAAAATTTAAAACTCCATAATTTTTCCAAACCCAATTATTGATTTTGACCGCGTTTTTTTGTTGGATGACCCAATGGGCAAACTGCCAGCCAATCGATAACTTAGGCTTTAAAAATAAACCCGTTATAAACGAAAGCATATACAAACGATAGTCACATGGAACATTGATTGCATTTTTCGCTAATCAATTCCTAATTCTGTCTCAAAAGTTACCCAGTACATTTGTTTAGTAACATTGGTAAACTAAAGCGCACCAAAACATTACATTCTTTCATTAATTGCGATTATAGATCAATATAAAACGCACTGTCAAGTTTCCATATCCTTTTGGCAAATTGACCAAAATTGTTAACAACTGCATGAACACCGTGTAATGTGCGATATTATAACATTCCTTAGAGAACTATTACTTTCTGTTTTACTGTTAATTGTTTACATTTTACAAGAATATATTAATTGGAAAATTCCTTCACTTTTTCTTTGACGTGCTTCAAAAAGTTACTCAAAATTTTTAACAAACCAAGAATCATATTTGAGTAATCCAACTTTAAAAAAAATAGATATCTTAAGTGTGTATGCGGGTTTTTTTTTTAAAGAAAGATAAACTTTTTCAGACGCTGCTTTCCTTCAGCATTCAAGACATGTATCAGCTTTAGGAAGACTTGCCAGACGACTGATATAGGTCTGTTCGAAATTATATCTCGTTTTCCTAGAAAGGAAAATTATTATACAATTCTACAGCCAAACTATACCGCACCGCCAAAATGATGCGCTTATATAAATCCAGACAGGGCGTTGTCGTATTTTCTTGGAATGTTCGATAACTTTCTGCCCATATATGGAAATATTGTCTGCAACGTAGTGCTGTAGTAAAATACAGCTCTCCATATCGATTGAATCCACTACTATCAGAACGCAATATGGACCGTAGTAGAAAATTTTAACAACAAAATATGAACACAGCCTGGCCATGCAGGGACGCAATAAGACTTAGTTCATGCATTTTCTTAATACTTTTTGATCGTTTAATTGTTATATAATCTATAGAAATCATAAAAACGAATCTGAATGATTTTGAAACAAAATGTAAATACAACGATATCGATTTCCCTTAACGCAAAACTTACGCCTACCAATCTTTTCATCTAACAAACGGAAATGACGTAAATGTGCACCGATCTGAAGTTAAAATTCCAGTTCTAACGAGAAAACAAATCAATTACCTTTTATTTTTGGCGTTCAAAATTCAGATGTCTTATCTCTTCTCTGGTTTTCGTTTCTTTTATTATTTTTTCAAATACTTGAGTATTTCCGTCAATGTAACGGTATAAATAAGTGTGAATTTAATATATATAGTATTTGGTGTTTTTTTTATTGTATCACTTTTGTTGAAAAATGCAAGCATGCCACATTCTTAGTTTGTTCGTCTGTTGCAGAACAGCAGACGATGACAGATCATATTATCAAAGGCGCGCGTTCTTCTAGTCTAGGAATGGCAGAAGGAGGCGAGTAAATTCTCGTAGTGGATGTATGATGACAACATAATTGACTTGCGTTGCATCCATAGTAAGCAATGCTTTTACCTCGATGTTCTATGTCGATTATTTACTCGTGTAGGAGTAAGAGATAAAAGAAACCGAATGACGTTCGTCTAAATTGTGTGTACAAAAGTAAGAAAATTCAATAACTTTTTCCAGATTGGACTGAACTCTAATCGTTTCAGTGGGAAGAAATTTTTTTTCATACGTATTTTATTGATTATTACCTTCACTTAATTAAGTTGTAACCCTAAAACTTTTATAAATTTTTCTGCACATTTTAAGGACATATGAGACGTTTCTCAAATTTCCATGAAGATTTATTTCTTATTTATTTGCACCTAAACCGGTTATGCCAAATATTTAAGGGTATATTACCATGCAGGCTATTTTTGTTTTGAGATACAATAGTTTGAATTTTCCTGAATAAATCGCGGAAAATGCAATTGATAAACAAATTCAAAGTATATCTTTTCCATTGAAACTACACATCCAAATAGAAATTGTCGTTTAAAATCAAATATAATTTCAGAATTACATAGTGGAGATCTTTTTATTGCGGAGATAAACAAAGGAAAATAATGGAATATACGTCTCGTGTTTCCTTAAAATTATTCCGAAACTAGGAGGAAATTTGCATACTGTATATTTTTTTTATTTCCATAATAAAAATGTACGTGCATTAAATTTTAAAGCGTTATATGAGAGAGAGAGAGAGAGAGAGAGAGAGAGAGAGAGAAAGAGAGAGAGAGGAGAGAGAGATTTATCAGGTTCACAATCAACTCAGGCCAGTGTGTCAGTCTTTTGGTTCAGCGCATAAGACCGTTCTAAATAACACTAAAGTGACCAGTGTCACAGTCAGGCCTCACGTGGAGTTACCTGCTGCCCAGCCTACCATGGGGCTCAGTGTACATGTTAAACGGGGAAGTCCTGAAAATTTCTTCATTCTTGTTGTAACTAAAGCGCAAAGAACTTTTGTTCACTGTAACTTTTTTGTTTAAAGGAGACGACAAATTTCGACCAAAGCACTCCACTGACCTTAATTAAACATATCTGTTAGAGATACACTACTAGTCTACAAAATTCAATAAAGGATCAGCCTAGTGAATTCTTACTGAATTATCTATGGAAATTTTTCTTCGAATTGCTGGTCTATATTTATTCTAAAACATTCTTTGCTTAATCTCCTTGTTTCTAAATAGAAATAAAACGTGACGAGTCTTGCATGTTGAGACTAAAGGAATGTTGCGATATCTGTGTAGCTTCTAGGATTCAGGAAGCATTTTCAACATGTAGTAATTCTTGTGCCAAAATTTCTATACCTCAAGGTACGACACCCATTGGTGCATTTTTTAACTTAAAGGAGGTCTGTGTATTGAAAAGCTTTAATGAATGCGCCATAAACAGGATTCTAAAGTTATTTAACCATTTTGCAACATACCCATACTGTTGTCATATCGTATATTAGAATGTACTGGAAAGCTGGACACTCATGCAGAATTCGCAAACTAGTATCTACTAGAATCATTTCCTTTCATCTATTTTGTCATGACAACAAACAAAATAATGCGAATATTACTGCACTGTCATGTCTTTTCAAAGGTTTTACTCTTCAACATGCACAACGGATATACAATATGCATGAACTCGATGCTGTAGGCGCTTGGCCATTAATGTCACATGCAGTATATTAAACTCCTTTGCGTAAGAATTACTATTTTCAAAAGTTTCTGAACTTTATGTGTGTGTGTTTCATAATGTTTAAACAATCATCTGCCATGATGTCGGGTATACAAAGTACATTTTTATATCGTCATATCTTTGTGTTACATCGTTGCTATGAACCTTTAACCATTACGTCAAACGAATTTTTCCATTCATGAAAATATATCTGTGAAATGAAAGTTTTGATTGCTTAACGACTCGTTCGCAATATTCAACCCCAAATCGTGACAGTGGTTTAAATACCAGCTACTATTGCAAAATATACGTAAAACATTTCAGATTCACAATAGACCTGTGAAAAATTGTACAAAAGTGTCCTTTTATACATTTTCTCCTTATAAATTTTAAAATTATAATTTCTCTCCTAACAATTTTTTTTAGTTTTATATAGAAAATTAAGTAAAGGACAAACAGTTTTCTGTAATTAAGATATGATATTGCCTAAGGATGCTTTTCAAAATCACGTCACTACACGTGCTTGAAACTTGCATAAAACACTGAATTCAGTATTAACAGAAGCTGATAGTGTCGCACTTCTTTAGTTCAGTAATGCCATCAAGATAATGAACATACAAGTAAGGATGAAAATGTACAAACCTCCATCCACCATAATACCACTTGACTACATTATGTATTACAGCACCGACTTCTTGACAAGTTGGTGATGTGAGACGCTAATTAGTCTGTAAGTATAAGTCTACAGCCAGGACGTTGACCTTCATCTGACGTAGGTACAACCATGGGGGCCTACATCCACTCCACGGGGGTGACATTACACCATTATGTATGTACAGCAAGTCAAAGGGCAATGGGTTTTTTTTTTTTTTGATTACTATAAATTCTAAATTTGGAACTAACAAATACTTGTACTAAACCCAGAAATAACCTACTAGGTAAAACAGGTGGATGAAACCTGCTCTTTTTATCATCAAAAATGGTGTCTCAATGCTAAGTATTGTAAACATGTTTTTATGAGCAACCACAGATTGAAAACATTAATTCTTGATTGATATTATACTGTTTACAAATTAGTAGTAGAGATGAATTGATTGTGTTGTTGGTGCTGTACAAGGCAAACTGAAGATGACATTTAATTTATTGGAAGATTTTTATTACATCTCTGATTCATTAGACAGTTCACAAATCTTTTTACGAATTAACATTTGTCCAGTTTTCAGAGCAATATTAAGTGACATTCTTCATTAGGAGTCTTCATATCTCATAAAAATTAAGAAAGGCAAATTTAATGAATCTATAAAAAAGGATTCATTTTCTTTCAAATGAACAGACCAGTATTTTGATTATGTCATCATAAATACACACTTCTGTGTACACTTATGACGGTCGAGTGTAGCACATGATAATGGATTGAGGTATCATCAGTTCACATGTAGGGGTTCGTTTACATTGTGACTTGAGAGCCGTGTAGGTCCTGTGATGTTAACAAATAACAAGTGTTGTGAGATAACCCCACCTTGTACCATCCCCGCACAGATAACCCCGGCCTTTGATGGAGATTTGGGTGACAATGTGCCCTGTGACTTTACCTGTCCAAGGGATTATGATTATGATTATTGATCATCTTAAGGTACACTTCCAGGAAAACAAACAGACAGTTTCTTAACATAAAACCCCCATCAAGGACTAATATCATCACTTACTATCTCCAGTGCTAATTATAGCCCTCCCTAATAATCTTGGCTTTGATAACAAAGGTAACAAAACTGACTCATGGGACAAATATGGTCTTAACACTAAAGAGTAATTAATGTGCTAGAAAAGCCATTACATTTAGCAAAATATCTTTTTCTTGATACAGCCATTCAACACTATGTCACTTTTATACACATACATTTTGTAAAATCTACTAACGTCAAATGTTTTTAATTCATTTTCATGAAATTAAGAGAAATCGTTGAAGATGTTGCAGTGTAGTGTCCTCATATTCATGGTTTAAAACAATAAAAGTCAGTATACAGACTCAAGTTATCATTGTTTTGAAAATTTTATAAACAAAACATGCGATCAGTGCCAAGGCTGGACAGCAAGTGCAAGATTACAAGGCTTGGAAGACCTTAATCAAACAGTGCTCGCTTTGATGTGTGACATTTGACTTGTCCTCTGTTTACACACCAGGAGGTATGTTGTGGACATCCTACTCAATGTAAACATCAACCCTCTCACACAAGTATTCAGCTATCAGATTGCCCTATACCCTTTCATGAACCCTGCAATACATGTAATGTTTATTATTACTTAAAAGTACTGTGTATATCAGACTACGGTCAAGCATTTACATTGTAATGCTAGGTGTGACAAGTTTCTTGCAGATGCTGGAAATCTGCATTGCCACTGATTCTAGAAAGAAAATAACTGAAGATTTCAGAAGAATCTATCATTTCCTCAATGAAATCAGTTTTATAAAATTGTTTCTTGGTTGCTTTTTATTTCAAATTTACAGCACCCATTAGCAAAATGTGAATTGAATGGCTGTGAACTCTTCATGAACCTTTCATACATATCCATAATACATACATCAATTACTGACATAAAATCCAGTTAAAAAGATTTTTTAAAAATTCAATTTTTGGGTTGTTTTTTTTTTTACTTTTAAGAACTAGTCCAGAACCAGTCAAAGCTTAGCACAGTTTCACATTTTGCTGCTCTTGAATAGCACCAATGCTTCATTTTACGGTACATGTATGTTCATAAAATTCCTTTAAATGTACTTAGTTGTCATCAAATTAAATTGATATATTTAGCATCCATACTAGGAAATCTTGTTTTTAAACCATTACTTAACTTCAAACTGACTTTGAAGAGAACTTAACATTAACCAGCTCCCACACTCTCTAACAATCAAACAAGACAATTTTACTTGTATATGTGTCATAAAGCCTATCTCTAAGGCAAATAAAATAATTTTAGACCATACAATGGGGTATGAATTTATTTTGGTTTTCCCTGGTCATTATGAGTCTAAGAACTGTTAATCCATTAGACCAATATCAAATACAAGACTATTGTGGGTGGCCAAATGTAGAATTAGTGTTATAGAAATATTTACAAAGGGTTAAAGCCAAAAGCATTTCAGGAATCCCACAGATGTACAAATTTCAAAATCTCCCATTCATGAAGATCCCCTCTATTCAACCCTGCATGGACACTTTAAACATTAACCTCTTTTTTTCTTTCTTCTTTTGAGAGGGAAACTCAGCAGTGTCCTTGATGTGACTAATAAATGGTCATGCACCTACATGTGTCTCCCATTCTTACATGTTTCTGGATCCACCGGTGAAGGCAAGGTCAGCTGGCTGGAGAGATTGTGTTTGTTTACAACAAGACAAAGCATGGCTGCATCACATGTACAGTCCCCATATACTGACAATGAGGCAACATCTTACACAAGCATGTAAGACAGTGCAAGGAGTCATGGATGTGCATGTGTACTTAACAGGAGACGCTGTAACAGACCCTACCGTGAACTGACAGACAAATACCTGGTGACCGACTTTATTATTGAGAATGATATATCTTAAATTGATTAATGCAGTCTGTGTGCAACACACACTTAAACAACATGAGCTCTTAGGATAAAGGAGTCACGATTTTCATTAATAACACAATAACTTATCGAACTACTGAATTTTGTAATTTATTAGTCCAAAATTGCAAAAAACATTAGTAGTAATGATATTGGTCTGTATCAGCCTTGTTTGGCAGCTATATTGTATTAATAGCAGGCTTGCTGAAGCTACTTATTCCTGGGAACCAGACAGATGAATTAGTCCATCAATAGGGCAATCTGTCTGCAATCCCAGACAGAACAGAAAAGTCTAATGGTGTCTACCATGTTTAACTCAGTGTCTCCAAGGCCTCTCCTTCAGATGTTCAGCCTTAAAAAGTATGCTACTTGAGTTTCATAAAGATTAAGTTGGTCATGGTGTTTCTATAGTCAATCGGTGACAGACTTACAAAACCTTTTTTTTTTTCTAGCTTTCGTACAGCTATCTGTTCAATATAGAAAGAAAATTGGCCGAGAACAATTGATTTACGATAGTCCTGCCATCCCACATAAGATGCAGCAGATGAAACAAAACAATCTCATATTGTTACCTGCAGGCAATGATATAGCTTTACACTTATGACTGAATTATAATAAAGCAAACTGAACTTGGCACACAACATTTTCCTCACCCAAACAAAATGGTAAGACAAAAATAACCCATATATGAGGTAAATAAAAATATTGGGCAATTACTATTGTAAACGAGTATCAAATAATTGATTCTATTGTCTCAAAGCATGTTATTATGAATGCGAAACTCGATCCCTTCACTCGCTAACAGTGTTATAGTACCGGTAATAATTAGGACATGGATTTTTCAGTGTCAAAGAAGAGTCATTTAAGTGCCTTCGTACCGAACAGGCCACCATATTCAGTTGTATAATGCAATGGTATTTTATTTCAGATTAATTTACTCTTCATAATTTTTCTCACAAGAAATCAACTAAACATATAAGAAAAAGAAGATACACTCTATGTACATCTACTTTCCTCTTAATGTTAGAATATCACTGCAGTAAGTTCGGGTAAAGTTCAGCTTGAAGTACGTTCCACAGGTTGTATACAAACATTGAGCTTTGAAATCATTTACAAGGTTGTGAAGTACAGTCATTATCACCTTGCTCTACATGATGTGATCATGTCATATTTAGGATAAGTTCGATAAGTTCTCTGTTGGCTAAGACCCTTCTATGTATTCATCTCCAGATGACCAACAAATTTCTCAGAAAGTAGTCTAATTATCATCAACACTTAGGACAGTATTCATTGTATTTATCACCAGATGACCAACACATCTCAGCCTAATTATCATCAATACTTAGATGAGTAGTCACCTCCAGATGACCAACACATAGAGTAGTCTAATCATCAGCCAGATCGATAGCTTGGCATCACAGGTTACAGAGTGATGCATTCCTTCACAAGTTGACTCACTAATAGAATCTCCATAGAAATCAGACCAAAACAAACATCAATCTATAAACACGGTGCTATGATGCTGTCTTGTTGTTTCTATTGTCTACAGATCAAAAGAAACCTGACTAATAAACTGACTACCTTAACACACAATTATTTGAATTGCTTTTTAAGTTTTAAAAATTGATTTTGTATTGGAAGTGTATCAGAAATCAGTTGTGGATTAAGGAATGGAAATCTGATTTTAGACAATAAATCTGTTTTTTTTTCTCAAAACTTATTTCAATGAAGTCATTTTTTGAAAAACAGTTTTTACAGGTCTCATCCATTATAAAAAAATTAAGACTAAGGGTATAAGAAATCCCCTGTGTGTTAACTAATGTTTTTGTTTTCCTCATTATCATAAATTCCAATTGCATCACTCTAGTTCTGCGCATTTTTTTAAACTTCTACGCATTCCTCGCTGAACTCAGGTGAATGTGAGCAATACTTATCAGTCAGAACGCATATGTATCAAGATATTTTTAGCTCTCACGCCTTAATGAAAAGCCTTTTGTTTTCCTAACATGTGTCCACTGACAGTGAGCCAAATTTTTAAGTACTGGCATTATGGTCTTTTGGCATCTGCTGGTGATTGGGTCTAGAATTAGTATTGATCAAAACCAGCTTTATTTATAGAAATGAGGAATGTCTGGATGAAGAGATTGTAAACAGAGCCTCATTATTAAACTGTTTGCGTAACTTTCATTACTCAAGCATTCATTATCACATACACATACACTAGCAGAATGCGATTCTGACCAAACGGAACTGGTTATTGATGAGAATAATTAAAATAACATTTTTCATGTTTGAAATTGGTGAAAAAAGAGTTTCAGTAGAGCATGGTCCATTATTTTATCTATCGATTATAAAATCCATGTTCTGCTAAAATAATAAATTCATAGCATATTGATTTAATGAATGAAATGATTGGGAATATACTGAATTCATTGCAGTGCCTAATCCTGAATACAGACAAAAGTCTCTAGAATGTTTATGCGCCTTTTCTTTGTCAACTATTTCCTTCAAAAGTAATCTCCGCCCAACGCATGAATTTACATCATCATGGTCTTTAATCTATATGTTAAATTCTTAAGTCCCTTAATCTTTCAGGGAGATTAAGGACGACCTTACAATCCAAATCTTAAAAACATCTCCCATTCTCCCATCGTAACCTCAACTTGAACTAACAGTGTAATCAAATTAATCAGATTAAGGGATGAAATTTATCAAACACTAACGACAAAAACGAAAAACCAACTTGACAAAACCAAATAAAATGTTTAAAATGGCAGGTTTAGACACAATTAGAGAAAAAATGATAATTGTGAAATGCATCTACTTCACACCTGTTGAACTTTTGTCACGGTGATCTCTAAGACATTTCCCTATAATGCTCATCTAAATTACAAATGAGTTCTACTTGAAGATAGATTTATTGCGTTTCCTTGAATTACAGAAAAGACGACTATATAAACTTACACCTGACACTTGGAAACAAAGGTGTACTCTTTTTTGGATTCCTCCTGAACTTTTGGTACATAAATTGGTATCTATTTAGTTCTTTTAGAGGTGAGAATGAGTATTACCCGGCTGGTACATGTTTTTCTGCATCCAGGTGACCTCTGTGTGGAATTAAGGCTTCCAGCACAAAGAAGACAACAATAGATAATATTACAATGTTTTATGCTGTTATTTATAACCTTAATATCATGCATTGGTTTGTGTTACTGGTTTACTGCATGTACATCCAATAAACGGGACAATTGAATTGTGCAATATCTCTTCAATTACCTACTGGCAAAAGGAAATTAAATTATCACTTAAGGTGGCTCACTACACCTTGAAATATTTTCTCAAAGCAGCAGAAAATTACTTAATTAGATAGATATTATAATGGATAAGAACTATTTCAGTCCAATAGGCAAAAAAATGTGCAATTTTGGATGAAAAATTACATTTTTGAAAATGTTATTCAGTAACCATGAACAAAAGCTCCAGTCGGATTCGAACTCATGACCTGCGGTTTAGAAGGCCAATACTTTAACCACTGAGCTACGACGTTATACACCCCAAATGAACTATATAAAAGGGTTTAACAAAATATTTAAATCGCCATCTTGTGGCATAGTGTCTTAAAAAGTATAAGTCTAGGTGTAGTGAGGTACCTTAAATTTTTTCAAATCAGAAAACTGCGGAGATCTGAATGTATGCTCATGTATTCCGATAGCATGGTGTCTACCTCAATATATTGTGCCAGACCATTATTGCCAGACATGAAAAGCTTCCAATTTATTGAATTTCTGAATGCATATCAAGTTTGAATAAAGTATTTTTCATAAACAAAACACAAGATCGCACAAGAACATTCTACAGTTATCTTGAGCAGATAGGAATTTTAACTACTGCTGTTTGTCTGAGTTTTATCTGATGGCTTCACACTGCATTGTTCTAAAGAGTGCATATTGTATTGAGCATTTTATGACCTACTGAGCCAGTATTTTGATGATTTTGTAGATTAAGTCCAAATCAGTGAATAACAGGCATTGTTTTCATACAGTCATGTGTGTTTTGATTTGTTAAAATATATGCGCTAATTAATTTCTATAAAGCCATAAAGATTTAATGACTGATGACAGCAATTTGCAACAAGTCGCAAGGCTCCAAAAATCATATTGATAACCTATTTTCATTGTATGGCCCTATGTGCCACAACTGCTAAGAAATTTATTCAGCTACTGAATTGTTCTTTGGAATGAAAGAATTTATTTAAAATGAAAAAACATATAAAAAAGCCCCCAAAAACAAACAGTCACAATAAAAAAATATATCGATGCACTGTATGGGGAACTTGAGGGAAATTGCAAATAGTTAAGGAGGCAGGCAAGTGGAAATATTGAATTGGACGACTAAAATAAAGGGAAAAATCAGTTTAAAATGCGATGCCTTTCTAATTTTTATCACTGATTAAGGTAGTTGTATTCAACATAAATCAGTAAGAAAAATATGCATGTTTTAAAGCTATCTGAAATGTAATGTTATCTAATATAAATTGGTTATTAATCTTTATGTATCCTTTTACATTATTTTAGTCAATCATAGGTAAATGTATATGTGTTTATATAATGCGTAAAACCTTATTAGCAATAGAAATAAGTAAACATCACATACACCCCTATTAATGTGACCCAACCTTAAGGTGACAAGAGTTGGATGCAATTCAAGAATTTCCAAAACCAATCCAACATTTACATTCAGACTATAATGCAAGATTTTGGCTTTAAACCAAAAATATTCCCAGGTAGTTATTGGTATTATCAATGGATCATGTTTATATAAATGTTATGACGTAAACTAGTCGGGTTTACACCAAGGGAAAAAATGATCATACACTAATCGTCAGATGATGCTTAAATAAAAGTACGTAACAAATCAAAACGATAACAAAGTATTCCTCCCTTTATTCTATAAAAAGCTTATTACAGTGATAACAACAAATCAAGTTGTTTTATTTTTCTTATAAGTTTTTTTGTGTGACTTCCATTTTAAATATTGATAGTCAAATTTCAGCAGCTAAAAATTATACATATATTCATAATTTCTTGGAAAAAAAACCTCACTCTCATACCATTAAGATGTAATTACCAAGTTATTGATAAGTAGACATAGATAAAAAGTCAATATTCAAATTTTCTTTATTGTCACATTTTAAAGTTAATGCGAGCAGGTGTTTAATAGATAAAATTATTCTTAGAATCTAATTACCGGTCTTTACAGAAAAAATCACCTTAAACTTCAGAACTTATGAGAAAAAAAAAATGAAGTGAAAAAATAAATAAACATTGAACATATGTTGCCACAAATAGTGTCTCCCAATTTATAAATGTATTAAAAAAACAAACAAAAGGGTCTTCCTTGTGTATTGTGTTAATACTGCCAATTTTTACAGAAGTAACTTCAAAAATTTATGCAGCAGGAAATAAAGGAACCAATCAAAAGCAGATAGCAGGTGCCCTTGTTTTCCTTCAGTTGTTGGGATTGGTTAACAGATGTTTACCTGGACACTCCATTGTTGTTAGTCTTCAGCAAGGGGTGGGGGGGGGGGGGGTATTTTCTTTCCCTTTGTCCCAGGGTATTTCTTTGTGTATTCTAATCACATTCCAGTTACTTAATGTATCAGGATACAAAACAGAATACTGTACTCAAATATTGTTGCTTTGGCATTTGCACATTTACGCAATCATATTGAATGCGATGTCATTTTTATATTTTTATTTGATGAAAAGATCTCCCGGAACATACATTTTTGATTAATTTAAAAAATTCAGTCACTCGATCCTTATACAAAAAGTGTTTCTTATAAATGTCCAATGGTACCAAATTTTAAATGCTTCGCCTTTTTGATAAAAAGGTTTTCCTGTTGAACTCATCCTACTACTCTTTTTAAATTGAATGCAATCAATTGGAATTTTTAACAGCTATAAGATATACATGTAATTACCTTAGTAACTGAACTTGAAATCTCAACTATTAACTGAGATACTGTAACTCGGTCATACATTTCAACCTGTACTGTGCTAAAATTTTTAAAATGCCTAAACTGTGGGAAAACACTCATTGAAGAAAATGATACACCCCAAAAACGAGTTAGGTCACCAATTGTCCCTGCGTTAGACAGGATTTTTTACGGTTCTTAGTCAAGCGACTGAAAAACATTTAAACTTCCTAGTCTGTGTTGTGTATCCTATATTGTGACTTAAAGCCCTGATTTTAAGGGCCCTCTGAATGCTGCACACTGAAGAATTCTAATTTAGCAGTGAGATAAAAGCTGCCATGTGATGTAAAATAGATTCATGACATGGTTCAAATCAATTGTCCAAATTATTTAAGCCTCATAGAAGATTAATACAAAGTACTGTAAACCAATTTTTATTTGCGGCAACTTTATTTCGTGATTAACTGCCGATAAACTGGTTCGCGACGACTAATGTTCGCAACCAAGCCTTATGTTATAAAAACTATAGACAAAGGATTGGTTCGTGGCGAGAAATATTCGCAACGACAAGGCTCTAGCTAACCTCGCAAAATTTTCTTGCACTCGAATAAAAGTTGATTTACAGTAATTGATTATTATTTTGGCATGCAGTTGTAGTTAAGTGTCTTTTCATTAGTACTTTGGTGTATGGGTATCAATCTTTCTCCTTGGTGGGAAAAATATCACCTATCCCAAGTTGAAAATGAACATTGATTTTCTTGATGTCAAAAATCAATTTCATTTAAAATTGTAGTATATGTAGATATAGAGGCTACATGTTGTACTGATAAACTGATAAGCAGTGTCAATGTCCTATGAAGTCATTCGAGGATGGAAATTGGTGCATGCTGGGGAATGTTTTTTAAATATAAATACATGTATGTCACCACCAAATGTACACAGTTCCATGCAGGTGCACAACATAAAACCCCAATGCACTGCATCACCTTACCCCTGCAGAGAGGGTTATCTATGATGCAGTAATAGATGTACTTATGTTTCTAGCTAAATTACTTAATTTAGCAAGGAAGCTTTAATATTATTTATTTGCATTGATACTGTATAAAGATATAATTCAGGTTGTTCCATTCTTTGAAAGGTGAAACAAATATCTTATGATTCGAGATCTAGCAAAATTATTAGTAATTAAAGTAGTTAAGAAGCTCTAGCGTTGATACAGTATACAGATATCATTAAAGCTGCTTGAGTCCTTGAAAGGTGAATCAAATACAACAACCTGACATATTTCCATAGACAGTCAATAACAAACCTGATGTGTTTTTGTTTTGTTGTTTTGAAAACCAAAACCTTTTGTATGTAATTTAAATGCAATAAGAAAGACATCAAGCTACCTTGTTGCGAAAGAGTCTGGAATCATTTTATTAAATAACAGCATCATATCATTCAAGTTTAAGGCAAAACAAACAGATATTTTCTTAATAAATCTACATATTAATCATTGTTTGCTTACTTATTCATGTATCATGAGTAAAAACATTGTATAGACTGAAATTTTAGAGTCTGCATATATTAAACCAGTTACCGGTATAAGATACATATGCATGTTTATTGTAAATCTTCAGTGCTGAAAGGTTCAAATAAATGTATTATCTTTCCTTGATGTATGCTTGTACATGCATTTAAGATTTTTCACAATGAGATATAATTTTAGGTATTTCTGCAACCTCGATATGTGTATAACTTTAAGAAAAAGGTGATTTTCAAGATTTTTTATCATAGCTGTGAAAATAACCTTTACATATTTCATTGTTGATTGTTTGTTGACCATATTTCTTCTGTCTGATGAAAATGGACAAACATACCTCAAATGTTTTCAAAATGGTTCTAGACATCTTTTATTCTTAAATCAGAAAGTTTCAACGTGATTTTTTCCCGACTATAAATGTCTGTCTCGAACCATGGCCACATGCAAAGAGAGCAAAAGTCAACTTTTCAGCCAGATTAGTTTTTTAATTGGGGAGGGGGGAATTTGTTACAAATCCAGGCTATAGTTATATTCTTGTAGGAAACTCAAACTTTCTGGTTAATATTAAAGGAAAAGTTCGACTTAATAAACACCTTAGGGAACAAAAATGGAAAAAATAAAATCTTCTTCCTCCAAAGTTTAATATATACTGGTTTATTTTCGCCCGTGTTATTTTCGCCCCTTTACACTTGCAAACCATTTTGCTCCATCTTGAATTTGCCCACACATAGTTGTACTAAAAGAGGTAATATGAGAAATTTGAATTCACTTTGTCTTAAATTCACCCACTGACAATGAGGGAAAAAGGATCTAAAATATAATGGGGGCAAATATGTCCAAGTATTTGCCCCTATGTAGACTGAGTTTTAAAGAGGAGAAATCCAAGCAAATAAAAGAAATTAGACTGTTAATTTACTACAATGTACTGGTTAATTAATATTCTTTTAATGGTGAATTTCACACACACTAAAGTACCGTGACTTGCGGTAAATTTCATGCCTATTGGTAAACCAAACATTTCTTTGACAAAAACTTTATCATAAATATTTATTGGCAAAAAGGATCATACTTCCAAGGAAAGATGTACCACGTAGTAACTTTTGGAGAGTAAGCTTTCTGGCATATGCTCACACATCTCTTCACAAAAAAATCAATTTAATGCTGCATGTTTTATTAAACCCAGAGTAGACGTTTTGCATCTGAATAGAAATAGTATGATCTACGTCATAAAGCCCATAAATGGGATGATCACTGCAACAAATTCAGATCTGCTCTGCATGATGACAATAAAACCACACAGTGTGCATTAGAATGGCCAGCTGTTACAGCGTTGTAAGCTGAATGCAACACCTACGTATATATAACTACATAGAAATGATTTGACAGCAAAGAGTAATGAATAATCGACAACACATTGCCAGCATCTCTGTACATATAGCTTGGTGTACACTCTGTATTACATCCTGTCATATCATCCAGAATGGAAATAATAAAAACAGAACAAGAAAATAAACAGCAGAAAAATCCAACATCACTTTCCTTTCCATTGACTTGATTTTAAAAGACAAAGCAACATGTGTTAAGAAATTATTATGTGCATGTACCTAATTGTGCACAAACTAAACAAAATATCTGCTGTACCTATTTTCAACAATTGATTAATCCCAAACATGTCTGTTAATTAATTAAATACCTTTATTACGTACAATAAAATACATTTCCATCAAAACACTAGAATACATGAAATAACTTCTACCAGTATTTAAAAGAATAACCTGGTTTACAAACATGTAAACATTAAAATGTTTCAGCAGGAATAGAAAAAAGATTTTCTAAATTGTCAACTGATTATCAATAATTTCTAATTAATATTTCATATTAATTACGGTAGTTATGGTACCTTCACTCTCACACAACAGTCTATCACTATAGCTAAAGGGCAATTGCAAGGAAGAGAGTTTGTACTTTAGTAGATAAAACAAAGTTCATCAGATTAAACTCAATTATAAAAATACAGCCTCGTATGTAACAAGGAAAGCAGGGATGAAAATAAACTCCTTGCATTCTTTGCTTCGGGTCAATCTTTAAAAAAAAATTTCTCACAAGAAGTTGGTCTTCTATGCATGTATTTTTTTTTCTCTTTTAAACTTCAAACCAAATATTTTAGGATTATTTTCTCCCACATATTTACTCATCGACTGAAAATAGAATTCATACAGCTTTAAGTCCCTGCCAATAATAATATTCTGACAAAATAACTACTAGGAATGTCTGCAACAGTCAGCCGGAGGTCCAAGGCCATGACCTACGCCAATTGACCAACATATTTTCCTCGCATGTCCTTGGAGGGTGGTAGGTGTTATTGTAGCTACAGGTAGGACTCCCACTACCAGATATATTTAGTATGGGCATTGAGTAATCTGATGCTCTAGTCAGCTGTGCTATTGGCTGCCAATCTCAGTGTTTGGCCACAGAGGGGCAGAACACTACATGTATATTCATCCCAACTTTTAACTCTACTCTCACTTAAATTCTGCTGACTGATTGCATGTGTTACAATCTTAATAGAAATTTCTTCAAAGTCATTTTGAACTTTTTTCTATAATTATTAAGATGTCAGCACATTTACATTCCTAAGTTCACAGTGAAATTAGACAATGCAAAAATTCGGTCATTTTAGCAAGATAAAAACCTTTCCTTGACCTTAGATATTGACAAAAAACAAAATAAATGTTTGCGATGCAGCAATCTTTGCACCCGGTCATTCTACATATTCACGTGGGGATAACCTGCCCAAGTGCACATCTGATCATGTGATGCTAGCAAGCAATCACTTCACGTGAGTTCAATGGAGAAATAAATACTCTGCCTATTGACATGGTCCCAGGGGTGTCATGTCACCATTATTATCATCCCGTGTCATGTTATGAAAAGTTTTTAAAAATGTTTTTAAAAACTGCATTTTACATGTATTACTAAAACTGGACAAAATCATGTGATCTTTAAGTTTCATCACTACCTTAACATGTGATGTTAACTTTAAAATAGAAATGACTTTCCATCAATGATGACATTGAGGCATGTATCCCCACTTATATGAGGATCTGTAAGACAATTATTGACGTCATATTTCATGCTGTAATAAATATCTCATCAACTTTCTGGACCCTCTCCAACTGAAGTGTGCATGTACTGGTGTATCGAAATAGAAAGTGAAATGTATAGTATAAGTACCTTTGGATCTTTGAAAAAATTAATGAATTCACCAATCAAATATGCTTGCAAAAATGTTTGGAGGGACAGAATAACCGGTAATGGTCCCAAAGCTTCTATCAAGAATTGAATTTTAAAATAATTGAATATGGGTACAACAATAAAAGAAAGACAACTCTTGCTGTATTTTACATTGTAAAACCATTGTAAAATCTTGCTGTGAAGCAACCAGTATTCTGACTTTGATCTTGTAAACAGACACTTGTACCAGCAAATTCAAAATCAGACATTTCATGAAATCTCATGATTATGTCTACATGTATTAAGATATCTCTAAATTCAACCAGTGGAATTAATTTCATACTGATATATTAATTTCACCATGTTGATTCCAGATTCTAGATTTGGAGTCAGTCATTGCTGACAATCAGTAATGAGGAGATAAAAAGACAACAAAGTTCCATTACCAGGTACACCTCATAACAGAGTTCAGACCATTGGTACAATGTCTTACCTCCAAAATCAATGGCAGAACAGGTATGTAAGTGTCAGTAGCTTTAGACAGGCGATTCAAGGCCCGAACCAGGTGAAACCTCAGAGGATAGTACCTAGCTGTAGGAATCAACCTACAAGAGAGAGAGCAGTGAATCCGTTGTATTCATCAACCACAGAATTTCAACCTAAGTCACTGTTAGTTAATTTTGTTTGCATTTTTCTCCATCTTGTTTTACTGCTTTAAACCAACTTTTATTAGTGAGAACATAATGTACACAGGGTTATTTTCACCCGGTGTTATTTTCCCTTTCTACACTTGCAAACAATTTCGCCACATCTTAAATTTGCCCTGCAGACTTGCTTGTGTACTAAAGAAATAGCTTGGAACATTGGAATTCACCCAGTCTTTAATTGCCCACTGACAACGAGGGCAAAAGGGACGAAAACAATACAGGGGCAAATATTTCACTGTATACAGTAGTTTTGCAATAAACCAGTGATAAAAATTGCTTTGCCATGACTAGTTCTTTACTATCAAACCTATGTTTATAATCTTAAACAAAAGAATGGCTCATGGCAAGATAAATTCTTAATGACAATGTTCTCATAAACTTTTTTAAGTTATTTTTTAAGTCATCTAAATGATGGCGATGATTTCAAATGTATACATATTGATGTAACAAAAAGAATTTATTGTAAGAATCAATTAAATAGATACTTGGTATTCAAAAGTGATTACATAAATAATGTGATATTTTTATGTGATAATTTTTATGTGATAATGCAAACAATACGTTTCCCCGATTTTAATAAGGTGATGTTATTTAACTGTCAAAACATTGGTATTTAAAACATAGTCAAAAACTAAATGTGTTAATTTTTGGTAAGAAAGCCGATAATGACTGCCAAACATGACATTTATAAACTGTATCATTACTTATATTAAAAAACCCATTAAGGACATATAGTGCATCTAGAGTTCACATTTAAGGTAATGATCCATACTTTACAATACAATCAGCCTGTAGGTTATTATGCTTGCCTGTGCCCTATTGAATTGAGTCAATTAAGGCATAGGCAATAGATCTATTAAAATAACCATGCTGACCTTAAAACAGATTTATAACAAATCTACGTACTTGATTGTTCCCAAGATAGTCTGAGTGAGCGGATAAATCAAAGGGCGGAGAGCCTCACTGGGGTGACTGCTACTCAATAATCGAACCCAGAACTCCAAGCACCGAACAAACTGCCAGTTGTACACCGCTTGACAATTCTCCTGGAAATGAATCAGTATTATGTTCAATTTATTATTTTCTAACCTTTTCAGTAGTCATACAATATAATTCTATTACAAATACATGTTGGTATATATTCATTGTTATATATCAAAAGTATTGGACAATTATGGAATTCAATGGTTGTAGACAATGAAGGATTGAAGATAAGAAAAAACGTTTAGCGTAGTGTCACCAGGCCTCTCTTTGAGTAAGCAAAACCTCTGTAACATTTCATCTGACATCATCTTTAAGGAAGGAGTCTTCTTGTTATTAAACATACCTCTTATCACAACAAATTCATGAAATTTTGACACAGTAAAACAGATCATAAAACAAAACGATTCTATGAGTTTAATCAAATTTGACCCCCTTGTTTTTGCATAAAGGTCAGGCCAAGGTCACTACCTTATTCTGCATCTTAGCTTCAAGCTGTATATTAACCTTGAGTTCTACTTTAAAGGACTGGGTAGTATGTTCAGAGATAAATACTACCAACATCAACGAAAAAAAAAGAATCAAATGTGCCCATGCATTAACAGTCAAAGTACGAGGATGATATAAACAAGAAGACTTCATTCATCATTTTAGTCCTAGTAAGATAAGAGAAAGCAATACAACCTATAAAATCTAATAAATCTGCCAAAAAATTCAACAATTAAGATCATATAAAAACCAAAATTTTGTGACAGAAAAAATAAGAAAATTAAAAACCCCAAATGAGTAAATTTTACCAATTGCATTTAAAGTAAAAACATTTATACACTTCTATGAGATTAAAATGTTATAACCAGGAACCTTTGTCATGAACACAATTTTCTATATACACTTTCTTCTTCTTCATGAGTTATCCTTTTTCATACTGGTTTGATTGATTAAGATTTTGATGAGCATATACTTTAATTGTACATTTACATGTACTAGTAAGAAATCAGGAACACCTTTTCTCTGTAAACAATATCAACACCATGTTAAATTGATTTGAAAGGGTCGGCCAATTCAATATTTTCAATGAGTGACTTGTGTTGAAGATGATAAAATGTGTTTATAATAAATTTGAGACATGGTCATGATTTGAACTGAAAATTTTCAACATTTATTTGTTTTATTTATGAAGCGAGATACACTATCATGTAAACAAGGCTTGCGCAAAGATATAATTTATAACAAAATGAGGTGTGACAAATACTAGAAACTGTTTACTGTTGATTGTTTTCATGATTAACTTGCTAATGGAATAAATACTCTGAATTAGATGATTTTTTCCAATACACAACCTATGTAAACAAAAACAAGGTACAAACCTGTTTATAACAAAGAATTGTAATTTATATTTCTCTTGTTTCTCGACACCCTCCTTCAATTGGACAAGTCCATTACAAGAGAGTAAAATGTCCTTATTAGACTTAATTCATACACAAGAATTGTGGACATTTTATTTGATATAAAATGCATATATGTATGCATCACTAATAAAAACACAATTTAATATAGTGGCAGTGCAATTTTCATCAAGAATCAAATTGGAAACAATTATCATATTACATTGTATGACACAAACTCGCATTCCCCATGCTTCAATGCACTTCAATGCCATATCATCTTTTACTTTATTCCATATCTGAATTAACTTTACCAAAAAAAAAGTTTTTTAATTTCATAGGCAACAAAAGTATCATGTGGGTTTTCTCCCTTCTTCCAATCCTCTAGATTTTATGTTTACACCTACTATTTTAAATTTTTAGATATTTTCAAAATTCCTTTTTACCATCAAGAGTTTCTAAATCTATTATGGATATTATTGAAATATTTTTTATGGATTTCAATTTTTTCTGCACAAGTTTTTCACCTTCATAATCCTAGAAAATCAGCATCCCTGTAATTTTGCCATGTGACACTCACCTTCTTTTTGACAGTGATGGCGTTGCGTAGATGGATCGCCAACTGTCTGATGTAGATGAAAGCATGTTGGTAGGCCTGGGTCAGGTCAATGGCGAAGATTTCGACCATGGACATCTGCATGAAGTTGATCAGAGGGATGGTGGTGGGGGAAGTGAACTTGGAGTTCTTCACATATGACATGTACATTGCCTGCAAATCAAGTCCACTGAATAATTTCAGATCACAATGTGAAATTCAATTACCTTGTTTATCACTTAATGTGCTGTTTTTTTTACGAAAGATTTTTCTATCTGTTTTATTAATTAAATACTACAAAAAAACCTCTCTAACTTTTAATAAAATTTCTTCACAAAATTAAGTCTCTTCATACCTATGGTAAAAACAATCCAAAGAGAGGGTTTTTAATGCAAACAAATTCTTACCATAATTTAACAACCTTGAAAATCTATGACAATTGCTAATTCTTTCTCACAGCCAGCAAGGAAACAATTTCTAAGAAATGGAAAGATTATTTGGTAAAATTATAAAGACAACCATTTCGTACCTTCATACAAGGTTCAAGCAGGCTTTTTTTGGAGATTAGCACCACCTTGTTCAGACACAGGAAGGCCAGGACTCGCGTGGTTTCCTCCCCTTTACTCCACATTGATATCATTTTCTAGAAATATCAGATCAAATTTGAATTCTGTAAACATTTAATTTCTGTTTGTCAAGTCGAGAGTAAAGTTTTAAAAGTTAACATTTTGGATACAATGGGAACAGGAATTCATTATGTTCTATTCTATAATATGAGCAAATCAAATAGATATTGGCTTCACAGTTGTCTTCATATCCTTTCCAATGATGAGTTTTGCCTTACTGGAAAGATCAGATACGAAAGTATATATACATATATTAAAAGTGACATGAGATTTAGGTAGGTAGTCACCTTCATCATGAGTTTGACCAGTTTTGGGAAGACTGAGTAGAAAGCCACCAGTCTGTGTACATGTTTCAGAATCACATTCAACATGGTCGACTCTGTCATCTCACCCAATAACTGTAAAAAACAATCAGACATATATAACAAAAATATCTCATTTCCAGTTCTGTAAATTATATTTTCAAAACAGATCAACACATGATCACTGGCGGATGTACGTTTTTTTTTCCCCAATCTTTGATGAATACAATTGTTTTCACTTTATAAATAACAGCTAGTATAGTTTATAGAAAATAAATTCTGTAATGGAACTCTTTTCTTAAAAGAAGTTTTAAATTCATATTTCAGACACCCTGATGCATGGCCAATCAGTGCATCAGCCAGTACTTGACTGTGCTTACATGTAAGAGGTGTGTGAGGTACGTCTTGGTGTCCAGTTTGACGGTCTTCCATTTCTTGCTCTGTTGGTTGGGGACGACTGGTTTCTGTAGGTCGGTGGTTTGGGGTACACTGGTCACTTTATGGAGAGCGGGAGACATGTGAGCGAGACAGAGCCTCACTATGCCATTAAACACTGTAAAGTTTAATGTCAAAGGTATAGTTAATATTGCAATCATACTGGTACAATTTAGAACCATTTTAACAAGGCCTTGGACTTTCCGTAGGACGTAGCTATCATTTCTTGCGTCAAAACATGTTAAAAATGACGCCGGATTCAAGTGAAATATGCACCAATTGCGTAGTCTCAGCTCAAAAGCCAGACAAATCGTGTTGATTTCAATGAGCTTTCACTGAGTGTGCAGCAATGAAATAGACAGGCATATGTCACATTGCTGTTTCACACAACTACCCAAAGTCCAAGCTCCTGTTATAATGGTTCTATTTATCAAAACAGAATAAAATACCCTCCTGATTTTTTAACCTCAGTTTTTAAAATTGTAAATATCTAAGTATTTTATGACAAACACAGTATATTGCATATTTGTGTAAGTAATTTTTATCAGAATTGAAAATAACAGCTCCATAAGATACCAATAAGACACTTCATTACAGAGCTGTAGATTTCACATCTCTTTTTCTCTTTGTTTGTTTCCTTTTCCCTATCATTTACCTTCTACTGTTTAGATATTGACTTGATTGTACAAGGTACCCTTTATATCATTGCTAAATACCTTTGCTGCCCTCCACCCTGTACTTGTTGACCTCTGTCTCATGACCAGCTTGCTTCACAGCTGCTTTAAATGCACAGATCACATCTTTAATCAAACTGGCAGATGGCTTCTCCTTTAATAAACAAAATAAATAAATAAGACATCTACATTCTTCAATCTCTTTTCTAAGTTTATCTCAGTTACCAATACAGTAAACACGATTATAACAAAGTGTCAGGGACGGGTGATTTTAATTCGTTATAGGCAAAATTCATTATAACCGTCAAGTTTACAGCATGTAATATAGTCACAGGGAATAAAAATCACTTTGCTGTAAGCGTCAATTCATTATAAGCGTGTTCACTATAACCGTGTTTTACTGTATTCAGTGTTGACAGGGTGTTCTGATGAAGTCCAAGTTTCAATAATTTATCTTGGTCAGTACATGTACTAGACCTTTTCCTGATAACTGTGGTACTGCTCTCTTGAATGGCAAATTGATAAATCTTAGCGAAGTTTTAAATGATAGATAATTAAATGATATGATTAGACATAACACCAAACTGTCATTTTGCTATGCAAAAAAGAAGTACCGCGGTAATTGTGAGGGATGCAGATTTGAGCATCTCTTTTAAAATGGTATCCTTTTATTAAGTGAAATGATAATCTCAGGCTAGAAGATAAAAATTTGTCATATGGTTCTTAAGGATGTATTATGTCCCTTGGATGCTTGATTTGAACATTCTAGACGCAACTTAATACAGGGAAGACTTACCTCCAGAGCTTTGCTCCAGTGAGAGATCATCTTGACAGTTACAAGTGTGCCTTGCATCCTCCCTCCCTTTGGTTTAGTTGCTTCATCTTCCTCTTCATCTTCTTCCCCTTCATCTTCTTCATCCTCATCCTCATCACTAGCAACCTGAAAATATCATTTGGTAACATTAGACAAATGTAAGATAAATCATATATCTAATCAGCAATAATATGCATGTAACAAACAGAGAATCAGTTCAATCTCTTAAAAATCTAAATCTTAAAATCTTGCAAGTCTGTAATTTGTACACTAGTTACAAAATATAACAATAAAAATCCTAATACTTAGCTACAAACAATTAATATATATATAAATGCTAACATATTCACAAATTAGCATCTTGCTTTTAAAAATCCTACTCAATGTATGTGTGTATGTCACTCTACCTTAATTTGCACAGTCTGGGGTAAGTTATTGTAGATGTCTACATTTGGCTGTACAGCTTTCACTAAATCAAGAACATTGCTAACTGCCATGCACATAAGTACATGTATAAGAATAGATGCATTAAGAATTTGTGAATTCAATGCCAACTTGTCAAAAAATCAATTTCCGCCAAATATTGCACATGCAAAATATAGTTCATTTTCAGTACCTCTAGCTTTGATGGAAGTTTATGAAATTTCCCTCCAGTCTCAGTGTCTGACTCTTCTTCTTCACTATCTTCATCTTCACTTGTGGACAGGATATCATCCAGGTCTTCTTCCTTGGCACCCCTCTTTTTTCCCACCACCACTTTTCCTTTCATTCCTTTCACAGATACAGTTTTGGTCTGTGTCTCATCATCTGATGACTCATCACTAAGACCGAGGTCATCTTCCTCATTCAAATCTTCATCACTCTCATCAAAGTTTAGTAAACTTTCATCTTCATTCTTCAGAAATTCGTAGAATTCAGGATCTTGGGCTTTTAATTTGTCTTCTAGTTTTTCTGCTTTGGCTTGAGATTTCTTTTTATTTCTGTGATTAAAAAAATACTTTATTTTGTGAGTTATTCTCCTAATTTCCTTCTTTTTTTTTTCTCCCTTGATTGGTAGGTGATTAGGTGAATTACATGCATAAAACATTTTTTTATGCACTTCTTTAATTCATTAATGGTGAAACATTATTAAATGATATAAGAATTGTATACTTTTTAACATTCTTTGATGGGATCTTGGGTTTTGTTGTTTGAGCTGTTTCTGTCTTGCTAGAGGCCTTGACAACATCTGGATTCATATCAGCCAGTTTTCTAAAGTAGAGGAAAAAACAGTAAATATTGTCTTCTAAACAGAAATTAAAGAGAAGTAGCTAAATAGGTAGAGTTTGTTGAAGTAACCTCACACAATACTTCATTTAAGCATTGAATGCTTATTTTTGGATGTTGTTGTCCTATAACTTTAGCATGCAGACAAAATGAATACCATGCATTAGCGCAGTATGATAATTTCATAATTTTCATTCATAATTTTAATACACGCTTTTCTTTGACAGTAATTTTTTTTACATATTCCAAAGAATACTGTCTTCTTATTAGTTGCACATGTACATAGCTACAATATAAGCTTCAATACAGCACTTCCTCAAATTCAAGCTTTACATGTTGACATGAATGAGGCAAAAATACATGTCATTCACAATTATGGAATTTATGCCAGCAACATGGGATAGACTTTTCTATGAGATAAAAAACAAAATGTTAGGTTTGAATTCTCTCTTTTGTATGACTACTGGACAATCAAAAATTTGGGCTTTGGGTTTTACCTGGCGTTTGTCATAATCAACCGAGTGAAAAACTGATCGATGCTTGCACGTTCACCTTAAACTGACACAATCCCTAGTGATAATGCATTTCATTCCCTGACCTATGCAGGAAAAAATGAAATTTGCCAAATCCACAAATGCACAATGATTGTTGGAAGGCAAGGTGATGACAGCCCAACTTCCTAGTTCATTTTAGTGATGTAGCATGTCTATCACTCGGCTTGTATTTTGAGATACTATAGTCTGTCTCAAGATATTTATGCAGCACATTAATACGATTTTTAATAAAAATACACATACCTGTGAGAGAAGTGCAATTAAAATCGATGAATGGGATTGTCTGTTCTTCATTGACACATTATCATTTTTCACTCATAAAAATTCACAGGATTAAAAACAGATATCTTACAGAGATTTATAATGGGAAATGTTAACATCTTTTCTTTATTTGGAAGTTACTTGAAATACCTCACACAATTTTTCAACTTTATCATCCCGATACTCTTATGTCTACTGCAAAATCCCAATTGACTTTTTTTTAGCTGTGTATTGAAACCTGATAAGCTAGTGGGGAAGTTTCAAAGGAATAATCTTGAATTTTTTTCATACTATTGAATGAACATTATTTAAACTCTGAGGTTTTTAATAAATTTTGTATAATTTAAGAAAATGTGCTGCATAAATATTTTGGGGCAGAGCAGATCATTGATGGCCTCCGATGTAACATGCCTCAAACTCCAGACATATTGCAGAGTTTGTTACACACGTGAAAGGTTTATGAATATGTCACTAGTGACTTGTATGCATTTTTAAAAAATAGATATTGACCTTATATTTATGATAATTTAATAGGTTTCAAAATGAGGGAATTGTTTGATGAATAATTAAATTGTTTTAAAAGTATTGTTTTAGATGTAAGTTATGAAAAACATATATTTTTTACCAAGGTTGTTTAAAATAAATTCGAATAAATGATAAATTTGCTACTGCTGACAAGTAAATACAAATAATATACCTCTGTTATTTCAACAGTACATATTTTATTCTGTTGACATGTGCAACATGTTCTATATACTGTACCAATAAGCTTAGGCTTCGATTTCGTTTTATCACAGAATCTTTAACGGAATAATATGTTATAGCCATCGAACCGTTATGTCTTATACACTTGCTACGTTTAAACACGATATCTTAAATATCTAACCTTTTCTTCTTCATTTTTTCAGCCAAGAGGACCATGCTTTCGATGTGCTGTTTATAGTAATGGGAATTATTTGTCTTTCGATCCCGATCAAAAAAAAGACTTATTAAAATACTGGTGGGTGGGTGGGTTGGGGGGGGGGGGGGGTCATACCTGTAACGTGTAACTGTCTCACAAAAAAAAACCCACAGGGTATATACATGTATTTTGATCTTTTAAATAGTCATGTCAAGATTTTGCTCGTAAAGTTTTCCAAAGCTGTATTTATTTTACATGTAACATCCCCTCCCAAATCAAAATGTAAGTAAGATATTGTACGACGAAATTTGTTAATAATTTTGATGTTGTACAAGTACAGTTTACCAGTTCTGAGTTGAGATTTACTGATCAAATCATAATTTATTCTATACATGTACTATACACTAAACCGTGGCATTACTTATTGTTTAAGCATCATTGGATATATTAATGTAAGCGATCATGAAACCGATTTTAAACTCATCTTTGATTTATTCAATCAAACATTTACAGTTATTTGTGGTTATTCTTTGATTTAACATGCTGATATGCACATCCTCAATTTTAAATAAAAGTTTAGTCGAAAACATGAAATATTTAAATGATTTTATCTCCAATTTTATATCAGATTAACTATTCAAATACTGTGGTTTCATTAATATTCAAGGGTATCAATTTTCGTGGATAAAATGAAAATCACAATTTCAAGGATACGTAAATTCGTGGCCAATGACCCAATTAATACAAAATGTTAATAAAAATTACACTTCAATGAACATTTAATTTCGTGGATCAACTTAACAACGAAATCCACAAAAATTGGTATTCAACGAATATTGATGAAACTACAGTATGTAACTATCTATGTACATATCAATAATAAAAAGTAATTCCTGTACAATGCTATACAGTTCAAGTTCTTTATTTCCGTAAAAACAATTGACTTTATGTAATAGGTTTACAAAATAAAAATATAACATAGGAATATGATAAGTACGTGCATAAAAGATTTACAAAAAAAAATAGTTTATAATTTTATCCGTTTATGACATAGTGTACTTCTGATCATAGTTTTCGCTAATTTTTCGCAATGAAGGTGTTTAAATTAGATCAGAAATATGTCTTTAAGGTATACAATTAATGAAAAAAGGAGTAAAGATCAGTGGTTCAGACTTCTGTGGTGGAGGGGGACTCGATCCTGTCCTCAAGCATGCAAAGCCCGTATGAATCATTTTGCTGTTTATATATTTACATGCATCTACGGTACCTCTGATTCAATTATCAATTATCAATGAAGAGTGATTTAAAAAAGTACATGGATTACTTTTACTGCCTAAACGTTACACAAAAAGAACAGTCCTTATATATGAATGTTACCATGGTAACTACAGCTTCTTGGAAGTTTGAGGTCAGCCTGCGCATGTCCTCGGAGTATGTGCTCTCAATGTTGTTGGTCAATTAGTATCACTTATTCAAGAAATATTTTACGCAAATTTGACAAAAAAGGCACATATATTCGTTGGGTTAAAATTTCGTTGTTTTTAAATCAAATACAAAATTTCGTTAGGATTAAATTTCGTCTTATCATGGTCTCTAAAATGAATTACGTATCAGCACTGTATTAATGAATACTTGGGGAAAAAGGACTATGTGCGGTTTTATGCATTTTTTGCCCCCAAAATTAAAGTTTTATAAAGAGCTTTAAAAATAAGGTGGAATATAGATAGAATCATATTTAAAATAAGGGTCCAAAAGATTATCACCACAGTGACGTCATAATGTAGAAATGACGTCATGAAGATTGCATAATTTTGATATTTTGATGTTTTGTAGCAAAATATGGGTGTTTTCCGATGGTTTTTCGACTGGGAAACATCGAGCGCAGGCTTGCTCAAGTACCATTTTTTAGTATAATGTGTATATTTATCAGAAGAAAAACATACGTTAAAATCTTACTTGAGCAGACCTGCGCTCTATACTTCCGAATGCAAATTATAAAGCAAAATTGGAAATATTTTCAATTGTTTACAAATTTGCGGGAATTAGGTCATTTAGTTGACGTCATAGATAAATAGCAAATGGACAATGGTGACTAAAATCATGATTTTAGTTATAGTCATCAACTGTACAATGATTTATGAAGATTTGAATTTAATTGGACAATATTTAAAAATTGGTTAAAATTGGGGGCAGATATTTGACCATACCGCACATAGTCCTTTGTCATGGATTTAATTTCGTTGATAAATGCTGCCAACAAAAAAAAAAAGAAAAAGAAAAAAGAAATTATATAAATCCTCAACGAATATTTTTGCTTCTACATAAAGACATCAGTGAACGATGTAAGAAATTATTTTAGCTTTTTAGATGAAATCTGATCAGCTAAACAATGCATTAAAGGAAAAATACCTTTTATGCATTTTGTTTCAAAACGATCTTTTTCTTTCTATATTTTCGGGTATAGGTCGACCCCCCCCCTACTTTCCAAAACGATGTCATGCATATGAATACTGTTTTCTCTCTAAATACTGTTCTGCCTGTTCTTCCAAAAGTTTAATCTGTTCAAAGAACCTAGATCTGCCTCTGTATGGATTCCCAGGAGCCACGTGCACTGGAACATGTAAGCAAATATATTTACGTGCACCAATTTGTAAACAATGGAAACCTATAAACTATAGTGTGTATATAAACGTCTTTAAACTGATGATATCAAAAATAACAAATTTCCATGGTTATGTAAGTGTATATGTAGGATTAATTTCATAATATTATTTCATAAAATGGTATTGAAGAAACTGACGTATGTACACATAACATCATTTGTTTACTACTGAGCGTACGAAGGTGTGTACTTTTTAGTGAAAGCTGATTGGCCAATGAATGCATTGGATATGTGGACAAACATTACATTCAGTTGTTGAACGTGAGCAGGAGCAGTTTGCGATATACGCATCGGAAAAGAATGACAGGTAAGCATCATCCTAGAAATACGTGAGTTCTTCTGTACACATCTTGCATATTTTAGTTTGAATTGTGTATTGCAAGGAGAGATGGCGTAATTAAGATCGGAGAGCAAGAGATTGCATCATCAAGTTCAACTGATCAAATTAGTATGTGAACATGGGTCTGCTCTCTCTCTCTCTCTCACGTCTTTCTCTCGTCTTTCTCTCACGTCTCTCTCTCTCTAACGTCTCTCTCTCTCTTTCTCTCTCTCTCTCTCTCTCTCTCTCTGGACACCGTGACCTATCTGACCTGGTTTAACAGTTAATTAATGCGCTGTATTCTTGCATGTAGCTGGGTACCCATGTAGCTAGCTCAGTCTGTTTACCGTTTTATAGGTACATGATTCCTCATATTTTGCAGTGATTAATAGACACCACTATGAAGTAATTTTTTATTTATAAAAATGTACAAGTGTTTTAATTAAGAACCATTTTAACAAGAGCTTGGACTTTGGGTAGTTGTGTCAAACTGTGACATAGGCCTGTCTATTTCACTGTTGGCCACTCAGCCATGGCTCTTTAAAATCAAGATGATTTTGTCTGGCTTTTGAGCTAAGACTATGTAATTGGTGCATATTTTGCTTGAAACCGTGTCATTTTTAAATTGTTTTTACGCAAGAAATAGATAGCTACGCCGTACTGAAAATCCAAGGTCTTGTTAAAATGGTTCTATATGTATAGATTGATATATATAATTAAGAATGTAGAAAATATTGATCCTACATGTACATGCATTTGTATATATTACAGGGATATTGTAAAGTGTGAATTTCAATTTTTTCCCTTTAAATAATGATTTTCTTCAGGTACTAAAATAGACAATCAAAATGAATATAGAATTTTTATAATATGATTGTATATGATTTTTGTGACAAAATTGCCTTCAAACGTAACCCTTTAATTTCAGTCAATACATTAAAGTTTGTAAAATATATAATTGTGTCATAACCTCTGACACTCCTAAGTCAATATGCCAAATGAAATTAAAGAATGTTTACATTTTCCATGTTATGTATCTCTTTTTATACTTTTGATTTTGACTATGTGTGGAATACTTTGTTATTGATCAAAACTTGATTAAGCTACCTTGAGCTAGACCACAGGGAAACTGACATCAAAAGAACTGGCTGTTTCTGTAGCTGAGACTTGCTAAAGCTACTAGGATTATAATTTCATTTATACACATACTTTTTAGTAATGCCAAGCATAATATCTATGTTTGATAATATTGATATTAAAAGTTTAATAAAAAAAGAAGTCTACCCATTTGTGTGCAACATACCAGCATAGTAACAGACTATCAATTTTTATTATGTACTTTTATTTACTTTGAATAAATAATCGAGGCATAGGCACCTGACATTAAGAATATTTCTTTTGTAGTAAGATAAAATTCTGATATGTAATGACATAATTATATGCATATGTGTACATGTATATTTTAATACAGGAAATTATATTTTTAATGTCAGGTGCCTGTGAATTGAATAAATATTGAGAGAGAGAGAGAGAGAGAGAGAGAGAGAGAGAGAGAGAAAGAGAGAGAGATGTACTGGTAAATAAAAAGGGTAAAATGCTTTCTCTGATTGTTCATTTGGGCTATGCATTGCAGAAATTTTGCATAATCTGCTGATGCCGTTCATGTATTTTCCTACCATGCTAGCTACCGTCACACCAGCATGAACCACCAAAAGAAAGCATTTATTGTTTACATAAATGAAATCGATATACAAACTTATCAGTCTTATAGAGGGACATATTTATGAAACAAGAATACTAGTCCATGTATCTTTATATTCCCTTTTGTAGACATAAATGATTCTGAAATTCTGAACGCCATAAAGGCCAGTCATGAAATGAAGAACAAGTCCTACTGTCCTTACAGTAAATTTAGAGTCGGTGCAGCTCTACTCTGTGAAGATGGAACAATTATTACAGGTACATTCACATTAAATTTGTAGTAAAAGATGGATTTTAAGAGACATTTTGGGGAGGGGGAATATCAACTGAAATTACAGTTGAATGTATTATGACAAATATCCCCCTTCAACAAAAGATCCAAAAGAATTTTTATTTCTTAGATAAGAAATACATGTATATGGAACTGAAGCTCATGCAGACATATATTTATCATTAGAAGAATAAATAGAAGTCTGACTTTATAGTCACATAAAAGATCTCAGATTTGTTTGAACATGTGTACAGGTATGCACTAGTATCTTGGTAACATGGATAAGTAAGGCTGTTAAGATATTTATGTAGGGGATCTACCTTTTAATATTTTTCAGCTTTATATAAAAAATCAACAATTATAAGACCATTCCTCTTGTATCTTATTTATACCAGTGACAAGTACCCATGTATTTGTCCTTGGTGAATGTATATCAAGAGAATGCCCATGCATTAAAGCAAATTTCATAAAAACTTAGATAAGACTTCAGGATTATGTGCAACCATGATTGCCAGCTTTTTAATCAAGTTGACTGTTGTCCTATTTTCTTTCTTTAGGTTGCAATGTAGAAAATGCTTCATATGGCTTGACAATCTGTGCAGAAAGGACCGCCCTCGTAAAGGCTGTATCAGAGGGTCACAAACGCTTCAAGGCCATTGCCATATCAAGGTGACCAGTGCCTCCGGCACACATTTATTTATACCTTATATGTTGATGACAAGCTTGACAACTGACACTAAGTCTTAACAAAGTGCATGGCTTAAACTGCTCCCCATCTGTATCCTACTGACTCAGTGCTATTTCCTGTACGTCAGTTGGATTAAAATTGCTTAGGGAGGGTTGCACACTCTCAAGAAAATATATATTGGTATATTAGCTTATAAGTAAATGAACAAATATGGAGTGAAAGTGTATCTGTCCATGATACCTGATTAGAGGCTATATAAAGTGAAAAAGGTTGTGACCTGGCCTGCATGAAAAATGCGGTCATGGCAGTTTGACAAAAGTACAAAATACATATCTACTAAAGTAAACACTGCATAAGATGACCCTTTTTTATGATTATCAGTTTGTGTGCTTTGACTTTGGATTGATTTTGACCATCCATGTTGTACCGGTAAAATGCTGCAATAGATGAAAGCAAATTAAGTGTGTCAATCTCCCTCAGGTGAAGTGCCTATAAATTGATCCTCCCCGGTTAAAAGTTTCTGATCCACACCTCTTGATGTAACATGTACCGTAAATAAATGCCTGCTCCTTCAGAACTATTCTGGGCATGGTAAAATTAGTGTAGGAGCTCTTGTAATCAAAGTACTAAAGAACTGACAGGAGTTGATTTTGTCGTTTATTTATTTTAAAACCAATGATATGTTATTTTGCATGACAAGTACATGTAGTTTCTAATTTGAATTACGCACATTTTTATAAAATGAATTTTTGGACTTTTTCGACAAGAATGTAAAAAAAAACACATATGAATCATGTTAAATAATATTTAAAGATAAAATTAATTCAATCAAACAATGTATCAGTTATAGAAATATTTCTTAAAAATTGTATGGATCCAAGCAATATTGAACTCTAGTCTAGTTCAACCAAACACTCGGCTGACACTGTAAATCTCCGATAAGAATTTATGGAGACAGCCAATCGTCGAGTTGAACTAGACTATATTGAACTCTGGCGTAGGAATACATATGACTACAAAAAATAATTTAATTGTTCGTTTCATTCAAAATCTGACTATTTTCAAGGTATTTATAAATAAGTTTTCTTGAAAAACAATGCTTTAGCATACATTACATCGAATTTATAAATCATTTTCAAGAACTGAGTCTTGTCAGCAACAATGATTTGTGCTGATGTCCAAACACTGTTTCATTTTTGGTTTGTCTGAGTAACTGCATAGGAGAATTGATTAAAATCAACTCCCAAAAATGGCAAATTTTAGGAGATGATGAATTGTCACAATATCAAACCTTATAGTGAAGTAAAACAAAGATTGCATCTTTCCAGTGTAGATAGATTTATAGCATGTTTCATCAAGCAAACACATGTATAATCATATCCATGCTCTATGTTCTATGTTTTTGTAGGTCACTATAGAATTTGATATTCTCTTCTACCAACATCTGGTCTGAATTATTGTCTGTCTTTGCAGTGATCTGAAGTCCTCTTTCATTGTACCATGTGGGGCATGTAGGCAGTTTTTGTTAGAAGTAAGTACAGAAGAAATTTGCATGTATTCTAGTGTTTTTAATTGTTACTGATATTCATTCTATTTGGAGATGAAATAGATTCATTTTACTGAGTTTGACCACTTTTGTGGTAAATTAAGATTATTGAGTCTTAATGTAGAAATTTTATTGATGTCTTTTTATTCTGGTTTCTATTGAATAAGTTAATTTTTTTTCAGCACTGATTGCAGGTTTAAGGTTTTATGTTTTCTTTCTTGACAGTTTGGTAAAGATTGGGATGTATATATGACAAAACCTGACAACACCTACAAAATTATGAAGACCGGGGAGTTGCTCCCCCTTGGTTTTGTTCCTGAAGCATTGGAAGAAGAGAGAATAAGTCAGATGGCCTGATATATTTTAAGTTTGTTCTGCTTGAGTTAGTACAACATTATCCTATTTTGTTATACTACTTTTGTTAGCTGCCAAAGCCAGTATTTAAGTCAAGAAACAATTTTATTATAGTAACTGTGGGAATAAAGTTAGTTTTTTAGAGCTTAGTTAACTGAAATGAATTTACTTGAGTATGAATAGGTTCATTAAGGTAAAATGTGGGTTTAAATTGGAGAACTAAAAATATCATGTTTCATATCAATCTTCTTTTGGCACTAAAATAGTCCTAATCCTGTGGTTGTGATCTTTGCTTACTGGCAATTACACTTGCGAAAATTTCCAAATTTGCAGTTTTTAGCAAAACATTAACTTTGTATATACATTTATGTAAGCTTATAATTATTCTATGTACCGGTATGCAAAATATTACTGAAAAATGATTTTTTTCCCCTAAATTGTAAATTTTTATTTTATTGAAGCTCAATTTAAAGGAAAATGTTAATTAGGTACTTGAATATATACTTGAGGCATTATATTCCACCGTCCAGTCAATATTTACTGTCCTATCTATTGTATACAGTAAAACACGCTTATAATGAAGTGCTAGGGATGGGCAATTTTACCTTTTCATAAGCGTTATTCTTTATATCCGTCAAGTTTACAACATGTAATCAAGTCACAGGGAATGAAAATTACTTCGCAGTACGGGTCAATTCATAATCTTACTACTATACTTATTATAAACTGATTTATCTTTTGTTGCATGTATATACCAAAACTATTACAACTGATTTACATCTATGATCAGGCCTAGATATAACACATAGTTTTTCTTTCCTATTCCAAATGTCAAAAAGAAAATCAATAGAGAGGTAAAATATTTATTTCTACCAGTAATTACCGCATTATTTATTTGTTAATTATCTTTAATCTAGCATGACCAGTCAGATTGTTGAAACATATCTCAAATCAACTTTATTAAACTGAAAACACCTATATATCAAATGTTTTTTCCTGGTAATGTAAGCTCATTCTTTATCATGGAATACACCTTCATTGATTATTCCAAGAAAAAAAATATCAACAAGATATGTATAGGTTCTTAGAAAATTTACTTCAGCCACGCAGACAGGTAACTGCAGGAAATACAACTATTTATTTATTTTGGCCCTAGGAATTTAATGTTTAACTTGCCAATATAATATACAATGTATCAAGCATTTGTTGTATACCTTAAAACTAAACTTGTATGTATGTAGAATTTCTTAAGATTGTTTATGCAATATAGAGAAACAAGTCTTGTTCTGCATTCCTGTGAATCTTGTGTCTCTTTTGATGACCCTATATTGTTTATAGTTTTAAATTTTTTGAAATTCCTTTTTATAAAGTTTTTTTCTATTCTTTTTATTCTATGTTTTAATGTTTAGAATATACAATTTAGCACCATAAGTAAATATTATACTTGTGTTTCTTTAAATTTGATTGAATTTACAAAAGCGTTCTAGTGTACTTTTTATGAGAACCTTGAATTTAAGGCACACTGCAGTAAAAGATATATACCTGTATGCTTTTAAGAATTTTAAGATGATAAGAAAAAATCAATTTGAATTTTTTAGGTTGGTTTAATTTATGACACAAGGGCATTTTTTCAGAACGTAATCTCTTTTCATAGAAATGTGTTCAATTGAGTATTTGGACTGCCTTTTGTGTGACACACTAGTCAAAACTTAGATACACATAATGCATGTAGATAACCATATATACTGTGGTACATGCATGTACATGTATATATACATGTATGATGCAATAGGTAGCCAAGCTAGGACGTTTTTAAAATTGTTTTTTTCCCTACAAAACACTTTGAAAGCTTTATGTATCTAATTTTGATAAGACTGTAATGAAAGATCATATTACATGTACTTTGGTTTTAATATTGTCACAGTGAGTTTGTAAATGCATGGTTCTCTTAATTAATCTTTATATTCTAATTTAATGCAATTTTTATTGTACAATGCAGAGTATACTTAATTTCTGTTTAATGCCAAATGAAACCATGCAGTATGAATTTATAAAAGTTACTACTTAATGCATTATTTTGTATTTTTTGTTATATTGTTCTATTTATGAGGAAAACTGGTATTCATGGAGGTGCTAAAGCTGTTAGTTTTTTTTTTCCATTGCTGGAAACATTTTAAATTTCACTTTCTATTTGATTTGAAAATAGTATGTCATTATAGCCTTGTTCTGATTTTATTAGTGGCTATGTGAACATTATTTGGTCTTCAAGAGAAATAAAGGAGAAAATACTAAGTGGTTGTAATTATTGTATTATGATTCATGACCACCCTGGCATTATATAATAGGAAGAAAATCTATAATTTTGTAGATTAAAAAAACTTATTGCACTTATCATCAATTTTTGTTTTACAATGACTAAAATTGATTTATAATGCTCATGCAGATGAAAAATACATCTTTAAAATGCTTTTTTGTGTTTTGAAGTAAAATGTCCGCAAGTAATCAAGTCAAATTTGTTTGTGCAAAGGACTGCTTTAATTTAATTCAAATAGTGGTGTCATATAACAGGGACTTGAATGAAAAATAAGTGGGTTCCTTAATTGGAGAATAGAAAAGTTCCATCAGTTACCCACTTATTCAACGATGCTTTATTTTTCTACATAAATCATATCATTGGTCGTTATATAAGGCAAATTAATATGAGTTCATGTGAATTAAATATCACAACTTAAAAGGACACAGCAAAATTTTAATAAAAGAAAATAGGATTACAGTACATTTACACATGAATAATGATTATAAAGAGTTGCAATTGGGTTAAATTTTACCAAATTGGCCACTTCTAAGATTCAATCTTGAGACCCTTCAGTTCCGTTTAAAGAAACCATTACTGAATTAACAATTTGGCTTTTATTGCTAGAAAGATATCGAGCTCTCTTCCTCTCCCCTCTCTCCCTCCCTCTCTCTCTCTCCCTTTCTCTCTCTCTCTAAATTATGATACACTCAGTGACTATCACAAGTCTAAATAAAATTGAATAAAGGGTGGCGAGATGTGTGTTCTTCATATTTTTTTTCTCATCAAAACTCTGCAGTATATCAATTGCACAAAATGTGAAAGAAAGATTATGTTGAATCTCTCACTCTTTCTCTCTCTCATATTTATAAATTTAAGAAATCAATATTCCCATATCTTATTAAAATTCCGTGGATGTACTTTACATTAACACGAACTTATATACCGAGTATTATACATTGTATGATATACTATTCTAAAATAGAATACTTCCTTGCAACATTTCGTGTAAAATAACATCGGGTTCGGCGTTCACAGGAATATTACTTTCCCGCTGACATGTGCTTGAGAATCATTTGATTTCAAAATGATTTTCATGTGCATGTGTATTATTTTGGGTCTCCTTCTTTCTTTTGTTGTATATAAATATGTGAGGTAAGTTATTCTTAAAAAAAAAGATTTACCTTCATATTGAGAGAAATTCTTGTTAACCAAAAATATGCTAAACAAACCATTCTCCTTTTATCTCTATGTTTATTTACAATTTATCTTAAAGCTCCTCGACACACCAACATTTTATTTGATGGAACGATAAAGAATTTTTTTTTAAATATGATTCCACTAAACAAAGATAAATTTCGGCTTTCAATTATATATATGAATTATTTTGTATTTTTAAGTGAAATTGGAAAAACTGTTTTGAGAACAAAAGGGGTATTTTAGAGCTTAAAACATGGTGTCAATTAATGTGTAATTTAAACAATAAAATGCTTTTTTTGGTGATTCATTCAGGGTTATGAAATTTTTTTTCTGCAATGATCACTACCTTCATCAGTCTAGACGGACTCCCAAAACGGAGTCAACGGAAATGAATTTCTGCAAGCATTTTGGACTCCGTTTTGGGAGTCTACGCATGCGCACTGGTACAAAATATGGCGATTTTTCGATGAAAACATGGGGTCAACAAGAAATCGTCTTGCAAAGTGCTGCATGTGTTGGCAGACTTCTAACATGTTTTAAAAGACCCAGGATATAATTTACTATCGATCGTATTTGCACGAAATAGGGGTTTATTTGCACTTAAGAAAGTTGTTTCTCTTCGAAGTTGGACGTTTGGACGATGCTTAAAAAGTGATATTTTTGTGTTTTTCATGGAATTTAATCATTAATAAAAGGTAAATTGCATCAAATTTTACTTCTTTCGTATTGTGTTACAATTTAGAATCACCAAACATACAAATTGATAAGTGCGTAAACGAAAAAACCTTCGATTACTAACAAAAACTGGTTGTTCTAGCGGTGATTAAAAAACGTCTTTTTGGTATTTAAAAAATAGGATTGGTTGTTTGAAAGCCCTGAAATGAAACAAATTGTCACTCTAGATTCAATAACTCTTTAAATTGAAGTGATAAATATCATCATAACAATTACATGTATAATCACTCGCGGCATTTGCGGTGTTAGGAAATCATGTTAAATACATAATTATTCAAGATAATTGGATAATTTACCATGAAAAAGATTAAAATGAGACTATACTTTTAACAAACAATGATAAATAAACACATCCAAACGTTAAATTTATTTCAAAACAGTTACTGGCGAGCGACCAGTTCTCGCCGAGTACCATTTCTCGCCAGTACATTGTGATGTCATTTTATCAACACATAAAATTATAGACGAAAAATGACGTCACAATGTACTGGCGAGAAATGGTACTCGGCGAGAACTGGTCGCACGCCAGTATAGTTGTGCGTGATCGAAGTTTTGTGTGAATTTTTCATTTTAAAAATTAATTCTACGTAATACAAGTAAACGGTTATGAACATATGACATTAATATGACACATAAATGTTCAGAAATGTTTTTGAAAGTTTACAATTAATTTTTGTCGTGTTTTTGGCCAATTTTAGAGATTTATTTAGAACTAAGGGGCATAACTCGCACTTTGTTTACATTAGAAACGCCATTCTACCGCAATGCATGATGGAGCCAAAGACTCCGTTTTGGGAGTTTACTCCGTTTTGGGAGTCCCGTCTAGACTGTTCATAACCTGAATGAATCATCAAAGAAAGCATTTTATTGTTAAAATTAACATCTTTCTTTAAGCTAATCGGTAAATTGATTTGGAAAAGCAAGTAAAATTCACTAATTACTGTTGATGTACGTTAGTAAGTTAGCTAAAAGAAACAGTCAAATCGTCTCCAGTGAGACTTTGAGTCTGACATCGTCATGATTATTTCGTGCAGTCCTTGATTTTTCCTAGGTCGCTATAGGTTTGGACCAATCGATAAACAGGGCGTGTCAATATCTGTCCTGTCATTTTCTTGTCAGTTTCAGCTGCTGTAGATTTCGACCAAATCGATAAATGGGGCGTGTAGATTTCAGTCTGGCTGTTTCTATATAGAGCTATGACATGTATGAATTAACTATAAGTTTCTGTAAGAAATAGAGGGAATAATACTTTGGAGATGTAAATATATAATTATGAATAAATAGGCCTACATGCCAAAGATTGTTTGGTCAAGTATTTAATTTTTAAATTAAAAAAATATATCTGAAAATCAAAATTGTAATTCTTTTATATCTTTTGAATCTATATATGGATAAAATGTTAAGAATAGCATATATAGTCACATAAAGTACTTACTAAACAATGATATTTTACAAAGAAATTGAAACGAAAATGCGAAATTTGAGGAAAATTGCTATTCATCAAATTTCAACCGATCCCGGATTGAAAAAAAATGATTCCCATCAGAATTATTTTAAAATTAAAATTTTACAGAAATTCTGCAGTTTACTCCGAGTAATTGATAGGAATAGACCAATCCACACTTTACAAAATTTATGTCCCTTGGCCGCTGTCTTTGGGGAAAAACCCATATATTTCTCACAGTAGCCTTTGTAGTTTGGAGGGTTGTAATTCGTCATTTGACATTAGAAATCGGTTTCCTCTGGAATTTTGATTGCCCCAAGTTGGGGCAAACCACACATCGAAGGAATGAATTAAATTCTAAGAGATTTCTTCAGGACGCCCAAATATTTGGTTGCATAAAGAATGGAAAAGTTGTTTTTCCCTTTAGACCTTTGGGTTGACCCCGCAAAAGGGAACAACTTTTGCAAAGTGTGGATTGGACTAAACGACCAAACCATTTTACAGCTAAACAGCCTGAAATTTGTGCAAAATTGTGATACATTCTAAATTTATATGATTTTGTTCGGGCTTAGTTTAAGTACAATCGGGATCGGTTTGATTTTAAGATTTTCCAATTTTTCTTTAATTTCACTCTTTCGTTTCAATTTCTTGCTGAAATTTGATTTTACAGCAATTGTTTAATGCGAATAACAGTTTATTTGCAGTTTTTATCCGAAACTAAGTTTGGAGACTTATTGTTTTTGTATGGTTTCTTCTTCTTTCCCGCTCTGAACTTGTCCGACGCGTTTCTCAGAGATGGCTGAACAGAATTGTACAAAACTCTAGGATAACATAGGCCTGCATATCTAGATGTGCACGCTGGTTTGATTTTTCTCATTTGGGGTTGGCCAACCTTTTTCTAGGGGGTCAAAAGGACGTGGGGTCTAACATTGAACCTTATGGGGAAAATCTTAGACTCTATTGTAAATGGTTATAACTTGAAAAAGACAAAGATACATGTAATGCTAAAGGGTTTTCAGAATCATATATTGACTGTTACAGGCAATATATAGGATTTATTAGATCTGACCCCTGGGGTCATCCCCACCTCCGAGGAATTGGAAATTACCATATATCTCAAATTGTTAGAATCCTGACCCCTAAACCATATATATTCTTGTTCCACATATTAAGGGGCATCAAATAGTATGTAGGTCATGAGCCCAGGGGGTGATCATGACCCCTCTCAAACAGGAAGTGCACAAATAACTTGAAAATGCTTAAGATCCCCACCCCTAAACCATATGTATTCTTGTTCCTTGTGTCAATGGTATGTACATGTAGGTCATGGGCCCTAGGGGTGGTCCTGACCCCTTTCAAACAGGAAGTGCACAAATAACTTGAAAATGCTTAAGATCCCCACCCCTAAACCATATATATTCTTGCTCCTTGTGTCAAGGGGCATCAAATGGTATGTAGGTCAAGGGTCCTAGGGGTTGTCCTGACCCCTCTCAAACAGTAAGTGCCCGAATATCTTGAAAACGGTTAAGAACCCCACCCCAAACCATATATATTTTTGTTTCTGGTGTCAAGGGGCATCAAATGATATGTAGGTCATGGGCTTGAAACTTCAGAAATAAAAATGGTCATGAAACTTCAGAAATAAAAATGATAAAGTTCTAAATCTTTTTGTCTGTAAAATTTGACCCATGTTGGTCATCCCTACTCCCAATGATTGCCTTGTTCATTTAGGAGACTTTATAATCGCCCCGATTATTATTGCATCTTGTTGTATTGTGCATTAATTGGTACCAAATTTTTTGATCTAAGATATCCTGTTCGCAGATAAAACAATGTGATTTTAATCAACTATCCTATGCAGTTACTCTGGCAAACCGAAAGTAAAACAGTGTTTGGACCTAAGCACAAATCATCACTGCTGAAAAGACTTAGTTCTCGGAAATAATCAATAAATTCGCTGTAATGAATTCTGAAGCATTGTCTTTCAAGGAAAATTATTTATTGATACCTTGAAAATAGTCAGAATTTAAATGGTAGGAAACAATTTAGACATTTTTTGTAGTGGTATGTATTCCTACGCTAGAGTTTACTGTAGTATCGTTCAACCAGACGATCGGTGGTTTCTGTAAATCTTTGACAAGCAGACAATTTCTCTTGCTTGTCGGAGATTAACGGAGACAGCCGAGCGTCTGGTTGAACGAAGCTAGCATTCAATATTGCTAGGATCCATACAATTTTTCAGAAATATTTCGATTACTGATATGTACGTTGATGGAATTAATAGTATCTTTAAATATTACACGACATGATTCATATGGGGTTTTCTCGAAATTTCTTTTCGGAAAAGTTCGAGTATTCATACAATAAAAAATGTGCGTAAACCAAATACAAGAAACCACTTGCCTTGCAAAATAACATTATCGTTGATTCTAAAATAAATAATAATCGATAGAATCAACTCCTGTCAGTGCTTCAGTACTTTGATTATATGTATGTAATCATTTCTCAAAAATGATTCTTCATCGATCCATCAAATAATGCATTGGTTTGTAGAGCCACCTTAATTAGTGTTTACATTCATTTAATCCTTATTTAAGGATCAAAGTGTTGGCGTTGCTAAGATTTCTGAAAGTCATTATTGTCAGTAATTTTCAATAATGATCTGATATTGAAAATAATCTATTGAAATAACTATAGTATGTATCTTGAAATTATTGAATGAGAAAATTAAGAACTTTTATCAGTGGGTTTGATATGCAAAAAAAAAGCTCAAATGTTTGGATCAATTTTTAAGGCCATTTTATCCAGTAAAAGTAAACTGCTGGTTTTGTTCCACTGATGCGGTTGTTCCATATGGAAATAAAAACTGCTGGGACTGTCCTGCATGTCAGCAGTACAATGGATTTAATGAGGTAAGTACCAGGAGACATTTCTAATTTTTATGAATTTTGTGTCATTTTTGCTTTCTTCACATTGACTAAATTAATTTTGTTATCTGATGTACTTAGGATGGAGATTACAACAAGCCTATTCCGACCCAGTACAATGGAGATTTGAACCATCCTGTGTCCTGTGCACAGGGCGATTATATCAGCAATAATGATGTCCTGTGTGAGAATTGTACCAGAAACCAGCTTCTGAAAACCAAGCAACTGTCAGCATTTGTACCTCTGAATGAGGTTAGATTCAATACTGTATGGCTTTTCTTGTGCCAATACTGGTCCTCTCATTTTAGTTTTGTGGATTGAAAACCTTTAAGATGATAGATTGCTTTAAATCAAGGAAGATTTATAAAATGCTTTGTGCATACAGTTATTTTTTGATGATATAAATTTTTTTTTTGTTATGATCACTGAATTCACTTTGATTTCACAAAATATACAGAATGCAGGAGAAAAAGCTGGCACACTTTTTTCTATTGAAAAATTTTTTGAATTGCATAAAATGTCTGATGCAAATTTAAAAAGTAACCTAAATTTTTGAGGCGCATCGCTATCAGCGATGTAGCCTCATTGCTGTCAGCTCACTTCTCTCGGCTTATATACAAGCGGCGGCATACAACTCAAGTATCAATGCTCCAATAAATATATAGTGCAGTTCTGATTGTTACGTATTTTCAACCAGGAACATATATTCACTATTCGTTTTAAAAATATCAACAAATCATTACAACAGATATCTCCTTTACACATTGAAAAAACATCAACATCAATGAAAGAACAAAACAAAGATTAATACGCAGAAGAGATAGACTGGCAATGCCTGCAATGCAATGTACGTATGATAGGGACAGGGGACCAGTCAACCGATGAGATAATTTGCATAACAAAAGTTCGTACTTCAATTTAAAAGCGGTGACGTTCATTGTTCGAATATCGAAGGTAAAAATAATGTAATAATTTCGTATATAAAATATTTATGTTAAAGTGAGAGTAAGTTGCTGTCTTCCTATAGCTAAGAACAGATTTCGTATTTTATCACTTGATAAAACGAATAACACGATGTCAAACTGAATGAGGAAAAGCGTGCCACCTTATCCATGTGTAGAATGGCAATATTTAACAACTTGTTGTGATGTTTTTAGCTACCTTCAATGCGATGCGCCGCTCAGGCCTTCAGGCCTTTGATTTGCACATTTTATCACCCCTGCGAATGTTATTGTCATTTAAATTTTAGACCATGTGGTTTTATTTGACCCTTTCAGTTTCGCAGTAAAAATCGTTCCTCGTGTTCATAGTCTTTTTCATAGAATCTAGGTACTTGTAGTCAAATATAAAATCTATATAGACGTTTATTGATTTTAAACTTTATCTTCATTAATTGGTGGATAAAATGTGTTCTAAAAATGAATGTGACAATACAAAAAAAATAGTTTTTTCTGCTGTTGCAACAATTATTATGCCTATTAGAGACCTCCCTAAGGCTTTATTTTTGATCCGCGCCTGGCCTACTAATAGCATCAATAGTGAAACAGACTATACTGTACTATTTTATTCAGAATGTTCCTTGGCTCGATATACTAAGTTTTTATACAAAACAGACACCCATTATTTTTTTTAAAAACATGGTTTTGCACACAACAAGCATCAAACATGGCTATGATTTTATTAAGCAACCAATGTTTATATTTTCAACCACTCTACACGTGGTTGAACACGAACGATTACTCTGTTCTGAATATCATCGTTTAATTTAAATAACCGCTAGATGGTGAAATAAAACATACATCCAACATGATTTTCATGTTTTAACATAAATCACAGTAGGATATATGATATGAAAACGACTATTACTTACGTATTTTGAGAATATTATCCTAACACTTATACTTCCGCTCGAAATTTCACAGGAACTGAACAAATCTTGGTGAAGTCTCGTGAACTTTCATCCGAGCACCTCTGGATTTATTATGTACTTAGCAACGAAAAAGAAAACATTCCGAACACATTCGCAGGGGTGTTTATGACTCGCAAAAATAACCCCTGGAAATATGAAATCTTTGATTAATGGGTATCAACTTTGTTTTGGATATGGGTGATTTTTAAGATCTTACAACTTTTACATTTTTTCCTAGCAAAGCAAGTTTTTAACAGAGACTGAGTTACATGTAATTCAATCAGATTTCTGGCTGAAATGATAAAATCTGCTTTATATTTTGAATTTAGGCTAATTTTGACACAGAAGTGACAGCCTTTGAGGGATACTTGGAAAAACTGTACAGACTCTGTCCCGAGTGTCAGATGGTGGTCAACAAGGAATTGTCCAAACAAGATGATATCTTACAGCAGAAACTGGACACTTTCTACACAGAAGCTTTACCCACACCATCAGAAGACTCCCAGATACAAGTAATAACTACTCACCATTAACTATGGAGTCATTAGAATTTGTTGGGGTCGATTTTTATAGCTTTTGTTGCTACCTATGCAAACTAATCTATTAATTAACATACCTATGGAATTATGAAAAATGTTCTTTATTTAGTAATCCTCAATAATACTTTCTCAAAAATCCACTAAAATTGACTCCCAGGAATCTCAGTTCTAAAAAAAAATCTGTCATGAATGTAATTCTTGACTCATCAATGTACCCAAAACCCAAATATTACACCGTAGTTAACAATACTGATTATTGAACCCATTGTTAGGGACTTATAATTTTATAATGAACCATTCTTTGGTACAGGTGCCCGAGAAGTCTTCGTCTCGGCTGTTGATGATTGGTCGACTTCTGGAGGTAGTGTCTACAGTCTGTGCTCTTCTGTTGCTTCTTCACTACCTCAGCACAGCTTTCAGCGTACATGAACACCTCAGAAGGTACCTCAGAGGGTACCACCAGGTTGTTGAAGTGTTCTTGGTCAGCATAGAAAGTTACAGGAAATTGATTGGAATGCTGGGGTTGACTATGAGCATTATCAGTAAAATTACAGTCGGAAAAAACAGGTAACTATGGTATATCAAAATTGATAAAAAAAATATTTGATCATCATTCCTCATTCCAGGGTCATTATAGTTGGAAAAAATCACCTTTCATATCAGTGTTACATTTGAAAAAGTGTTAAATTTTGAGGGGATGAAAATGTAACTTTGAATAGAACAAGTTCAGATTTCATAAGATTTAGACTGTACACTGTCCCAAGATATTAATGCATTGTATAATATTTCCCCTTCCCCTTCTCTATCTAGTCAGGTTTGAATACATAGTTAAAAATGTAAAGTATACAGGGATTCTGCATTGCAAGCGAGATGAAAGTACCCAGATGATGTTGAAAAATTGTGTATTAAGGTATTCCAATTGACTTTGAAATAAAGGAAAGATGTTAATGTTCCCAGTATAATTCTCTATAAGAAATCTGTTTTCATTCCTGTGAAATTTTCTGAGTGAAAAATTATAATGAGTCAATGAAGATATACTGGACATATTCTTTTGACTGATTTCAATTTTACTTCTTTCACAGGTATATTTATTTTTATAAAAAAATCGTCCGAATGTGCTGCATAAATATCTTGGGACAGTTTCTCTTTTTTACATTTTAAAAGTGAAACAGTAAGGTGGTCTAAATTATATGGCTCCAAAACCTGAGGTAAGTTCTGATCCATCTCGTCTCTGTATTTCCAGACTACGCCTCTTTGATGCATTACAAATTCCTCTATGGCTCAGTGTTCTGTTCCTCCTGCAAGAAAACAGCACTTCTCCTGTCTTTATGAAGGCAGAACCCATTCTTCTGTTAGGGAACTGGTTAACTTCCTCTTTGTGTCTCTTATCAGCCAGGAAGTCAAGAGCTGTACCCAATATCAACATTAGACGGTAAATTTTACCTACACTATCAAGTCAGTCTTAGGATGTGTATTACATGGTATAACTTGCAATTCCAAATATACATGCTTTTTCAGTGAGAATTAATATATTTTGTTCGTTACTTTTACAATTTCAGAGTACGTAAGAGTTGTAAAATTTCATCAGCTTGAATATGTAGCATATGTATAAAATGAATGTTTATTGTATGGAGATATTTTCTTGCAGGCTTTCTTTGGATGTCAGCAAGTCGTCATCATGCCCTTCTGATACATCTAAAGGTAGTGTGTTATACTCAGCTAGTCAGGTTTGTGGTGACCAGGATGAAGGGTCAGAGGTCATGGAGGAGGAGTCAGTAATCTTTGATGACACACTGTCTGACCTTGAAGCCGTATCTCTAGGTCTTCCTGGAAGCCAAAGGCAGAAAAACTCAGGTCTGAATGTCGTTTTCAGTTATTAATTAAAATTGTTCATTATAAAGAAAACCTATAGATATCTGCATTCTCAGTTGATGATATTGTATGATTTGTGTGTTATTCTCTGCACCAACTACAACTCTTCCTTAATTACATGTGTCCTGTTATATTGTTTTTGCAGGGATGTTTAGCAGTTCCTTTACCAGCGTCAGTCAAGCACCTTCTAACTTCTCCAATAGGTCCGTAGCGCACGCTCTGAAGGCTAGGAGACCTCTGATTAGTCCTGCTAAATTTAGCTTTTCCAAGCAGCAGAGATCTTCAACACCGACAAAATTTCAAGGTAAATTCAACCACAGAATAAAAACGAAGAACAATAAAGTTCACTTATTTGATGGTCACGTTTATATACATTAAGATTTGTTCCAAATTTACCAATGATTTAAAAAAAAGGATTAGTTTGATTTGAGTATATTTGACTGTAAGTATTAGTTTTGATTACAATGCCTGCAAACCATATTGGAGGGGTCAATAAGAATCAGTAGACCATTTACTCTATGTGTCTGTTAGCGAAAGTTTTGTTGCAAGCCTTGTCTTTGTACAAAAAAATTGTTGTAAGTTTCTACTTTTTTTTGGCAAGGATATGTCCGTAAATAAATTTTTTCTTAGAAGGGGTATAATTCAGTGAGTTTTCTTTATGTACCTGAATTACAGTGTTGTTACGGTAGTTGCTTCAGAACTAAGATTTTTAAAACGTCAAATTTTTTTAGTTTCAACAACAAGAAGTCCGTTTGCTGTGAATCATGGTCCCTGTCTGCAAGCCAAATCAACGAATCTATTTCTACCTCAGCCATACCAGAATGGTTTTCAAAATGGAGGCTCTCATTTGTCAGCTAGCTCCAGCTTCCATGCCCCTAGGTCATATGATAGTGGTGTAAGGTCAAGGATTTCTGAAAAGTTCCAGTACGAGGAGTCCGATCATTCTGACAACAGTGAAACAAAGAGTGAGGCCAGCAGACAGACGTCCATTTGTCCTGTGGACAGCACTACAAAACAGTCTACTGGATTCTCATTCAGTAAGTTAATCTATATGTACGTGTGCATGCAGAAAGTTACATGGTATTTCTAAACAAATCTTCATATCTGTAAATAGAGAGACTAAACTGAAAAATTTAGGGGAGGGGAGCTTGACCAGCAGTTGGTAGATAATAATGTTTCATTTAATTGAAATTAAACCATAATCATCTATTTTGCAAATGTCACTACTTATTTCTAATTTACAGTGTTCTCACTGTGATAGCAGAATGAAAGCTGTGTTTGTTTTACATTGCAGCTTGGTTCTTGAAGAGTCCAGGATTCATAGGTTTTGTCCTCGGAGCCAGTGTGATAGGAAACCTAGCGTTAGCTGTTTATGTACTCCGAATCTCTTGATGATGGACCAGTGTTTAGTACTTCATTATCAGTATTAAATACATTGGTGCTAGATTAATCTAAGCTGGCCAAGCTGGCGCTAAAGCAGGATTTCTTAATTTATTCTGAAGCAGCAGGTTTGTTTTGTTCAGACATTATGTACAGTGTATATTTTCTTAAGTCTGAAAACTAATGTTATTTTTTTTTGGCATGGTTATATGCCAGGTTGATTCCCATTTGATAAATGGAATAATATTAAACAATAAAATGAGTGTAGAAAGAAGTGTTTGAAACCCTTTAATGCATTTATTTTCCTGTTCCTTAAACAGATTTTTAAAGTTATAATTTATTGTATACAGAGTTATTTTTGCACTGTGTTTTGTTCACATCTCTACTCTTGCAAACATTTTGGCCCGATATTAAATTCTCCCAGACACATTTGTATGATAGACACTCTTTCTTACAGGAGTAATTTGGAATTTGTTTCAAAATCGCCCGGTCTTGAATTCACTTGCTGAAATGAAGGGGCAAATATAAAACGGGAGCAAAGATTTCCCGTATACAGTAATTGATCTCATACTTATAAGTTCTGAATCAGTTGAACTTTAATTTCAACAGAGCCCTAGAGTACTTTTATTGTTTCTATTTTATCTTTAATTGTACACTGTAGATTTAGTTGATTTTTTTATTCAGTGAGAAGATCTTTGCATGTTGATATATATTTTGCATGTTACCATTGTGTGTTATCTGTTTTATTGAAAATTATGTTTAACCCAGGGATTTTTTGAAAACTAAGTTTAACTATTGAAAAAGTCAGTGTGACTTACTGCCATTTCTGTGATTACAGCCAGTTGCTTTTGAGAAGTTTAGACAACTTTCACCTTCTTGAAAGTTATGTCCCTTTGTTGGCATAGCTTGCATTTTCACCACAGTCCTTAGCATGTAAATATTTGAAACCCTCTAATGTCTGATGACCATTTTGAGAAGAAGGATATTGTTAATGTTTGGAGCCAACATATGAAACAAGATAAAAGGAAACATTCACATTTTGTTTTCCAGACATTGCCCCATAAATTTACAGTAGTAATGCTATGAAGAGAAAACATTGATTTTCTCTCATTGATCAAAAATTGACATCCCAAAGGAAAGAACTTTTAAAGAAAATTATCTGTTGTATGGTTCAAGATAGTCAGACTAGTTCCATTCATGACTTCCTATACATGTAGCTTAGTTGTTTAATGGAGCAACCTAACAACAGAATTTCGGGGCCTGGGTTCAAAACTTGGTCTGGTCCATTATGCCTTTTCTCCTATTATTAAATAGAGTTTATTTTTCAAGTCAGATATATAGAACAGGAGGATTTCTTTTTATTTTTATGTCAGTATTTTTGTATTGATTTTGAACATTTGTATGCATTTATTAAGTGAATTTACATGAAGTGTTCACTATTTGTCAGTTTCTCTCCACTGGATATGTCAGTCTTTTTTAAATCAAATTTCTTATTAAGAAACAATTGTTCAATGAAAGGCATTTGCAGTCATTACAGAAACCTTGTTATGTTGTAATACCATAAACAATAAATTTCAGTGTTCTTAAATTTTGTTTTGATTCTATTGTAACTGAAGGCATGTCAACTTAGATTTAGAATTGCAGCTATCTGTTAACTACTTTATTATATCCATGTTTATTGTGAACCAAAAAGAGGCCAATTTCTACATTTCTCACATATTCTAGTTCATAAAGGGATGATATCTTGGTGAAAGACGGGATACTTGTGCATTGGTGTCAATAATTTGAATTGTAACAAAAAATATTAGGAAATATAATAGTTTTTCATTTCTTTTTTGACTGCATAGTAGCGGAACTCGTCTTGTGATAGATTTGAGTACCGTATATGCATTCCTAGAAAGGATTCCTTTACATAACGTGTGTCAATGTGTTTATTTCGCTTTTCTTTTCTTTTTTTTGACAATCGTTCATCCAATGTCTGTCATTGCTGGAAATGAAGTGGTTTTTGCTAGAGTCTTGTTTCTTCTTCTTTTTAGGACAGTCTGGTGAAAGGGGACCTATGTCTATGTAGACTTGTTCATTTCCTACATCTTGTTTAAAATAACACTGGTATGCATGCTCATCTCACCACTCATTATATTGAGGGTGTTCAAGATTCCCGCCTGTGTCGTTGTAATGATGCCAAAGTCTTCCTTACTAAGCTGGCTTCTGTAAGAGGCCATTTCTAAGTTGACTGGGACTTGCGTCTCTGTCATGAGGGATGGATTGTAATACCCTATTTCCTTTGACAATGGAATATTTCTATCGCACGCCAAATTCACAAAAATGAGGTAATCATAGTTTCAAAGTAAATATACTATGTTTAACGGTTGTAACTATAGTTTACGGACAGAAAACTAATGTTAACGACGATAATCTTTTTTCACATCTGTAAACCATAGTTAACGCGATCATCTATGTTTCAGAAGTGTAAAACTATAGTTAACACTGAAAACAACCATTTCCGATTGCAAAACATAGTTTTTCTGATAAATATAGTTTCACGAGTGGGAAACTATGATCAGCAACTCGTAACCATAGTTAACGAATGCAATTTATAGTTTACAGATGTGAATCTCTATTTACCAGCAAAATCGATCGTTAACGTTATTTGCAGACAGATAAACTTTATTATCATTCGTAAATTATACTTTACAACCGTTAAATATGGTTTTGCAGATGAAAACTATAGTTTTCATACCTTTTGAAATAATTTTTGTCTACCGGTAATTTTTTTAGGCAGCATTTGTTATGTTTTGGTTTAAAGTGCATGGGCCATCAAAAAAACAACACTCGTGTAGCCTACACATGTAAGTAAGCTATACAGTTAGAATCCCTTCTGAAAATTAGCATCGGAAACTATCTGTGAAAATTCCAGTATCATGAAGACAAATCCTTATTCAGCAAGTCACCTCATTGAATCTTGTATAAGATTACAACCACCTCTACAGTAGTTTAGTAAAAGTAATTTTCTGTTGTAAATCATAAACTTATCTAGAAACTTCCTGTAATTGATAGTAAATCCCAGTATTCCTGGACATTGCAAGAACACGGCATGTCTTTATGTCTAATTAAGTCTGTAGATAAATATTAATCACGTTGTGTAGTGTATTATCGGTATATATCTGAGGGATTTCGCCGGACAACACAGGTTATCAAAGTAATTTCCTTCCCGATAAACTTTATTCTAACAAATAAAATAAGCAACCTGATTATTTTTGGTCATATTGTAAGATAATTTATTTGAATAAAATATGTATCGTGAAAGCGTTATTTGAGTCGAGAGATTTAAAAAAAAAATGTGTGTGCGTGCATTATTGATAAAAATATTGGACATAGGGGGTTGGATAAGAAAATCTAAATTTCCTTAAATTGAGAAAGAACACGTATTGGTTTTAAAATTTCCCTCTTTGTGTCAATAGTTTGTTCGGAACCGACCTCAGACTTTCGGAAGTCTTTGAATCAATAAGAACACGTCATTTCTGTTTACATTAGAAATGCTAACACACACGAGGAAGGATGAGAGGGTATGAGATGTGACTGATGCGGACCATTCTGTGTTAATAATATCCGTCTTTCTTATGGGGAATATATGGGCCAGGGTGTTTAAATCGAGGGACGTACGAATACTGCTTTGTGGTGAGTACGTTTTATGATATATAAATCTACGAACACGCCGTAGCGGAAGAACAGTAATTTATGATTCTTTATGAGTTCCTATTAGTAATCGATAGACTTGTAATTCAGGTTGCTTCTTAACTTTTGGTTTTTGTACTCGCATGTCAAGTCAAATGTAATTAATACTACTCTGCAGGCACGTAGCATCGATTTTGAAAGTGGGGGGGGGGGGGGGCAGACTCATCCAAAAATCTTGACAAGCAAAAAAGAAAAGAAAAGAAAAAAAAAGGGAAAAGACATTTTCACAAAAATCTTCAAAATCCGGGGGGGGGGGGGGGGGGGAGGTTGGCGTGTATCTATACCTTATAACTTCGATTTCTCTCATCTCTATTCCAATTTTTTACTGACTCCAAAAAAAGTGGGGGGGGGGGCAACTCCATGATACTTCAATTTTTGCTATGTTAATTTAAGAGAATTGTTTGGTGCGAGAAAAAGTGTGGGGGGGGGGGGGGGGGGCTGCCCCCCCCCCCCCCCCCCGATGCTACGTGCCTGCTCTGAAAGACTGTTATATATTTGATATGTATATCAATTTCATCGTTGTTGATTTAGTACGAGATTTTCCATAATCCATAATTTCGACATCAGAATATTGAGTTCCTGTTTATTTAATCAAAAACATATCTTGCATGTTTTCCTTGTGGTGATATCTATTAGATAGAAAACATAACAAGTAATCTTTACACATAACAAGTAATCTTTAAACACCATAACAAAAAAATAAACGAAAAAAAAATAGTGAAGGAATTTGTGAGCGGTATAAATGTCCGCGTCACTCGTTAGGATCGCTCTCCTGTTGTCGTTTTCTGTAGATGTCCACGATAACAGATCTCTTTGTCGCCGTGTTCGTTCTTTCTTCGTCCAACTGATTGGTAAATCTGTAGGCTATATCACTCACCTGATCGATCAATATAAAGGAGGGATGTTAGCGAAAACTATCAAGTTTATGGATGTGACAAAAATGGGACCAGATTTCTTTGATTGTCAGACACCTGGTATAATTCAAGAACCTCAGACTGTCTTCCTCAAGCCCCGTACAATTTAACAAAAAGGAATAAAAGGGATGTTAAATTTTATTAGAAAATGAACTTTTTTGAAGATGGACCAGAAGAATTAAAAACAGAAATGAATATTATATGTTCAATGTGATAAATTTTCTTTTTACGGATAATGAACTATGCAGCATCTAACATTGCGACATAAAGATAAAACTTAATAAATGAAACAGTAGTTTAAGTGATATTCTGCATGTGTTAATAGCAGTTAGGTTTTGGTCATATTTCCCTATTTATCAGAAAAAACAATGAACATTTAACTTAACAGACTAAGTTTGCGAAATGACCAACTTGGCGACATTTGTTAACCTTGTATATACTATAAACGTCAAACTAAATTCCTGTAAATGAGATCGGCAACAAAAGCAAAGTTCAAAGTAATTGTGTTATTCTAAATTAATATTTTGTTCTTGAGACCACGGTACCTCATGTTGTAATTTACTAGATTCCCTACTTGGCTACAAGGTATATGATGGACTGTTCTACAGGTTATGATAATACAGTATTTGAATATACTTTATTTCTCCACATGGAAACGATGGGTGTGTAAAAACATTCATATTAGGTCCCACATGTAATATAAACACGGAAGGCCGCCTTGGAAGATATGATGTACTCATCTCGTCTACTCACAAACATATTTCTCATCCGTGTGATACCTACATCATAATGAGTCACATACATTTTTGTAATTAATTTCCTCTCAGATTCTACCTAATTAATTATATAGGGCCTGACTGTACATTATTTTCTGATTAACAGATTTTTTCTGTTATAACTGTTTATATATCTACATTAATTTTGATTTTTTAAGCATAAAATCCGACATGCCACATCTTTGCATGAAGAAGAATACTCGAAGACTTATCTTTTGACAGCGTTGGTTACGACTTCTCTTCTGACAAGTCTACAACTCACCATCAATTTTTCCCTATCATTTCTCATCAAATGTCAGTACATTCGATTTCCCAGCAGTCAGAATTATTTTAAAAAAAGTAAATTATGTAATAATCAGCATTCTCCCTATCATTGATATCGCCCAAAGTGTTGCAGCTTGCATACATCGCTATATACATGTGATGTAATTAAAAGCATACCGTTTATACTTAAAGAAAATGCATTTGGTCGGTTCTTGAAAAAGATATATAAACCTGATTCTGAATTTGCAGTGGTAAGTAAAGCGATTTTTGCTACAGATTATTTCTTCTTCTCTGGGGTCTATTACACAAGGTATAAAGCACCATCTGTTTTTTCCCCTCCGAAGAATGTTTCACAGAGACCAGTATGCCGTGTGATTCATTTCGCCATCAAAATAACCAGAAGATAATTGGAAAGCACAATTTCTGCACAAACAAAAGCCTTTGCTTGCCTAGGAATTTGATCAGATCTGTATATTTGTATAACGCATTGGTGGCTCCTCTTTTTTTTTTCTTTCTTTTTTTTTGGGGGGGGGGGGGGGTTGGTTGGTTGGTTACGAATTCGGTATTTTGACGAGATCTTTCAGCAATAATGGTCTGCTTCGATTCTTTGGTCGATGTTGTAGACATCGATAAACAATGAGATGAATACACCGTAAATAATAAAAATATACAATTTGACTTGCTGGAATCGAGTTCAGTTCTTCAATGCCCCTTTGAAACAAATGGTCAGTGCACATTTTTTTAAAGACATTATAAAGTGCGTACATAGCTTACCTGTTACATGTATACTAGTATTTTTGCGTTGGAAAAATTCTGGGCTGAACATAAGAAGTTCTTAATTCTTAGCTAGTAAAAACAGAAACAATATATATTGTGAAAAAAAAAATCTTGATGGTAGAATATATTGACAATAAATATTTGAACCGTTTTATAATCAAGGACTAAATAGAAGTTTTCCAAATTTCCTATCTTTGAGACATGCTTCATATTTTAGGATTGGATGCCGCTGGAAAGACGACCTTACTATATCGGATAAAGCTTGGCGAGGTCATAGATGCAGCGCCCTCTATCGGTAAGGTTGTTGCTCTAAATGACTACCGTGTGTTCACCAAGAAAACACGTAATTTTGGTATTCTAATAGTATGACGTTATAAGGGTGATACTTGAGATTTACAATCACCTACTACAGAATATTAATGCAATTTTAATGTAAATATCTGAAAGAAGCCTCTGTTTTCATAAAATACAACATGTTTACTTGAGTTTCACCTCGCCGTGTACCCACTTTGCAGATGGTAATTAAGAGTATTTGAGATATCTATCTCTTGGAATAAAGAAAGTGTTCTTTGTTCTCCACACTGTTGTGATGTGTACACAATTTGTTTTAGGTTTCAATGTCGAGACTATTCAACACAAGAACATAAGATTTACAGCATGGGATATCGGTTGTCGGGAGAAAATGGTAAAGTTACATTGTCATACTGTATGTCGATCAAAAAGTACACACAAGAAAACAAATCAACTCTTAAATAATGATTTGACAACACAGACTTTCGCTCAGATGGGATCTTATCAATATGTTTTAGCACAGAGAGGTTTTGGCATTTGCAATAATCTTTTTGTATATTCAATTTTAGCGGCCATTGATTCGCTTCTACTATAAAGGAACAGATGCCGTCATATTTGTCCTTGATAGAAGTGACGAAGAAAGAATGGACGAGCTGTATCACGACATTTTACTTCCCGCTAATCTGTCACACGAACTTGACCAGGCCGTATACCTCATCCTAGCTAACAAGTCTGATCTTAATGACGTCATGTCAATGGAAGATATCACGGAGAAACTAAGACTAAATCAACTCAAGAGAGTCTGGAGTTAGTATTTTAACATATATATCAGCGCTTTAAAAAAAAAAGAGAGAAATATGAAAGCGTAAAAACTTCCAGTTTAATATTAGAAGGAAGCTTTGTTGATTAATTTAGATTTGAAGAAAAATTCCATCTGATTTCCTTATAAAAAAAATTACACACGACATCTTCCTGTTTTAGATTTGTTTCCGGTATCGGCCATAACTGGAGAGGGAATAGAAGAAGCATTTGATTGGTTAGTGTCTCAGTTAGGTTCAACGCAATCCAAGAAACCTGCATCTGGTGCCGTGGCGCAGGATACTAGAAATCAGACTCAGAAGTTCACTTATGGAATGGAACAATGTACAAGGGCATTTAGCTCTCTAAAGTGGCTTTTTATGAAATCAAGTTCACAAGAGTCAGTGACAGATGTTGAAGAAGATGGTGCTAATGCAACATAAACGTAATCGCCTTCCCAACCCATGTGTAATCATTCGTGTTAATATATCAAACAATAGTACTGTGCAGCATATTTTGAAAATGATTTTCTATCGTTACATTTATCTCAAAGTTTATTTTGCAAAAATGTCATTATATTGTTGGTGTTTCGTTATTAATTACTAAGTAGTTATTTCGAAGTAAAACGTGTCTGCCATATGCTCTAAAATATGAGACTAGTAGTGCAAGATGACTAAAAATGCAAATAGTATAATAAGAAAGTAAATTGTGATTTTAAAAGAAACCCAGATATAGTGATCTGTTTAAGATGTAGAGAAAAATGATGCTAGCATTTAATGTATATATCTGTGATATACTTTAATTTAAAAAAAACCAACTTATTTTCACCTTGTGTGCATGCAACAGATGAATTGATTCCCCATTACTGATTTCAAAAAACCACAAGTAGAGAATTTCCAATTTCATCCCTCTATTTTACCAAAACGAGAAAAGCATAAGAAAAAGTCAGGAAGTGAAAAAGGGTTTTAATATATGTGTATATGGTGTAGAGTTTGTTGTTTCTTGCTCACACTTGTCGTATATCTGTAAAGAACATAACTATACATGTGCACGTATATAGTCATCTGTCTATAATAATTGGTAGTTGTTTTATCTGATACCTTCATTTACCCAGCCGTAAGTAGCTGACTCAGACCATCTGACTATAATTAGTTTAAAACGAGTGCATATTATACATTTTATATCAAATCGATGATTTGTTTGTTAATTCCGTTAAGTTTGCATTCTTACTACCATTAAGCTTTAACTGTGATGTGGTTGCCAATAAATATGAGAAAAAAAATACACGTGTCCTATTGTTAGACTCGTAATAGCTTTGAAAAGGGAGGAGGGGGTATATGGAATTCTGTTCGTTAATATAAAAATTGCTAGAAGACTCTCTTTACGCTGACTAAAAGTTTATTTTACTTTCAAAGAAAACATAGGCCCTCCCCATCTGTAAGTAAATCATAGGCCCTCCCCATCTGTAAGTAAATCAATGAATCAAGAATTTAAAATCGTTATATAAATAGAATTTATAGCATTAATATAAGTGAACATATATATTTATGCTATACAGTTTACACTTTAAAGTGCTAAATCAGTGTGCGCTTATAGATTTTTCATTTAATCAGATTAAAACAAATCACTAAAAAACAAAAACGTACAAAAATAGGTTTTGCCTACTATACCAAAATCATTTTTGTACTAGAATTTGATAATGTCATGATGGCAAATCAATACATGTTTTTCAACATTCCCCAAAGTTTAGGTATTTCCCAGCTTTATTTCGCTGTGTGACAGCACATACTCAGTAGTACTAAGATCCAAATCCGGTAAACACACTCCTTCTGCTATTGTCGGAGTGGCCATTGCTCATTTGATTTGGAATAGGATCGGGAAAATCCGGGGGGTCCGAGTTCACCTTGTTCTGGAATGGCTTGTATTTCCTTATGAGGGCCACTGACGCTCCAATGCCGGCCATGGCACCTAGAACACACCCCACCGCTATCCACACTGTCGGGGGGTCAGAGTCTTCGGCCATTTTATCTCGTTGTTTCTGGAATATGATAATGATATGACGAGAAAAAATCCTAACAGAGTTGTTTCCCTTTTATGAAAACGAACCGCGATAAAAACTTGATTATCTGTTTAAAATTCGGGGTGTTTTAATTATAAAAGTTAATTTAACGACGTGCCAACTTCGATGTTACTTGTAAAAGTTAATTTGAATGAAGTACTAACTTTGATGTAACTACTAATGCCAAATTCATTTTCCCCGGAAAAATTTATAGAAGATGATTTTGTGTTCCCTGCAGAATCAACAGCGATTATTGAAGTTTTGGAGGTACAACAGTCTCCTCTACAAAATGAATTAAAACATGTCAGGTTTTAACTCAGAGAGATTGTCTCAGAGATACAATTTTTCATAAAAAATTTTCTATGGTTCTCAAAGTAATTTTGCATGCACAACCTAAATGAGAGAAAAACTCAACAGGATTACAATATCACTGTAAAACAAAACCTACTTGACGGTAGCTGTAAACTTGTTTTTGTCAATGGCGTCTCTATGATAGGTTAAGACGAGTGCCCCGGATATCGGGGAGATGTACAGGCGCGTCATGTTGGCTGTGAAGACAACTGTTAGATCCGCCTCCCACTGCTGGCGGGAACAGTTGTTGGGGTTCATGATGTCCTTTTTACAGTTCTCAGTACGGCTGGTGACTATTACATTTGGTGGTTTGACAGTGGACACCTTCCGATTAAACAAGGTGCTTTTAAATTGTGGACAATCAGCCAATACAGTTATATCATATTTTATTTGAAAACCCGGTAAATAAAAGTCGTTCTTTCTTACCATGAAGTTTTGTTCAATTTGAGAATTAGCTCTCTCAATGTCTAGGGTCACTGTGAGTTTTCTATATACAAAATCAAAATGTTGATTGAATAAAATACTAATGTTATTATACATGAAATACACCCGTAAGATATGAACTTACGTGGATGTTTTTGGTGGAACAGCTCTAAGATGGAAGTCGATCGATTTCGATTGGTTGCCGTTTAATGTCACGTGCTTTGTTGCGTCAATCAGAAATCTCGCAGTGTCTGCTGCTGTTAATTTGAATGTCTGTTTTACTGTCCCCGCGTTAGACACACGAACACTTACGGATGTTTCTTCATTGTATACAAGAGTTTCTGTAAAAACAAAAACACAAAAAACCTGTGTAATAAATTACTAATTATCTGTGTTAATTAATTCCAAGTGATGCCCTGGAGTGTGCAAATGACTTGTATCTAATAACGCGTACATAGCGAAAATTTTATAAATATTATAATACATTCGCATTGTTAGAGCATATTGTTGTTATCTGTAATTTCTGTCAACAACTTCAAATGCAGTATGATAATGTTATGATTAAATATTCTGATTCATCAAACACCAAACAAAATCCTCAATTATTTTATTTTTTCTTTATATAAAAGAACTTGTCTACCAAAAGGAGGAACAAATTCGATTTGTCCACCGACAGGCGTCACTACTTTCTGATCTTCTCGAGTCACTGTTTCCGAAGACATTGTTCCTTTGATTCCAACATAGAAAGGCTTCCATGGTCGAAAAAGAAAAACGATAAGCAAAATTGTTGAACAGTTGGATAAAACAATACAGTTACTTACACATATATATAGAATTTATATTGACACATTATTTTTACCTCCGAAAGTATAACCTCGCCAGATACAGTTCTTGTAGTACCAGTGGAAGAATCTGATACCGGAAGTGAAGTCAATGTACTGCCGTCTGACTTTTTCATGTAAATCTCGGTAATTTGAAAATTTGTTGTTACATTTTTAGGAATTTCTTTCACCGAAACACTAATAGTGTACTTTTTTCCTGTAAAATATATATGTTGTATTAATTATAGCAATTTTACTTTCTAGTCGGTATGCTGACTGAAACGCAACATGGTCTGCCGATTTGACTATATAATTTCATTAAATTCTCATATGAAGCCACACATTTTAAACATGCGAATGCAGCATGTGTGTATTCGTTAATGTATTTACCAAGAACTGGACTGGAACTCGTGATAGGATACTTGACACCCCGTAAATCCTCCATAATTTTGTAATCCAAGTCAATGCATCCACTCCCTGACACCGTCAGATGGCATGGAGAACTGGGAGAATTTTTCACCTGCCAAGCCCCATATAAGGGATGCTGCAAAACATTACGGCGCTTTAGAATTTTTTTTCAAAAAGCGTTATTAAAGAGAGTGTTTTGATTCTTTAAGTGCCTACCATTCCAAACTTACTTGTACTGACAGAATGGTCGTTCTAGAATCTATCACATCCTTTGATGCATTTCCAGTAAAGGACTGATTTGAACCTTTACATGCAAAACAAACCAAACATTTAGAAATTGACTAGGTATGAGTTGCAAATATATCATAATCTACAAAATGATGTGACAAAAATGCCTCACCATCCGGACGCAGAAGTTGTATGTTGGAGCAGGTGCTTCCTTCCAGTTTAACTGTAAACAGTATTATACAGGGGTCAATGTGAAAGACATGGGTCGTCAACGATACCATCTCAAACGAGTCCACGCCCAGCGTATGAATATTCATGTTTTCCTACAACGTAATCCATAGCTCTAAATAAATCTTTTTACAAGTATATTATTACAAATAAAACTAAAACCTATAACCTTAACCGAAAGCTGAACTCGTAAGGTTATCGTATATAGAAAAAGAGGTAATCGTGTAACGGGTTTTTATTTCAGTGTCAACTGATGATGAACAACAAAAATTACCAATTGAATGGTACTGAAAAACTAGAACCCAAAACGTAGTGGCAAGATAATCTACCAGGATGTCATGCAATAGGATACGGTATTTTAGTTAATTTTGAAAGAAAATTAAATTAACAAAATAAGATTTGACACCAAATAACAATTTGCAGGTGAAAAACGAAATCTATATGATAATCTCTAAAACGCATGCAATGAATGCTTGAGACTCGTCGTGAACACCTGATCATGTACAGCAGATTAGTTTTGCGACACAACTCGTAAGTAGCTCTAGATACTGGTAATCTATTAGACAGGGACTTCTCTACAGTCTTCCTTTACCTGGAGAACGTGTCCCAAAATGTCACCGAGCGTGGAATGGGAGGTCTGTATGACGCTGGACGATGTGTGCAAAGCAATCTCCTCGAAAATATTGGACCGCTTTCCTCGTTTGCCTAATGATACCAAAATTACAGAACAAAAAATATATTTTCACTTGCATTTATTCCTCCTTGCATAGTAATTGTAAACTATAAAGTTTAAGAACTATAAATATGGTGATCCTAACTATACAAATAAAGAACTAAAGATACGGCGATCCTAACTATAAAGGTTAAGAACTATAGATATGGTGATCCTAACTATAAAGGTTAAGAACTATAGATATGGCGATCCTAACTATAAAGGTTAAGAATTATAGATATGGTGATCCTAACTATACAAATAAAGAACTAAAGATACGGCGATCCTAACTATAAAGGTTAAGAACTATAGATATGGTGATCCTTACTGTAAAGATTAAGAAATATAGATATGGTGATCCTAACTATAAAGGTTAAGAACTATAGATACGGCGATACTAACTATAAAGGTTAAGAACTATAGATACGGCGATACTAACTATAAAGGTTAAGAACTATAGATACGGTGATCCTAACTATAAAGGTTAAAAACTATAGATAGGGTGATCCTTACTATAAAGGTTAAGAACTATAGATACGGTGATCCTAACTATAAAGGTTAAGAACTATAGATATGGTGATCCTAACTATAAAGGTTAAGAACTATAGATACGGTGATCCTAACTATAAAGGTTAAGAACTATAGATACGGTGATCCTAACTATAAAGGTTAAGAACTATAGATACGGCGATCCTAAATATAAAGGTTAAGAACTATAGATACGGCCATCCTAACTATAAAGGTTAAGAACTATAGATATGGTGATCCTAACTATAAAGGTTAAGAACTATAGATAGGGTGATCCTTACTATAAAGGTTAAGAACTATAGATACGGCGATCCTAACTATAAAGGTTAAGAACTATAGATACGGTGATCCTAACTATAAAGGTTAAGAACTATAGATACGGCGATCCTAACTATAAAGATTAAGAACTATAGATACGGCGATCCTAACTACAAAGGTTAAGAACTATAGATACGGCGATCCTAACTACAAAGATTAAGAACTATAGATACGGCGATCCTAACTAGAAAGATTAAGAACTATAGATACGGCGATCCTAACTATAAAGGTTAAGAACTATAGATACGGCGATCCTAACTATAAAGGTTAAGAGCTATAGATACGGTGATCCTAACTATAAAGGTTAAGAACTATGGATACGGCGATCCTATCTATAAAGGTTAAGAACTATAGATACGGTGATCCTAACTATAAAGGTTAAGAACTATAGATGCAGCCACTGATAGTTGTCTTGTGAATAAAAAACTACATGCGGCCGCCTCATTGACTGCGTGTTAGGGTACTTATTTAATACATACTTTATATTTGTTTTTGTCTTTCCCACTCAATACTTCTTTGATAATGAGTAACCGAATGGGTGTAGCTACTAATTTAGAAACCTTTTTGTCCGCGAGAACGTTATTTTCGCCTTCTGCTAAAGGTACTTCTGATCAGTGATTTAAATACCTTGCTTATGCAGGTTTGCATTCGGCACAAAACAGTGTACATCGGTTTGGCTTGCAGTCACGTGATTAGAGATCCTTTTATGAACGGCAGTATGAGAATTTGAATTGTTCCCTTGCAGAAATTGCATCAGTTGAAGGTTTTTATTTTCTAGAAGATACAGGGCGTCATGCAAAAGTCTTGTGTCCTTGCCTTTGGCGTTTGCTATTGGGTCGGTGCTCGCGAACGAAAATATACAGGACCCGGGTTGAGCTTGTTGCATAGCTAGAAAATAGGTACATAGCTATATGTGCATAGTTAAGATCTAAAGTCATTAAATGAAATCAATGAGTATATTGAATCTATATCTCATCTTTCAAATTGCCCATACCATTTAGTGTGGCATGCAGCGTTGTCTTCGATCTATTGCTGCCATTGCTAGACTGCAGAAACTGAAGGCGGTTTTTGAATTCTTCACCATTTGTTGTTACAAACAGACCATGTTCTGTATGAATAAATTCATTTGCAATGTATATAGTTTTCTATTACCACATTAGTTATATAGTGCAACAGATAAAATTATATTAGTTATTTGATAAAAAAGCCTCAGAAATGGAGGTGCCACATTCCTCCTTATAATCTTTTTTGACAATTGTTCACTGACTTTGAACAAAGAAGAGGAAAAAGACCTTTGTTCCCAGTAGTAGACAAGATGTAGTTGAATGGAGCCGTGGAAACACGAGCTTGGTTGACAATGGCGACACTGTGTCTGAAAGCCTCTTGTAGTTGTCCACTCACCGACCCAGCGTCATCAATGGCGTCATCAATTACAAATACAACAGACAGAGCAGGCGACAGACAGTTGTAGCAGCGTTGTCTGTAATCTAACCCTAGTATGCCCATTGTCTGTTCCAAACCAATCTGGTACAATAGACCAGTTTCTGCAAATAATATACCAATTTTAATGTACTATATAAAACAGGGCTCACTTGAAGAGTACTTTGTCTAAAGCATATGCAACAGGTTGAAGTGGTGTAAATACAGATATCCAAAAGACTTTTAAGAAATTAAGCAGTCTCCATGCCATTAAGATTAAAGAAATTCTACAATAAAATGTTATAAACAGTTTTGGATATTTATAAGTATTCATATATCGTAGAACTCAAAACGAGGTGTTCAGAACTCACCTTGTCCCACTAAGAAGTCTGCGGTCGCCTGTACTGCCGCCCGGCCGGCCTCGGTGTGAAGGTGGTAATGGGGAGAGAGTCCGGGGTCTGAGGTCTCCTTGTTAATCCCCCCAGTGGCGGGAAACCCCCGATATACGTCACTGGGACCGCCATGGCTACATTTACCCGCGTGGGCGGGAAAGCTATCTGTCAAGGGTAACGAATCAAATACAGGTGTCATATAGTGTAGATTTTGAATTTACTGGATTGATGTAATTACAAATTTTACAACATGACAACGTTTGAATATGACATAATGGTTAGATCCCTTGACAACGTAAGTACAAATCATCAATAGAGGATACATACTGTATGGTTTTATTATATGTTGGTCCGATGTGTATCCACTAGTGAGGTGGCCATTTTTCATCAGATTGCTGGCACACGAATTGGTATGTAAACTGTAATGCGAGACAAATTTGGACGATTCATTATATCACATAAAGTATTTACGCGTGATTGTAAAATATAGAGTGGGTGTGTATTCAAGGAGTGTTCGAATGGTTAAACTGGTCATCAGATTTGGTAGCTCTAAGAAATATGTAGTGAAAGTCAGAGACATATGTACTATATGAATGAATCAAAGCTTACGTTCATAAAAGTATGATACAGATAGATAAATGTCATTGAATAAAATGCAATATAACTAGAACTATTTGGGATCTTGTGTACATGTATGTGTTAAAAAGAAGATTGAATTTTTATTCTCAAAAGACGTACGTAATTTTGGAATGATTGCAGCTGGTGCACATTGCTTCCTTTGCGTCAGATATTTTTATAGAAAGACGTTCCTGCACGCCTAAAAAAAATCCCCTCAACCATTACTTGCAGGTGAACATTCATTTTTGTATTATTTATAGTTGTATTGAAAAGATAAACATGAATGATTGCATGCATGTATAAATGCATAGGCTGAACTATCTACCCAGTTCTGTGTAAGGTTTGCTGCCAGACATCTCCACCCAGTTTGTGTTGCTGTAGAATTCTTGGAGGGTAAAGAGATATTCTCCCAATATGTCCCTTATTGGGCCCCAGTCAGTGGACCTGGTTCTGCAGAGTTGGATAATTTTAGCTCTCAATAAGTGGAGTAAGATGTTGCCTGGCAAAAAAAATAATTGAAATGCTGCTGTCAAAAATAAAGCGAGAAGGCAAACGTAATAAAGAAATTAATGTATTTTACAAGGATTTAGATTTGGAATGACTTTAAAGGTTTTTTCACTTGCAGTGCATTGTTGTTTGTTTAAAGTACTGATTACCTGCAGAAATCTGTTCGCAACTCATTGTTCTTGAAGCATCAGAGCTATATAAGCGCTGGGCGGAATTGACTTTATTCACAATATAATGTACAGTCTTCTCAAATTCATGTTTGGATATATTATCTGTTTAAAAGATAATTGCATAAACATGAGAGAGAGAGAGAGAGAGAGAGAGAGAGAGAGAGAGAGAGAGAGAGAGAGAGAGAACCAGGAATCATATCGCAATAATATCGCAAAAATATATTTTGGGTGGTTTTTTTTATAACAGAAAATATGAAAACATCAACGTCATGCTATATACACTGTATATTATGTGTCATTATTAACGTCGACCATGTACAACCATTTCTTACCTAAATTAAAGAACGCTTTCACTTTGTCCGTGTGACTGTTGGAGTGGTAGGTTCCAGGTTTGACTTTTTCTATGATAACCTCGGCCACCGCTTTGTATATCCCTTCCTCTGTGATACTGCCATGGGTGAAATCTGACCGTCCGTCCATACTCTCCGAGGAGGGAAGGAAACTGAACACGAAATGGACATTTAAAACCAAAGAAAAGACCAGGATGAATACCGTGTGGTTAAGATTCATCCTTTTGGATTTTGGTCCACCACAAAAGTTTCTTTAGGTCACCATATCAATATTATAAACATAATATATTTTTATCCTTTTTGGCGGAAGTTATTTTCTGGGTTCTGTCAGTTTAACTAGTAAGCTCTCTCTTATTTAGATACGGGTGTTTGTATTGAGATAAGGAGAAAAAAAAGAATCAAGGTTCGTGTATAGGCAAGTGCACGGGAGAAAATCAATTATCGATCACTAAAAGATATAATTTAGCTGTGATATCTGCATATAAAAAAGGAAGGAGTTTGAACATTATACATTCTTTTTTTAAAAGAGAAAGAGAAGTGAATTTAAGATTCTTTGAAACTTTTGATTCTTAAAAAAATCATAATTACATTAAATACAAAGCGCTGGCCTAATATAATTAATCAGTTCATGGATTGGGCATTAACTGGTATTACTTAAAATATTTTTTTCTGAACTGATTATTTCTTTAATGACTAGTAACTGATTAATAAGTACTAGAATATCGATCACTGTAATCTTCATCGATAATGATATATAGTATTCAATCGGGATCGGGATGGTATAAATTCTCAGAACGGTTTCCCAAGAAAAGAATTTTTTTTCTGGTTTGGGAGAGTCTATAAGCCCGTGACCTCAATAGCAGAAAGCCCGTGAACTCGATTGTAAACACACGTTTTGAATACGTAAGCCGTTTTTGTGTATTTCTTCTATGAATGTTTTAAACTAACATTCTTTCCGTAAAAATAATGTGTTTATGTAGCTTCTTGTTTATATTATAAATGATAGTATAAAAATAAGTTTGCCTCCGACTTTAAAACTGTAAAAAGTACTTGTATCAAGTGACTATAAAATACGAAATATGAGGCCCGTGAACTCATCGACACTCTATATAATATAAGATATGAGGCCCGTGAACTCAGTTACACTCTATATTATACTAGATACTAGGCCCATGAACTCATTGACAAGCTATATAGTAAAAAAATGAAAATATGAGACCCGTGAACTCATCAACACTCTATATATCATACATGAAACGAGGCCCGTGTACTCAGTAACACTCTAAATAGTACAAGATATGAGGCCCCTAAACTCATCGACACTCTATATTATACCAGATATGAGGCCCGTGAACTCAGTAACACTCTGTATAGTACAAGATATGAGGCCCGTGAACTCATCGACACTCTATATAGTACAAGATATGAGGCCCGTGAACTCATCGACACCTATATATAGTACAAGATATGAGGCCCGTGAACTAATCGACATCCTATATTATACTAGATATGAGGCCCGTGAACTCAGTAACACTCTATATTATACTAGATATGAGGCCCGTGAGCTCATCCACACCCTATATAGTACAAGATATGAGGCCCGTGAACTCATCGACACTCTATATAGTACAATATATTAGGCCCGTGAACCCATCGACACCCTGTATTATACAAGATATGAGTACCGTGAACTCATCGACACTCTATATTGTACTAGATATGAGGCCCGTGAACTCAGTAACACTCTATATTATACTACATATGAGGCCCGTGAACTCAACGACACTCTATATAGTACAATATATTAGGCCCGTGAACCCATCGACACCCTGTAATATTCAAGATATGAGTCCCGTGAACTCATCGACACTCTATATTGTACTAGATATGAGGCCCGTGAACTCAGTAACACTCTATATTATACTACATATGAGGCCCGTGAACTCATCGACACTCTATATAGTACAATTTATTAGGCCCGTGAACCCATCGACACCATGTATTATACCAGATATGAGTCCCGTGAACTCATCGACACTCTATATTGTACTACATATGAGGCCCGTGAACTCAGTAACATTCTATATTATACTACATATGAGGCCCGTGAACTCATCGACACTCTATATAGTACAAGATATGAGGCCCGTGAACTCATCGACACTCTATATAGTACAATATATTAGGCCCGTGAACCCATCGACACCCTGTATTATACAAGATATGAGTACCGTGAACTCATCGACACTCTAAATTGTACTAGATATGAGGCCTGTGAACTCATCGACATCCAATATCATACCAGATATGAAGCCCGTGAACTCATCAACACTCAATATAGTACTTGATATGAAGCCCATGAACTCATCGACACTCTATCAGGTACAAGATATGAGGCCCGTGAACTCGGTAACACCCCATTTAATACTTAATATGAGGCCCATGAACTCATTGACACTCTATAAATAACAAGATATGAGGCCCGTGAACTCATCGACACTCCATATAGTACTAGATATGAAGGCTTTGATCTCATCAACACCCTATATAGTACTTGATACCAGGCCCGTGAACTAAGTAACATTTTATTTAGTACTTGATATGAGGCCCGTGAACTCATAGACACTCTATATAGAACAAGATATGAGGCCCGTGAACTCACCCACACTCTATTTAGTACGAGATATAAGGCTCATGAATTTAGTAGCACTCTTATTTTTAAAACAAGAGTTAAACAACAGTGAAGCAAATTTTATTATTTATGTTTATTTAAGTTACATTGATGAACTGAAGGAAATACAATATTGTAGATTGGAAAGGGGCATTAACCTTAAATTCTTGTACTGAAATCCATTTTATAAGATATGCATTTTAGAAAAGTTTATATTATCATACAGGGCATAAGTCTTACGAAACAATACATATATACATATACTATACAAACATTTTTCAACAAGTTTATTGTACTGCTGAAGAAGCAAAAGGCCCAGGGGCCACATCGCTCACCTGAGCAACAAAAGCCATAACTTATCAAATTAACACTACAGTGCCAAATTCAAATAGATTCAAATAGCATATAAAGTAAAAATAATAATAATGGTAAATATCAAAATTTTTTTGTAATTGTATTTGTTAGAAGATTTTTCTTTTTTTTCTCAGATTTTGCAGATACTTAAACAACAAAATTTTGTGGAAAGGTAGAACTATGTACATATATGTAGATATATATGTTTAACATGGTTTGCTTGAACCGATAAACTTCCAGTCATCACAGGAAGTGCTCCAAAAATTGATTTCTTTTTCACTTTAGCTGTGTTACATGGAAGTAAGCTCTGGAAATTTCTTTCACAGTAAATATTATGCTTCCACACATATTTGAGCTTTTCTGGCCAAAAGTTGTCTGAGAAGAATTTGAAAAATACCAACAAATTTTAAGAGGGCATGGACCCTTCATTTGAAAAAAAACCTCTAGTCCTCTTTACCCAGTGATGATTTGGGCCAAGTTTGGTTAGACTTGCCCAGTTGTTCTGGGTAAGAAGATGAAAATAAGGAAAGTTAATGACAACAACAAGAACAATGACAGAAAACGGACAAATCATGATTAGAAAAGCTTGAGCCTTTGGCTCAGGTTAGAGAAAAATTGCTCCAGAGACCTATATGATATAATACATATACATTGAAGATTAACAATTATTAATAATTAATAAATTGTCATTATATACAACTCACTTTACTGGGTTACCCTGCTAACATGTAGATATTAAGTAGCATTTTTTAAAATTTCTTTAGATATATTGCAATAATTATTTTCAAACTTTGCCATTCAGATTGCCAATCGTGCACAGAACACAGATCAGATTTATTTCTTCTTCTTTATCCTCTTCATAGATGTTCCTGTTTGTCTGTTTCTTCAAATGGCAGTCCTGTTCTGAGATAGACACAAAGAACTATGAACTCCTTCATTAAAACATGGGTCAAATAGTGCATGCCAATTCTGAAAATAATCTACGAACTAGACAACATTGAAATGGTGACCATTTCAAAGGGCCCCATTTAAATAATGGACTAAAGGATGAAAAGCATTTCAGAGAATTTTGCTATGACCTTGACCTATGACTCAGAAATTTTCCAGCTGACATAGACCTTCTAATTCAATCTTATTACCCCTTACAACCAGGCATTTTTGTTTAACCTGAGAAAGTTCAAGCAAATAGGAAATAACCTATGGTCTAAAACTGATTATAAAGAGGTTTGCTATGACCTTCACGTTGAATTGCTTCAAAGTCAATGCAAACCATTAACCAAAAAGCTTTGTTTATGTGAAATATAAACCAAACTTATGAGCAAAATAGGGCTAGGTGGAGAGTATAGAGGCTCTTAAACAGGAATTTTGTGTGATCCAATATGACCTTGACATTTGACTTACAAACAACATTCAAGGTTTCTGCATACCCTTTAATCAAAGGCACTCAGTGGGTGAGGTATGAACCAGATTGGACCAAAGTGAGAGAAGATATGCTCCGGAAAAGGATTTTTCATTTAATACTGTTATGACCTTCACACTTGACCTTGAAATTTGGTTCAAGGTCACAGCACAACCTTTACTCAAAAGCTCTGTTTATCTAAAGTATGAACCAAAGTGGGCTTTATGGAGAGCAGATACAGTAGCTGTAAAACAAGCAAATTTGGGACATATGTACTTCAGTGCAAACACAAGTGCTTATACATTGGCGCAAATAAATTTTAGCGCACAAACTTATTTCAAAAGAAAAAATGTTTTGTTTGAACAATGCCTGGATTTAATTTTGTGTTCGCTCAAGCACGTAAACACATTGCCTTTGATATCTAACTCACGTACACAAGTAATACTACAAAATGTTGATAGAGACAGATTGCTTTTGTCCCAATTCAAAAGTCAGTTGATAGAAAACAAGAGGCTCATGGGCAACATTGCTCTATATACCTACATAAACCTACATAAAACTTTAAACCCTTTGTGAGGCCCAAGAATTGTTCAGGGGGTCATGATTTCATTATGATTTTCTAGAAAAACACACAGAGGTAAAGTTTTATTTATATCAACCGATCAAAGCAAGATATCAACCAATCGTGTATTGTCAGCGTTGACGATCGCCAATCTTGATCACATTTTCACCTCGAAGCACTAAAATGAAGTGACAATTAAGGGGAGAATTTAAGCCAATTTTGGAAGGTGCTAATGATAGGCACATGTACTAATAAGCAATAAAATTGAATTGGTCCATCCATTATTATTTAATTTGCAGAACTGATTTGATTACCACTTAACATTAACGATTGTATAAACAAACAGAATCGACCGTCCAAAATTACAGAAGGGTAGGGTACATATTCAGTAGTAAAAAAAATTGACTGAAGTAATTGTTTTGAGACATTAAAAAATGAATACATATGGAAAACCATTGGGGCATGATAAATTTTAGTGCTGAGAAGCAGTTGCAATAAAGGTGCAAAAATTTATAGTGTGCCATATTTTTTTGTTTTTACAGTATATGTTCTGAAAAAAGAATTTTTGCTTGGTTCGATGTGACCTTGACCCATGACTTACAAACTTTATTCAAGGTCACTGCACACCCTTTGACCAAAGGCACTCTGTGGATAAAGTATGAGCCAGATTGGGCCAAGGGGAAAGAGGGTATGCTCTCGACAAGAGATCTCAGACAGACAGATAGACGGACAGACGGATGGACATACAGACTGATCACTATAGGGCGCCCGCAGAGAGCCCTAATAATGAATTAAAACAGTGTGCATAGTTAAGTGTAATTTTTTAGATAAATTGTAGAAAGAATTGAAATGTCAAGCCTGACTGACAACTTATTATAATATGAGCCCTTGAAATTTGATGGCATAAAATGCAGAAGTAATTTAAGGCAATTTACCAATAGCTAATATTTCATAGCTCATACATATGTACTTACGGTACATTGAATACTCTTTCAATTGAACAGCTTCTCCAGAATGTTGTTTTTCGGATCTTTGAATTTATACTAAAAGCTATATTGACCTGGAATAATAGAAAGAAAAACCAGTATTAGTTTATAATTCTACAAAAAAAAAAATATTGCCTCCAATTCTAAAATGAATTGTCATAATCAAGATGGTGAATTCTGGAACTATATACAGAGAAATGATGAGGAATGAAAATCCCTTTGCTGTAATTAAGCATTAATTAGTCATAATAAGCGTGTTTGCTATAACCGTGCTATATTGTAGAGCGTTACTGAGTTCACAGGCCTCCTATCTCAGGAACTACCAGTATATAAAGTGTCAATGAGTTCACTGGCCTCATATCTAGTACTGTGTAGAATATTTCTGAAGTCACAGGCCTCATATCCAGTATTATAATTGTTCAGAGTGTAGATAAAGTCACGGGCCTCATATCTTAATACCGTATAGATTATTTATGAAGTCACTGGCCTCATATCTTGTACTAAATAGGATATTCAGAGTTGACGGGCCTCATATCTAGTACTATATAGAGTACTGTCGATGAGGTCATGGGCCCATATCTTGTACTATATATGGTGTCGATAAGTTCATGGGCCTCATATCTTGTACTACACAGAGTGTCCATGAGTTCACCGGCCTCATATCTTGTACTATATAGAGTTTCTATGAGTTCATGGGCCTCATATCTTGTACTATACGGAGTGTCCACGAGTTCACGTCCTCATATCTTGTAACATATAGGGTGTCAATGAGTTCACGGGCCTCATATCTTGTACCATATATAGGTGTTGCTGAGTTCATGGGCCCCATATCTTGTACTATATATATAGGTGTTGATGAGTTCACGGGTCTCATATCTTGTACTATATAGGGTGTCGATGAGTTCACGGGCCTCATACCTTGAACTATACAGAGTGTCGATGAGTTCACGGGTCCCATATCTTGTACTTTACAGATTGTCGATGAGTTCACGGGACTCATATCTTGTACTATACAGAGTGTCCACAAGTTCATGTCCTCATATCTTGTAACATAAAGGGTGTTGATGAGTTCACGGGCCTCATATCTTGTACCATATATAGGTGTTGCTGAGTTCACGGGCCTCATATCTTGTACTATTTATAGGTGTTGATGAGTTCACGGGTCTCATATCTTGTACTATATAGGGTGTCGATGAGTTCACGGGCCTCATACCTTGAACTATACAGAGTGTCGATGAGTTCACGGGTCCCATATCTTGTACTTTACAGATTGTCGATGAGTTCACGGGACTCATATCTTGTACTATACAGAGTGTCCACAAGTTCATGTCCTCATATCTTGTAACATAAAGGGTGTTGATGAGTTCACGGGCCTCATATCTTGTACCATATATAGGTGTTGCTGAGTTCACGGGCCTCATATCTTGTACTATTTATAGGTGTTGATGAGTTCATGGGTCTCATATCTTGTACCATATAGGGTGTCGATGAGTTCACAGGCCTCATATCTTGTACTATATAGAGCGTTGATGAGTTCACGGGCCTCGTATCTTGAACTATACAGGGTGTCGATGAGTTCACGGGCCTCATATCTTGTACCATATATGGTGTCGATGAGTTCACGGGCCTCATATCTTGTACTATATATAGGTGTCAATGAGTTCACGGGTCTCATATCTTGTACTACACAGAGTGTCGATGAGTTCACGGGCTTCATATCTTGTACCATATAAGGTGTCGATGAGTTAATGGGCCTCATATCTTTTACTATATATAGGTGTCAATGAGTTCACGAGTCTCATATATTGTACCATATAGGGTGTCGATGAGTTCACGGTCCTCATATTTTGTACTATACAGAGTGTCAATGAGTTCACGGGCCTCATATCTTGTACTATATATAGGTGTCAAGGAGTTCACGGGTCTCAAATCTTGTAACATATAGGGTGTCGATGAGTTCACGGGCCACATATCTTGTACTTTATATAGGTGTCAATGAGTTCACGGGCCTCATATCTTGTACCATACAGAGTGTAGATGAGTTCACGGGCCCCATATCTTGTACTATACAGAGCGTTGATGAGTTCACGGGCCTCATATCTTGAACTATACAGGGTGTCGATGAGTTCACGGGCCTCATATCTTGTACTATACGGAGTGTCGATATGTTCACGTACGGGCCCCATATCTTGAACTATACAGAGTGTCGATGAGTTTAGGGGCCTCATATCTTGAACTATACAGAGTGTTGATGAGTTCACGGGCCTCATATCTTGTACTATACAGAGTGTCGATGAGTTCACAGGACTCATATCTTGTACTATATATTGTGTAGATGAGTTCACTTGCCTCTTATCTTGTACCATATAGAGTGTCGATGAGTTCACGGGCATCATATCTTGTACTATACAGAGTGTCCACGAGTTCACGGGCCTCATATCTTGTACTATATAGAGTGTCGATGAGTTCACGGGTCTTATATCTTGTACTTAATAAAGTGTCGATGAGTTCACGGGGATCATATCTTGTACTATATATGGTATCGATGAGTTCACGGGCCTCATATCTTGTACTATACAGAGGATGGATGAGTTCACGGGCCTCATATTTATAGTACTATTTAGGGTGTTGATGAGTTCATGGGCCTCATATCTTGTATTTTATATAGTGTCAATGAGCTCACGGGCCTCATATCTTAAGTACTGTTCAGAGTGTCGATTAAGTCATGGGCCTTATATCTAGTTTAGAGTGTCGATGAAGTCAAATATATACGTGTGTTTGTGTATGTGTGTGTGTACTCATATTACATCTGCAAATATAACATTTCATACATTTTTTTTTATAAATTCTACGGTACACTACATATGAAGTTTTTTTTTCTCCATGCAACCACTTAAAATATTATGTAATGATTGTTCATTCGAATAATGACATAAACGTAAGAAATAAGTTAACTGGCTGGTTTAGAAAGCAACACATTTTAAATAATGTATATAAGCTACTGTAAGTACACCGGCCGTCATCTGGTCATGTAATTTGGTTACCGTAGTTTGTTTAAGTTCTTTGAAGTAGTGATAAAAAATACACAATAAAATTAAGCAAATATAATTATTATTGTCAGCATCTCGGATTTTAAAATCTTAATTAATACATACCCTGAAACACGTTGTCATCCTGTGTTTACATATTGAATGCGCTTCGATGACTTGCTGAAGAATTTCTTCTGACGAAACCCAACCTCGAATGAACTTTTCTTCTCTTACTACAAACACTGCAACTGTATCTTCCAATAAATTATGTCATCGCAATAACGTCTCGCTTAAGCTTTACAGATACAATGTTTATATCGAGAATGCGGCTGCTATTTAAAAGAGAAAGTACATTTAATGACGTATGCGATTTGTGTGTACTTGACTACACGGGCTTCCGGTTGTTTCAGATCACGGGCTTATAGATTTTCCCTTCTGGTTTCACTTTCAGCAGGTAAAAAGTTTATTTTTTTAAACATTATTATGTAGTAATGATCGTTTAAAGGACTCTCAATAAATGAGTCAATATATGCATGCAGGTTTAGTTTTTTTCTTTAATACAGATATAAGTTTATCACGTTTTGACATTTTCTACGACGTAAATGCGTTAGGCCTAACAGTCAACTTGTCTTACGTTCACAATTAAATGACTTAAACATGTCTAATAGATATAGTTGGTAATACATATAGATTCTTAAAACTTTATGGGTTGTGAAGGACTATTGTAGGTGGAGTACTATATAACAAACATATTGGCAATGCTCTCTTATTAATTTGAATAAAGTAATTTTTAGTGTGATAATTATTACTATTTAAGTTAAAATATATTTTTAAACCATTTTATTTGAGTGAAGTACATATCATTTAATATAATTATGCAATTTATGTTCAGTGTACTTTAATCTTTACTCTTATCATTAAGAAAAATGGCAGACGATAAAAGAACTAAATCTCCAGAAAAACCAAAAGTAGCCAAAATGGACTTTTTCTCAAGTGGAGAGGAAGAAGAGCCAGAACCAGATACAGGGGAGACCAAAGAACTGTTGATAGAAGACAGAGCAGCTGTGGTAGGTGTCATACTCATTGTCCAGTCAAAATATATATTGATATGCCTCCTGGAATCACAAAGAAGGTAACAGTTGTTACAGATTTCACATACAACATGTACAATTTCCAGTTTCAGGGAGTTTTTCAATTTGACTAAGAATAAGCACCATGCTGATTTCATATCATTACAGGCAATTGATTTGAACCAAAGTAGAATTGCTAAAATTAGCAATTTGGAGGGACTTACACAATGTGAGGTGAGTGAGATGAAATTTTAAAACATTTACAAATAGCATAAAAGGTTTCAATGCCAGACAATGAAGACTTTAGAATATACTCTTCAGTCAAAGGGCAGAAGAGGAGCTTGTCTTAATTGTTGAGGCAAAAATAGTTGAATGAAATGGAAAATGTTATGCAATTAACTTCTAAAAAAGTAATTAAAACTCAAAACACAGCATGCTAAAAACACTGAAAAACTGTGCTTGATGCTCTTTGTATTTTCATATTCACAGAGTCTTTGTTTACGACAAAACCTTATAAAGAAAATTGAAGGATTGTGTTCAGTTCCAACATTGACCGACCTTGACCTCTATGACAACCAGATCACAAAGATTGAAAACCTTGAGGCATTGTTCAATCTAGAGTAAGTGTCATTTGTAAGGGCAATCATACTCTCCTGTCTTGTCTGTTTTACAGCATGAAGTACCCAATGCCCTAATATATAATGTTAGAAAAAAAAATTCCTCAAGATAATGTGCAAATAGTCAATAAATATGGTAAGACAGGTCTAACTTTTTCACAGGTTAAAAAATTGGATAAATCAAAGAGTCTAAGTGGTTACAGAATTATGTGTCTAAATCAGTGTCCCTTTATAATGTCATATAACGCTTAAACAATCTGTCTTTTACATTGTAGGGTGTTAGATTTATCCTTCAACAGAATTCCCAAAGTAGAAGGTCTGCAGACTTTAACAAAACTCAAAAAGCTTTTCCTGATTCACAACAAGATCCATAAGATGGAGAATGTGGGCCATCTAGTTCACCTGGAGATGTTAGAATTTGGGTCCAACAAAATTAGAGTGTGTATAAACTGTAGTTAAGGGCAGACATCTTTATATGTTTTGTCATGATTTATGGGAGTTGATATACAGTAAAACATGGTTATTGTGAACACTCTTATAATGAATTGATTTTACAGCGAAGTAATTTTAATTCATCATGACTTGATTACATGTTGAAAACTTGATGAATGTAACAAATTACATTTATAATGAAGTAAAATCGCCCGTCCCTGGCACTTCGTTATAAGCGTGTTTTACTGTACACATATCTTACTCAAGATTTTGTGTTAAAGATAGAATATAGATCAAAGGAATCAAATTATGTTTGACATTGCATGGTGTTTTCATTCAGTTAAAGTAGATGTAGAAGTGGATGTAGAATTTAAAATGGTTTTTTTTTTTTTTGGTGAAAGATTTGGTGAGAAATAAGGTTATTTATTCATGTTAATGCTTGAAATTTTGGAGACTTCAAAAATGTATAGTAGTATAGTAGTACATGTGTGCCCCTTTTTTTTTCAACTTGTATTTAAGATGTTTTGAATGTTTTAGGCAATAGAAGGTATATCCACGCTGACCAATATAACGCACCTATACATAGGGAAGAACAAAATCACAAGAATTCAGGGACTCAACACATTAGTAAACCTACGATGTCTCAGTATTCAGGTGTGTGATGTCACTGGTATCTAAATGAAAGGGGTGAAAGAAGTAACAATTATATATATTATGTGACAGTGTTACTAGTAACTGATTGTGTTACATTGGTAGTGTTACGGTAACGGTAGAGATTCATTTTAAAAGTTTGACTTGACATTGACAGAGCAACAGATTAAGAAAAATTGAGGGGCTCGAGGAGCTTGTGAATCTAGAGGAACTGTATGCCAGTCACAATGGGATAGAGAAGGTTGAGGGCCTAGAAAAAAATGTAAGTAGGTAACAGTACACAAGGTACTGTATATCCGGTTTTTTTCGTGTGTCACAAAATTTGCGAAAATGGGGGAAGTTTGTTTTAGAAAATGATACCAGATATAATTTCTGCGTATTTAGTTATTTGCAGTTTAAAAGAGATTGCGAAAAAAGCAAAAATTAGATCACCGCAAAAACTATCGGATGTACGGTATTATGTTGTACAGTGTATGTCTTAGATTTTAAAGGACTTTGTTATGATATATAAGAACTCTGAAGTGTTTATTTATTCTAAGGCATGATTTAAAATACAGAGGAATATTAAAGGCATCATGTTATGAACATTTAAGTTCAAAATCCTAACCTCTTTTTTTTTCTTTATGTATTTTAACCTCTTACTCAAATCATCAGATTTTCTAAAAACATTTTTTTATCCTTTGAAAGACAAGATGTGACTATAGTTTGTTTCTAATCTCAGTATCATGATAAGTATTCAGATCTAATTCTGGAAACATTGCAAAGTGTAAGTCAAATTTCCATAATTGAATTTTTAGAATGACTATTAATCATTTTATTTATAACATTGCATTTCACTTGAATGTTTTAGGTGAAGCTTACAACCCTTGATTTAGCTTCCAATTTCATTCCAAAGATTGAAAATGTAGGCCACTTGGCTGAATTGGAAGAATTTTGGGTAAGTCTTGTTTAAGTTTGGTCCCATTTGGCTGAATCATCTGCAAAATGGGCATTTATAATCAAGACAAAAGCATTCTCATTCATGATTATAAATCTTTTGTCATTTTATACAAACGAAACATACCTTGTAAATATTTTATATGAGTTTTATAAAGTCATACTGTACATTGATGCCTTACTGATAGCTTTACAGCAAATCAATAACTATTTTCATTAATTTGACACAGTTTAACGACAATAAAGTGTCAAGTTGGGATGATTTAAAGGAGCTAGAATCCTTGAAAAAGTTAGCGACAGTTTACATGGAGCGAAATCCTTTGTACTACGACTCGGAGGGTAAACCGGACCCGAACTATCGACGGAAGATCAAGTTGGCTCTACCTCAAATCCAGCAGATAGACGCAACTCTTTGTAAATAGTCCAAAAATTGTTCACAAAACAGTCAGTATTTATACATCATCAAAAAAGAATTTAATCTAACAGTTTGTTGTGGGTTGAAATAACTGGTAATGTGATTATTTTTATCTCAGTTTTCAAATTCGATTTTTCTTGTTATTTATTAATCGCTTGTAAGATGTATTGGACATAACAATTTCACTTTCATATTAGGTTACATTCTATTCAAAATTCTTGTTACCTTGTTTCACATTAAATGTTACAATTATATGTAATGTTAAATTATTGATATTCATTTTGATAAAATATACTATACCTGTTAAATATGAATCATTTCCAAAGAACCTCACAAACCATTGTCACAAGCCATGGGATTTGTGTTCACAAAACCTGTAGGTTGTGACATTGCTTACAAACTAGAATGTTTGAAAGTTTTCACTAAAAATTCCTGAGATATTATAAATACTTTTTCCTCGGAAATTTTAAATCTGCATAATTTTTTTGTAGTTTTTCTGTGATGATAGTTGGAAATCTGGATCCTGGATCATAGGTGACATCTGGATCGTGGATCTATTGGTAGTGAATCGTGCCATATCACAAAGACTACTCTATGGACAATAATGCATAATTTTTTAAGATGCCGGTTTATATGTATTTAATCAAATTTTTACTTATGAAGTTAGTTTCTACTTGACTATGTTGTTATAGTTAATAAATTTCACAATTAATACCTACAGTATTTTTTTTTGGTTATTTCTGTGCATATATTCTAAAGCATACTGGTATTTTGTTCATGAATTTGGATCATGTAAAGATTTCTTTAACTATATAAGTATAGCGCTACTTCCCTGGAGAGAAGAACAAGTCCTGGTATCTATTATTACTTTATTAATGGACTTTTTTCATTTGTAACATGAAAAGGTCAAAAATGCATCTACCTGTAGTCGAAATATTTGTTTTGCATCAACCTTTATTATTCGAATTGCACACTGGTATTTGAAACTGAACTCTAAGTGATATGGTGATTATAATCACAGTATTGGAACACCTGGCTCAGTGGTCATAGGTGCTAAGCCAGTAACCCAAAGGTCGCTAGTTCAAGTCCTGCTGTGATCATTGATGTTGTGTTGTGCCGCTAAACAAGGTAGTACCGCACTTAATCTACACTGTCTCAGTCCACTGGGCTGATAATGGGTACCAGCATATGCTGGGAATTAAGGTAAGGTTTGTGGCTTGCATTTTTTAGGCACTGTACAAAAGTTGTACACAGCTTTGTTCACTATAATAAAGTTTTTGTTCTCATAAAATTCAATTGACTTTTTGGGACTCGTTTTATAGCTTCAAAAGGTCAAAGTTCATGATTTTAAACCGTCATGTTGATGAAATGTACATAATTTCGTGAAAATAGTGGCTATTATTGGGGTTATTTATGCTTAAAATGTTCGAAAGTACCGGTAATGTCAGTCCATACTTGTTAACTCTATCGATTTATGCGGAAGTCTACCGCTTTTTAGCTCTGTCTCCCGCCTACCGCTTTTATAAGAAAATATACTGCTTTGCTTCAAAATATGTACCTTGTTCCGATAGATAGCCATTTTGGAAGCCAATGGGTCCAAAAATCTCAAAGATCCAATGTCATATAAATTTTGACGTCATATCTGAAATAAAGGGTAGTTTGAGCTAGTCACAATGAAAATCTGTGAGTTACCTCCCTGTAAACGTGACCTTAATTACCATAACCTGCGATAGACTGGTGTCACATCCAGGATGAGTCAATGACTCTAATCGCTTAGCACCATGGAAACTGGGGATAAGCACCAGTTTTATGGGCCTTTAGGGCTCAGAGGATTTAACTCTTACTTTAAACAAATTACTTTAGACATGAAACAAAATATCGCACACTGAAAAAATGTCAAAGAGGGTTACCAGGACTAGTACAACCTTAACTGTTGAGAAATGGACAAGAGTTGTTTATTATGCAGGCACGTAGCATCGTTTTTGAAAGTGGGGGGGCCAGACCCATCCAAAAAATCTTGACAACCAAAAAAAAAAAAAAAAAAAAAGAAGAAAAAAAAAAGGAATTTTAAAGTTTCCAAAAATCTTCAAAATCCTAATCCGTGGGGGGGGGGGGGGGGGGGGGGGGGGGGGGGGGGGGTAGACTACACTATACTTCCAAAATAAAAAAATTATTCCCTACCAAAATTTTTTTTCCCTCCAAAACATGAAATTCCTAGTCCGTGTGGGGGGGGGGGGGGGGGGGGGGGGGGGTAACTTCAATTTGACTCCTCATTTCCTTATTTTCATAACAATTTCTTACTTACTTCCAAAATAGTGGGGGGGCCAACTTATTATAATTCATTTTTTTTATATGTAAATTTAAAAAAAAATTGTTACTACGCGAAAAAGTGGGGGGGTCCAGGCCCCCCCTGATGCTACGTGCCTGTTATGTACAGATGTAGATTGAAATGAGTAACTCCAGATAACAGCAATAGTCTTTTAATTTTGCATCTCACACATTCCTATATCAAGCCAGCTTTAAATGAATGTACATTTTATATATATATATATATATATATATATACCAGTATAAACAATATACAAATCACAAAATATAATGTTCAATGTCGACACAACAAAATTTTTTTTAATAGTATCACAATTTATTTTCAAAAATGAATATTAACCCTACATGCATGTCATTTACATATGCAAGCAAAATTAAACATGTAATCAGTTTTAGGAGTTGATTGCCCTCTCCTTATTGGTGATATTTTAGTGCCAGACATATAACAGCAGCTAAAAATGTCATTATTCTTGGTGGTGAAAACCCAAAAATATGTTTCTAATATTAAAGCTATTAAATTGAGCAATTTCACAATCATTTCAAATCAACAAGCACTTACTGAAAATAGAACTTGTGCTATAAAAATTGATTACGATTGTTTCACTGTCAGTGTCTACTTTTAACATGAGAGATGCATGCAACTCGTGCAAGAATAAATTATTCCATTACTAGTATACATTATTCACTGTGATAGCCTTACAATACATAGCATTCCAACACAAAGTTCCATAATACCCCTGGGGAAAATGAATACCGGTATCTACATGTATATTCACTTTTTGAACACTAAGTAAGCAAATACTGCAGAAGAAGAAATGTTTAGAGGATATAAAATTTTGCTGATTTATGATATTAAATAGTTTCATTAAGGATAAATTTCCTTGCTTCAAATAGCCAAAAATTTACTTCGGTTTTATTTTTGTTAAAATATGTAATAAATAAAACGACAAACAAAATTTTATAACCACTGAATATTTCTGCTCTCACAGCACTAGAAGATAACTGCATGATGTGGCAAGGTTAAATTTGGTTGTAGCTATGTGTTTGAATGTTGCAAATGAAGAATCTTACAGAATTCAAAGACACATGAAAAAGTCACGTCATATACAACCAGTATTTTTTTTTTTTTAAGTATAAAACAAATCAATTTTTTTTCACATTAGACATGTAAATAATCTTTCCAAAGATATGTGTACATGTTTATATGTCAATTCTCATCACAGTGAGTGTACATGTGTTCAACAGTTGTACATTTTTGTAAAAATAAAAACTAATCTCAAAGCCTGCATGAGAAGATAAAATATGGTGTTTAGGTCATAAAAATTAATTCTTTGGTTCTCGGGCCAGCGAGCATCTGATTTAACTTTCCGCATTACCCATTTTTATCATTACATGAATAAAATAAAATTTCTTGTGTGCTTGCTTATTCTGGAAAAAAATTCCTGATTTAGGACGGCATTTTAGGTACTCAAATCAGTAAAATGCTTGACTTAATAAAGAACATAATTGCAAACATCACGGCAGGCGTGTTTTAGTATGAACGTAGTTGAAGTGTTTCCTGTAGAACACAATGACTCATTTATTTCATTTAGTTTGAGCTAATAAATCTGATATATTCTTTGCAAGGTAACTATTTATTTGCTATAAACATTGCTTTTTTCTGGATTTGAATAAGAATTGCACATTGTTAAAATAAAAAGAAAATACTGCATCCATTTTTATGAAATAAAAAGAAAAAATTATCACTGCCCAACCGCATTTGTTGTTAAAAATCCTTGCCTTAGAACCTAGAGATTAATTTTTTATGGCCTTACCCAAATCAACAACAATATGCACTAATTTCAGGTAATTTTTGTAATCTTTTCCTTTACCAACAGATGGAGACATACAGTAGACCATCACCAAAGGGTTGGTTTTAATACTGGTCTCTTCGTTTAGTGGGACTTCTCTGTTCAGAAAGAAAAAGAAAGATATTTATGACAGATATTAGAAACATTTTGTTGATTGAAATGCAAGATTTTAGGTTTAGATGGTGTAATTTTCCAAATGGAACCAATTTTAAAGAACATGTATATTCTACTGTAATCAGGAAACTCACGTTTTTGTTAGTTCTGTCCCCGTAGTCAAAGGTTCTGTCCCTCTGTCTGGAAGACAAGCTGCCAGGAGTGGGCGGCATATACTGACCGTCGGGGTTTCTCTGTGACCTGCAAAAAAAAAAATGTCAATCAGGTTTAGAATTCACAAAATGTTCACTACAGAACATTCAACTTATCAAAACATGGTACAGATTCTGTTCACATGTGCATGTATTTGATTCATAAGCAACTTTTTATGAAGCATTGATGCCTTCAATATAACACCTTGAATGCATGAAGTTGCAGCTCAAATGAGTTAAAAATTTATGCCAACATAGTATACAACAAATATTTTTCATTATTTTACATAAAAATTATATGAATTTATTTTATCATATATTTACATTTTGTATTTTAAGGTTCACCTCAATGAAGAATCTGTTTGCTAATACTTGGTACATATGAAAGTATATGTTGTACATGTATAAAGTAATCAAGGAGAGATTTGGCATGGCAAATGTACTCAGAATGACAGTCAACCTAAAGCAAGCCACTACTATTTCACTTGGTTTACAACAAAGTGATATAGAAGGCACTGGTTTTAGTCAAACTGTCAGATTGATGCCTTCTCTAAAGCAACTGTCAGAAGAAAGCCCAACCAAATCTTGCCAAAATAAGTTTGAAGGAGGGCATATAGTTTATGCACCAATGTCTATAAGTAGGTGTAGTTCTCTTAGTAATGTTGACAAACAGGTAAGTACTATTTACCTTGATGGACGTATATTTCCAACATTTAGGTCAGGATCAAATGGGTCTCGTCGGTTGGCTCCAATATTTGTCCTTTTTGTATCTGTATGAATAGAGATAAATCATGCACTAAAAATCGTTTTGAACAAAAATTTACAGTATACGTACATGTACTTGAAGATTTTTTCAGGTAATTTAGAGGTACAGAAATTCAACGAGTCTTCCCTTAGTGGAAATCTTACCATTTCTTTTAGAAGTAGCACCAGGTACCTGAGTAGACCTAACAGAGGAATGAGCTGTTTGTTTCGCATGATTATTTGCATTCAAACTACTTTTTCTAGAACTGGAAGAAAACCCTACAAAAGAACCTGCAGTTTCTCTAGAATCACTTGGTCTGCGGGAACCCGCTGGTTTGGGGGTTGGGACTGGAGAGTCATAGTCACTGAGCAAGTTATTTAGAGTCATTCTAGTGCGAGCAGCACTGCTCGCTGAGGTCCGAGATGTAGATCTTCTGGGAGATGTGGGAGAAATGCTCTCAGTCTCACTTGTTCTACGCTGACTCCTAGAACTGTACACATCAAATGACGAACTTCCATACTTTCGTAGTGTGTGATCCAAGTCTCTTGAGTGAGGACCAGGTGGAGTTGCATGATGGTCTTTGCCATAGATAATTTCGTTGATGTTTGGTGTGTGCTGCATTGGTTTGGCACGGGAAGCGTTAGGGACTTTTTTCAAACCACTTTCTGTATTTCTTATAGCAGGGGACATAACTCTTGGAGTTTTTAAAGCATCAGCTTCACAGACTGCCTGAAGATTAAATAAAATCACTTCTAAGGCATGTTATGAATTTGAAAATATGAATGAAATAAAATATACAGATACATATCAACAACACCAGCACACTGAATTAACAAGTACCTGATGCATAACCAGAACATCCTGGGGGAAAAGGTCATCACAGAACTCGCAGGGAAGCAGCAAATCTTCGTCCAGTTGTACAGGGCCTGCCCCATCAAACCCTCTACAGGTAAAAACAGTCTGAATGAAGTTCATTTACACCTCATGCTTATTATCCAAAAATTGTATTATCATGAAAACAATGATTTAAAAAAAGCTCAACAGGTCTTCCTACCAAGTCTTTTTTTATACATATAATTAATAATTAAGGAATTATAGTGATAAGAAAAATACCCAGATGGGTCAGAGTCATCATAAATGTCATATCCATGGAGATTATCTATGACGTTGGGCATTGGCCTTTCCATGGGAGGTTCTGGATAGTTGATTCTGTTGTCCTCAGCTGATGTAGAGTTGTTGTCCATTAAAGAACTTAACTGGTCTTCTGAACAAGAACCCTGTCAGAAATTAATATTACAACTTATCATTTAACAATATGTGTTAAGAATTCTATCACCTGACATCTAGCTGTTATATGATTTTGTCCACAAAAAAACCCAATAATAATATTGTTATGGACTTTGATCTACTGGTGCCTACATACCTGATGTAAAACAAGCATATCAACAGGAAATGTTTCTCCACAAAATTCACAAGGCAAAAAAGTCTGGTCTGAAAAATATTAATACATATTCATTGAATAAAAACAACAATCAACAGTAGCTTGTGGAAACTGTAAGGCACAATATGCACCGATTAATATCTGCCTGCATATGTACCATGGTCCAGACTGTGGTTGACCTCCCCATTTCTGTTCTGTCTCTGTATATTGACCTCCTTCTTTTTGTTCTTACTGGTAGCCATCTGTGTGGTTCCACGGAAGGCAGTGGATCTAGCTCCAGATGTGGACCCTGACTGATGTGATGCTCCCATTCCATTGGCTCCCAACAACCTTTGGATCTCATCCATCTGGAAGGTGTTCAGTTCACCTGATCCAAACAGGAAATCATCCGACATATCTGTGGCTTGTGTTGGTGGTGGTGGTTTTCTGCTTGAGACAGCTGGTGCAATTTTTGCAGTAGGGACTGACACACTGGTACGTGGATTGCTTTTGGGTTGAACTCCTCCATAACTGCACCGGGATTCTTCATGTCGAGCCATGTCCTTCACCATTATAAACTGTCCACACAGCACACAGTTCTCCGTTCTGGTTCCACAGTATTCTAGGTGATCATCCAGCTCACCCTTGGCCACATCCATTTCACAGTATGTGCATTTGACTTGTCTTTTCAGGCATTCTTGTTCCTGTAATGATATGAGATGAATAACTTGGTGTACATGTATTTGTAATCTTGGATTTAATTCTTCCAAAAATTCTATTATTTGATGAAAAAAAAAATAATGGTTATTGACATTTTTACATCGATAATATTTAAAAGTATAAAACTCTATGCTGTACTCTTTTCTTGGTAATAAAAACCCCATTTTTTTCTATTATTAAAGTATACCTACATGAATAGCAAGGAAGATTCCTGAGTTTTCTTTTATGAAACATAGTATCATATCATAGTTGCTACATCAAATTCAATGTGCAAACTGATATACCAATAGGTACCTCATGTGTTTCCAGATGCTGCTTTTCAACCTGAACTTTACACTTGGGACAAGGTATTTTGGCATGGTTTTCCTCAAAGTGAACTTCCATTTCTGCCTTAGGAATTGGTTCATTGCAGTGTTCACATAGGGAAATATTTCTTTTGCAGTGCATTTCATGCAGTACAAAGTTGGATGTACTGATCTGCCTCCGACTGCAAAACAAACATTCTCTGGTTACCAACTAATTGACTGTTTTCTTTAGAAAATCAAAGTTACTACTGAATCCTGAGTTATAAAGTATTTCATCATGTGTTCTGATATTAATAACATTTTATCAAATTGAAGTATAAATGAGTTGTTTTTCATTCCACAAACTAATTAAAAAAAACAAACAGCAAGGTCCAGCTTGCTTCTGTACAAATTATTTGAGGAAATGCAGTATTACTAAAGATCAAGAGTTTCATAATAGTAAGGTATACGATTGTTATATCTAACTCCATTTGTTCGAGAGAAGGATTGAATTTCATCAAATATAAAACAAGTGAAATTTGACAATTTACAAGGCTTAGGGTCATTTTAAAGGGACTTGGACACAATGTGAGATCAAAAATTTTAATTTTATTTTTTATGTATAAAATGGTTTACTGGTGTATTCTAAATGATTGATTAAAATATTGAATGTTAAAGTCAAGTTATGAGAGGTAACAGAGGTTAGAATTGGTTGTTATGTAAACACAACTCGAGTCTTATAGTTGTTTAAAAAAAATGTAAAGTAGAAAATTACCATTTCTTAGCAAAAATGACATGTAAAAACAATTTCAACTAATTCAGTATCTTCATAATTACTATTATCAACAAAAGAAAGTTACATTTGATTGAAACTTAAACCAATACAACACATATGTAAAAATGAGAATATTCGAGCTTTGTTTACAAAACAAAGAATTGTGAACTCTGTAACTTGCTTATTACTTGATATATGACTTTCAAATTTTGACATAGCATAATAAACTTCTATATTTATCAGTTTAAACATTGAAAATGGAAAAACAAAATTCGAAAATTTTAAGTCAAATCGTATCCAAGTCCCTTTAAAAAGTTTAAAGAATAAAATTTGGAACTGTTCATTATAGTTGACAAATATACAGTTTGAGCAGTTTATACATGTATTTGAAAGCAGCTAGATAATATTAGCAATATGTGAAGCAGAAAGTACTGGGACAGAGTAAAGTGATGTATCAGTGATGTGTCTCAGTGTCTGTACTGATCTGCATTACTGCATTACTGTGACTCAATGGATGCTCTATCGGTAAGCTACAAATACCCTTTCTACTATATGTAACAATACCTATCTACCACACAGCCACTTTTCGATCAAATTATTCATTTTGCGTGGTAATGATAGTGAACAGTGAAGATAAATAAGTTCAAAGTACATAAAGAAAAATAGAATAAAAAGGGAGTTGCCTTATTTCGAATGATTTATGCTTATTTTGAGAAAAGAAAACAAGCAAAAAAATTCCATATAATAGTTATGATTTCTATGAGATATTTTCTCAAAGTCATGTTACATGTGTACCTTTAATTAATTTTACAGAAAGTCACACAAACAACTCTAGAGTTTCTCGGTTAACCTACGTACGTAAAAGGTAAAAAAAAAAAAACCCCAGTTCTACAAAATGTGAAATTAGAAAAGAATCAACAATACCAGTTTCTACAAAGTGTCGTATCTTCATCATTTTCGCTCATGATTCTTTATCCTTGATCAGTTTCTGAGTTTCCCTTCTATTTTCGTTTCCAAGTAATGCGACGAAAACAGTGCAAGAAATCTGCGTCACCGCAAAACACTATTTCTGAAAGATGCGGTGCGTGTAATGCGTGAGTCTAATTTTACACCTTCTTGTCCAAATTTCATGCCATTATTATCAAAATAAAATAATTGAGCCATTTAATTAATCAAAATTAATGTTATTTTAAACTTTTAGAATATTAAAACAGTTTTTGTCCTTTTTAAAATATTGAATCGGGTTCGTTATTCCAGTATTTTCGTTTTCCTCCCATCAGCATGGATCGTGATTATAGTGCTTTTGCTCTCGTCTTGAACCTGTAAACAAATGTTGAGCACAGATAACGTGTATACTCATTGTCTTTGCGGTTATGTAACTGAAATGACAGAATATATTTTGACTTCCGTTGCAATGTAAACAGTTGACACTGAGGAAGACAGACGTAGCTTGTAAGGAAGGAAGATGAGCAGTCTCGCAAACGGTGGAAGGAGGAAAAGTAACTCGGAGTCAAGCTCAATGGATGTCGAGGACGAGCAAATTATTGATAAAATGGTTAGATTTAATATAAGCGACAATTTAACAGACGAATCTGACGGTGGAAGTTTTGTTAATGGGGTGAAAAGGAGGACGGCGAATCCAAGAATAACAAGGACAAGGTGAATTTACAGTAAATATCGTAGTTAGAAGTTACAATTCATTAATAATAACCTTACTTATGCACATAGTTACATGTATTCTACTATTTATCTAATTATTAAGGGAAATAGTATTTCATTTTTTTTTTTAGATCCTTGCTTAGTGTCTCTAATAAATTTCATCTTGCTTGGCAGCTCATGGTGTTTTGTTAATTTTGATAGGACTTCAGATATATTTCTTATATGTTTCTAACACCAAGGTAATAGATATTGCTGATATGATATGCCCAATGTGAGGAATCAGGACATTCCATGTTGTCTTTGAAAATTCGTAATGATTGGTTTACATATGTGATTGTTGTAAACATACTAAAAACTCAAAGAAATTGCCTAGATTGTGATCTTTATCAGTATTATCTTCTTCTTTTTTAGGGTTGGGGTTAGGAGATGGGTGGGGGGTGTTTGATTTTTTTATTTTATCTATGTTTAGAAAATCACAACATAAACTCAAGATATGATTGTGTTATCTACAGGTGAAAGAGACCTAACTCCATTCTTAATTTGCTCAAGATCTTATAAGCATATCTTTAAAAATGATCTTGTCACCCAATCATAGGAATAGCCCAAAGTAAAGGTTTATGATGTTGCCATGAAAGACTTCATTTTATATTTTTATACAATGATTTATGATAATGTATTGGCATTTGTGAATCATATTCTTTGACTAAGTGTCTTTGATATAATTAAGAAAGATTTCAGTAATCCGAATAAGATACGAGGAATGATTTCATTATGACTCACTTTAATTTATACTTTCTATCATTAAAACAAAGCCAAGATGTGGAAAAAGGGAGGTAATATTATCTTTTCTTTGTTGTAATTGATTGTTTTGAATGCTAAAGTAAACTAACTCAAATAACCTTAATTTAGAATTAGCTATCGTATAGCTTTGATGTTTGCATTGACTTTTTTGTACTGTAGATATTACTTGTTAGAGTGTGTTACAGGTACTGTTATATATGTAGTTAAGATTTTGATTGGAAGAGGATTCTGAAATGAATTGCTAAGAGCTGGTAAATTTAATATCCGCATGTCAATGATACATGCTTACCGTCTACACTGATCTACTTGAGAGAGATTTACACATAAAGTAAGAACTTCCTGGGATAGAGATGTTGAAGTTTCGATCATAAACATCACATATAGAAATCAATTTAGTTGACCTTTAGGAGTGCTACATGAATGAAATTGAAATTTTATTAAACGTAGAATGTATACAAAATGATCAGTGTCAAATACTGGGTACTACATGTGTAGTATGTGTACATTAATTGCTGCCAATAATTTGTTGTTTTTTCTTTTTTGTTAGAATGTACAAAGGGTATCGGTAATATTTTTTTTTTTTTATTCTCATTCTACAAACTTGCCTTCAAAGTACTCTTTGAAAGCATCAACTTTTAGGTTGGCCTTTTTAATGTTGTAATCCCTGATGCAATGCTAGAAGCTTAACTGGGGTATATGTTTGCTTTCAGCACTTAATTAAATTAAAAAACCAAAGGAGCCTGTTTTGTAGTATATTCAAAGCTGTACAAAATTAGTTAAGGAAATTTTGTGAAACAAGACAAATTATAATGTCTTTTAATTGACTGAGCTGTATTTTTTTTAATGGGGGGTTTTTAAAGCAGGAAGATACCAGGGTTTTTTTTTAAATATTCTTTTGTCAGTTTCAATACAGCAAATCTGTTTGATCTACATTTTTTGATCAACTGATTGTAATTGCTTTAAAATTAAGTGCATGCAATGACTACAGTAGACTGGACATAGTTTGAGCTATGAGCAGTCATACTTGTAAGGTATCTACCTCAATTTACATTTTACAAGGTCTAGTGTACACTATGCATTAAAGACGATTGCAAATTTTTCCCAACACATAAATCTTTTGCCCATGCCTAGGAACAAATTTTTACTCCGTATGCATAAATAATGTAAATAATTAAATCAAAGAACAATATTTTCCCTGTTTACCACACATTCTATGCACAGCATCGTGTATTAAATTAAATGAATTAACACTGCTATAATTCCTGTCTTTATAAAATGCATGTCCATGCACTCCTTAATTTAGTTTAATCTATTTACCGTTGTATCTGATTTTAATTTTCACATTATTTAAATTTTGTTAGATAATTACTTACCTGGTATTCAGTGTTGAAAGCATTCACATTTTTTGATAACTAATTTAAAATATTATGAAATGTTGTATTGGTTGATTACTACATAAACTTAGATTAAATAGATGTTGTACAAGTTATATACCAATTGCAAACTATATACACACCCTTATATGTTTTTATTTCTTGTTTATACGTGTGAACTAAAGTTATTGTATGTTAAATAACGAATTGATATTGTTGCAAAGCAAACAAATTCAGAAAAAAGATATCATATGTTGTGAATAGGCTTAATGTATTCTCATATTCATATTGTATTGAAGTATTTAAGATGAAAACATAAAAAAATAAATGTATAGCTTTTTAAACAGTTAATGCTAACTGAGATGCATGTGTAAGTGCTCAAGGGGGTGGGATGTATAATGCATGGTGAATTGCAACTCAACTTCTGTCAATTAACATTTAATATTTATTTCAAATGTATTTCGATTATCAGTAAAGAATTTTTATTAAATTCATATTGTGTGATATTTGTGAATCATAACTGTTAGTGAATAATGAATTGATCATTTATTTGATATATTTCCTTGACTTACTGGAAGGATTTTCCATTTCAGACGTACAAAGTCCTTGTATGGTGTAATGCCAAACTGCAAGTTTGGACCATGTGGTTCTATTTTGGATGATTCCGCAACCTCTCTGTAAGTATTAATCTACCGGGTAATTTTGAGAAATTGATCAATGGTTTTATACACATGGAAATTGTACTCTTTACTACATATAATAAGTGTGTACGTGACTGAAAGACATGATTTTTAAAGAACTCTTATTATCATAGTATGACTGAAAATCAAGTTCCTCTTATTTATGTGCATGTGGCAAGCATAATAATCACATGCACCACAGCATTGTAATTTATGTAAAATGTTGATAAAGAGACATTTATGATTATATTCGATGATAATGTAGAGTTTTAGAAAGGTTCATACCAGCTAGACTATCTATATAAATGCTACCTTGATATTTACTTGATAATGATGGCTCCTTATATTTTAATGTCAAATCTTTAAAGATTTGATATTCTGTCAAATCTTTAAAGTTTGGATATTTTCTACTGTTGATTGTTGCACCTGATAACCAGACAGAGAGATGTATTCATAGGTAGACCACCAAACTCTTGCTGGTACATTTACCTGTTGAAAGGTCACTGTCCTGTAGGTTATCAAAACATCTTATTAAAAATAATTTTAAAAAACTGATGTAAGATCTCATACTGGTTATATACACATGATCCTTGCTTATACTTTGGTATTCTTTCATATATGTTATGTGCAAATGGAATCAATAATGCAGTTTATGAAATTCCTTAGATTGATCAGATTATAAATTAAACTGCTTTAATGATAACAGAACCGGTTATGAACACTTCACTTATGTCTTTATTCATCTTTTTCAAATGTTTGAAAATTGAGGACTTGTTGCAAAAAATTTCAGGTATAAACATTCAGTCAGTAATTTTGAAATTAGTTTTGATTGAAGGTTAATTGATCAATCCATTAACTGTGGGCTGTTGATGCTGAGTGTTGTTTCATTGGACCAGACATGATATTCGCATTGTCTCAGGCTATCTAGCTATACATAACTGGTATCAGTTCTGACTTGGGGACTAATCTATGAAAGAGTGTGTATTTACCAGGGAAATTATGATTTGGGCTTCCAGTCAAGCAAGTACTGGCTTTTTGATGAGTCACATATTAAGGTTTAAGAATGTGTAGTTTGAGAATTGATTAAACCACTGTTAAAATTGATGAATATCAGCTCAAGAGTCATTTATCTTGTTATAAAGAAATATGACAAGGAAAACATTTTGATATGTCTAATTATTTAAACTTGGTTTGATTAATTACTGCTAGGGTTTAAAAAAACCCCCAAAATACCATTAAATGAAAAACAGTCAGTTTTGTGTAAACATGGTAAAATGAAATTGACTATTATTTAATGATTGATTGATATCATCAATGATTTGTCTAACCATTTAGGAATGAATAGAAAAAATATATCTAACTGTATCAAACCAAAGGCCATCAGAAATCAGAGTACTGAAATAACTGAAAGCTGGGTTCTGAAGAATTGAATTTTTCAGTTAAATCAGAATTGTCTTCTTTGCATGTATGAAAGTTTTTCAGACAGTTGTCAATTCTGACAAATTTGTTATTTTGAAGATGACCGTGTGTTGAAATTGAAATATGAACTTGAGTGATTTATTTTTTACCTCAAAGTTCCTCCAGACCATGTAGATTTTAAGATTTGAAATACATCATGAAATGACATTTTAGAGGCATTGAGTTTATTGTCTACTGTGGTTTCATTAATTTTTTGTGGGTATCAATTTTCGAGGATTTTCTGAAAACCTTAGTTTCAAGGATACATAAATTTGTGGACAATGATCCTATCAATACAAAATGTTAGTTAAAATTGAACTTCATTAAACATTTAATTTCGTGGATCAACTTAACAACAAAATCAACAAAAATCGGTATTCATCGAATATTGATGAAACCACAGTATTCAGTTTACTAGTGAATCAGTGAATCAAAGTTTCTTCATGCAATGGGGAATTTCTGCTAAGGTTGTAAGAGCCCACCCCCCTTGTTTTGAATAATCCTCACTGCAGTCGATGCATGATCAATCTTTTAATGTCTTTTGTATTGAGTGTATAAGGAAAGGGACTGATTTTATCTTTACCATTACTTTGAATATAAATGGCAAAAATTGTTACCACAACTATAGTCATATTTCTGTCTAAAAGTAAGCTTGATTGACTAATAATGCTTAAAAATTTGGAATGAAAAACCCTAAGTGTAATTAAGATTGTCCATTTTATACCATGAAAATGATAAATGAAAAATGCTAATTATCTGCTACTGTTGTAATGATCAAACTGATTGAGTTTTTAAAATATGTCAGTGAAGATCTTTTCTTCATTCAATTTGTGATAGAACTGGTGTTTAGTACACATATTTCACATTACTCCAATTACATAATCATTGTTGTTGCAAATTAAAATCTATTATGCCCCAATTGCACAGATTCATATTAAATGCCCATGATACAATGCATGCGCTGGGTACACTTTAATGTAATATAAACTCTGATTCATCAAAGCCATTTGCAATTACTGTTGTTTGTGAGCCAAGACTTCCTGGATTCTTGTACACTGTTATTTGTTTAAGGCTTCACAGTGGCAAAGGATTACAGCATTCTCTCAAGCAGTAGATAACAATGATGAAATTAGACTTCCTTGTTCAGTATTGCCAAGATTGTGGTTTACTTGTAAAATACAAACATCAAACAGTGAACATAGCTTTGATGAGGCTTCAAAAAATGCCTTTTAAAATTGTTCGATGTGCTTTTTAAATACAAATGAACACATATATTCTGATAATGTTATTACTTATTAAGAATATATCTTTGGTGAAAATTTTGTAGAAGTTTGTTTTTGAGGAAAGTCTTATTTAGACAGCAGATGTTGGAAAGGGTATTATAGGAAAGGGCATTCAGAACTTGTGTCCAATTCTTTTGTTTCACCACCAAAACAACAAAATATGTTAAAATGAATTCAAAATGATCAATGTTGATATAGTGTGTGGCACATGTATTTATATGAAATGCAACAGATAATGAAGCAGTAACCAGTAAGGTAATTTCACCCCCTTGTAGGTCACATGACAACTGTTATCAACCACAGAGGAGTACAGAGAAAGAAAAAAACAACTCTCCATCAATAATTCTCCCTCAATTTCCAGATGGATGCCATAATTACCACAGAATGAATTACTGTGTGGAAAAAGTTGTCCTTGTGGTCTGTAGCCTTTTCACCTTGGTATCTTTAGTCAATTCGCTAGAATATAATCTTGATATTAACACTAACGATGTCCGGAATGATCTGAAACATTTCTGGAGGAGTACAGGCTTTTGCCCACCCTTGCCTCATAAGGATGCTTACAAGTTTGATTTCAGCAAGGATATGCAGCTTAACTTGGCTCTGATTGGCTCACTTCCTCATGATGGAATCCAACAGGTGAGAATTCATTGGTTATTGGAACTTGTAACAGTAAAGCAAAGCAATGGCAATGTGACGTATGATTTTACAGAACTGGATAATCTCATTGGCTTGCTCTGGAGCTATGGTTTAAAGCCAGGATTTGAACTAATGGGAAACCCATCAGGATTTTTCAAGGACTTTGATAACTCAACACAGGTGTACTTATGGAAAGATATGGTGACCCAGTTAGCATTGAACTACATAGATCAGTTTGGCCTCAGCGAGGTTATGGATTGGAACTTTGAGACTTGGAACGAGCCAGATTGTCATGATTTTGACGACATTAAGTTTTCTGTGCAGGGCTTTCTTAATTACTATGATGCTTGTTCGGAGGGTTTGTTAGCTGCTAGTTCCCTCCTGAGATTTGGGGGCCCAGGAGATGGGTGTGACAGACCAGGAAACACCAAGTTCTCTGATGCCCTTCTCAATCACATCGTCAATGGAACTAACTTTTTTACTGGCAAACAAGGCAATAGAATAGACTTTTTATCATATCATAGGAAGGGAGATGGTTCCTCAGCCAAAATATACCAGGGTGAACTTCAAACAACATCAGATATTTCTAAAAAGTATCCAACTCTCTCAAAGACCCCTTTCTATAATGACGAAGCAGATCCAATGGTTGGTTGGAGCAAAAATTTGCTATGGCGAGCAGATTCAACTTATGCTGCCATGGTTGCTAAAGTTATCACCCAACACCAAAACATGATACTGGCTAAGCAGCCACTGCTTATAAATTACACTTTGTTAAGTAATGACAATGCCTTTTTAAGCTATGTCCCACATCAATTTACTCAAAGAACATTAACAGCCAGATTTCAGATGAACAATACCAATACCCCATATGTTCAGTTGGTTTTGAAGCCAGTTTTTATGGTGATGGGTGCCTTGTCACTCTTAGGTGACAAACAGCTTCACACAAACTTGACCGTTCCAGACAAACTTGGCACTGTTGTGGTTGGAAATGATAGTACTGTGGGTGTTCTAGCAAGTCTTCATGTACCATACAAAGGTATTCCTACTTCAGATGCTTGGCAGGTCACCATTCTTATATACAGCAGCAATGACACCTCGCTCTCTACCAGGGCAGATTCTATCACTGTGAGTCTGAACTTAAATGGCTCTGGTGACTTTGCAATTGTCGAATATTACATAAACAACATGGTTTCCAATCCCTATGGTGTTTGGGTTAAACAAGGAAAACCTTCCTTTCCTTCTGTTCAACAATTCAGGGAAATGCGTTTCCAGGAAGGATTGATGTCTTCAAAAGTGCAATATTTTAGAAGCAAGAAAAATGCCCATGTTTTCAAAAACCCTTATTCACAACTTGTGCAACCTGGAGTGATCCTAATCCATGTATGTGCCAAGTCCAAGCTTCCTCCAGATCAAGTGACGGAGGTGGTGGTTCACAACATCACATCCGGACAGGTTCTCTTGACTTGGTCGGATAATTGCGTGAACACTAAGTGTATTCTGTACTACGACGTGGAGTTTTCTAACAAGACAGAGAGTGGACCTTATGCGAAGATCAATAACAATAGCACCTCCATAATTACCTCTTATAATTTTGTGCCTAATGTGAAAGTTCTAAGTGATGCCATGGTGACAGGGTTTTACCGTATTCGAGCTGTGGACTATTTTCAGAGACCTGGAGCCTACTCTCTCCCTGTCCAGTACCCTAATACACTGTAAAGAATATCATTGGAATGAAATAAAAAAAATAAATAAAAGATAGAGTTAATTTGAATCTCCCAATTAAGTTTTAAAAAAAGAATAGAGGCATTTTTTTCTTGCCCCACTCATTTCTGCATTTTGCTAAAAAACTATTTGATGAATTGAAATTTTCAAAACTTAATTGATATCATTTAGATCTTGTGGTTGTAAGTATTATGCAGTTATTTAATTAATGAAAACATATATCTGAAGATGTAAGATCCATAAAAGTGAGGGTGATACCCTGTAGTCCTAACCTCGGTCAAGAAATCTTAAATACATGTACATAAATTTTAATCACTTGATCAAATGAAACTTGAGATGTATGACATGGACAAATGATAACGTTAATGATAAAGTTCATGATATGGTTCGTGATAAAGAGCTTGTCAGCTGAATAAGAACAGGCATTGTTATGTATTCATACATTGAGTATATTTACACTAGTCTAGAACATGAAATGGAAAGTTCAAAAACTAAATGAAAATAAAAAAGTTCCCATCATAAAACTTAGTTTGTAGAAACAATATTTTGTATTCAGTGATAAGACTTTTATTCATTCAACATTGAAGTAAAAGACAAGATCTATAGTCAGGTTTGAGATCATTTTGGCATGAAGGCTTAATTACAGCTATAAAGCTTTGATCGGGCAGTTTTTCTTTGAGTTATTTAAACTGGACAGGTGAAAAATACTTAATTTTACAGGTATGTGTTTTTGAAAGATCTAATTTTCATAACAATTTTCTGATAAAACCCAAAAAAAAATTAAACCAAACACCATCTATTGAATTCATTGATTCCAAGAAATGTATACCAGTGCGCATTTCTTCTGTGAAAATTATTTTCTTGTACCTCACATGGTAAATGTCGAACATTGATTGAAAGAAACTTGTAATAGGTTAGTGTTGAACATGGACACAGGAGAGTACAGGTGGCGATGACAACAAGTTGCGCTCAAATTTTCTATTTCTGACATTGGAAACAGCATTTTCACTAGTTTTTTCCTAAAACGAAGATATTAAGTAGTGTCTTGTAAAGGAAACAATGGAGACAGGGGCTTACTGTGTCATGAGCTCTCTGGAGATTTTCTTCTCCTTTGATCTCTATTGTATATACCAGGAAGTCATGATTCAGTGTATGGATCTCAAGATTTTCATTTGAGGTTTGATGATTTTGATTTTCAGTTCAAGGAGGGTACAGTGACTTAAATTGTTATTGAACTATTTTTGATTGGTTTTATGTTCATAGAATGGATGTAATGCTCTTGGGCAAATCTATTGGTTTTTGGATTTAGACTCTTGATTTTTATTCTGTTTGCTCAGAAATTCAATAATGAAATTGGGAACATTTACCTGCTAATTGTGTTCAGACAAATTATGGGGGATATTTATTGTTTCATACATAAGTAACAACCAATTATGTAAATAAAGCTTTAATGAATTGACCATTTAGGTAGTCAATTTTGACTGTTGATTCGTACTGTATAGATACCAGATGATAGTTTTCTCAGGAGAATTAATGTGAACTGGTCAAGCATTTAAAAGTCATCAACGAGCACCTTGCTTTTTCATTTACTTGTAATCTCTTTAAATTGGATTGGAAAAGTTATATACACTGTACCTTGGCATGAAGCTTCTGTGCTACGTGTCACTTGAAGAAATTTTGCAATATTACCATGAAAGGGATAATAACCGTGGAGGTTCTATATAGTTCCTATATGTAGTTATGAAAATGCATGGGGAAAATGTTCCGTAAAAAGATCAGCCTATACCCAGGGAAATGTACTCAACTGCTCCCGGAGAAATTGATGACAGGTCACAAGGCGAGGATGATAGTAGAGAAGACATGCAGTGCTATCACAAATACAGCACTGCCAATCAGGTAAACGTCTTGACGAGACTCCAAACGTCAATATGATAGAACAACAAACACTGTAAATCCGGTAATTTTCATGATGATCTAATTTTTTCTTTTTTTGCATTGACTGTTACATCGCAAAATTTATCCAATAAGCAGAAATTGTATCTAGTGTTGTTTGCTATAAGAAACTTTTTAAGTCAAAAAAATGACTCAAATAATTTTTTTTTACACATTTCCCCAATTTTTGTGACACAATATTCTATCGATTTCTTTTTAACATAATAAACATTTTTATGCATTTTTCACATTCATTTCAGGTCGAAACCTGGATTTTTTTTTTTCAACCTCAAAATGTAAACAAAGAAATGATCAGAGTTTTGTTTACAAAACAAAGAATTGTGAGCTTTGTATATCTCATTTTTAACTATATGACCGACATTTAAATTTTAGCGACCATTAGAAATGCCTTACTGAAGCATCGTAATCGTTAGATATGGGAAAATAAAATTTTGTCAAAGATCGTGACCACCCATGCCCGTCTTAGAAATGATTAGCATTTTCATTTTTTTCTTCAAATCTTTCAAATAACATTCTTTTATTTGTTGCATGACCTGAATATCGACACTATAGGTAACCGTAATTTAATATATGTATTGGAAGTCGTAGGTGTTTAATGTACTTGGTTGAAATTAAAAAACCCCTTCTCTTTTATATTTCTGATTAGAAAGAAAATGTATCATGCAAAGTTAACTTTTGATGTCACCCTAGTTTTGATGTGTTGGAGGAAAAAACCCACGCATGCTTGTTGCATAAAGTTTTCTGAAGCTTAAAAAATATGTCACAAAAAGGTTCAGCTGTATCATTTCGAAGAAGCCCTCGTTAGAATAGGGATTTGTGGGATATCATGAAAGGGTGAGGTACTTCAAAACTATTACAAATGTAAGCAGTGTATTGTCAAATTTTTCATTGTTTAAATCATTAGAGAACATAATGGTAGAAGAGTTTCTGTGTGGTATATTGTGAAACTTGGTACCATGAAAATGCAGTTTGTTAGTTTCTACATAACTCAAATTTCCAAATATGAGCCATTTTTATGGGGACATTTGCATGGTGTACTAATGTTAATATGATATGTTTTTGGGGAATATATGAATTATTTGTCAAGGAGCCATCATTGTTATTCTCAAGTAGCAGTTAGAATTAATCAGGGCATTTAAATAATATATGAGTTGTACTCCTCAATCTAAATGTTATTATCCTGCATTTGATGATATCAGAATTAAAAATAGATACTGGGTACTAATATTTATACAAAGATCAGTTTTATACATTTATACAAAGTACAATCATTGCAAGTTATGCTACAATTATTGCAAGTTTCAATGCTTGGTTATATACATGCATGTATAAGAAATTGAAATGTTTGCTTCAGGACCATTCCAGACCCTGGGAGTCAGAAGCTGAACTGGCACAAGCCCCCGCTGACCGTACTTGTCATCAAGAAGATGCATGACGAGAATGCACTGTCTGCATTCACACAACTTGTCAAGTGGCTTATTCAGGTAAAAAGGAATAAAGGTGATAGAAAAACATTCTGGTTGAGTGGTTTCTAAAATACATGTACCCCTATTAAAATGAAAGTTCACTGACATAAATGGTTTAGGCTTTTGTCACATAAAGACCTTAATTATACCCCTGCAAATGAAGTGTTGAGATGGGAGCATTTCAGAATCACACAGTGTTTCTACTTCTGTCTGTCTGTCTGTTGACAAGTTTTGTCTACACATCAACTTAAAAACTTCTTGATTGTTAATGGATAAATTTGCAAAACTTTTACATGCATTAACATCTTTGTAAACTGCCATTATGAAATGACCTTAGACAAATGAAAATAAAATCCATTGACATGATCCCAGTATTTTTACAATTAAAATGGTTTTGTAATAGGACATTCTTTTTTATTTTAAGTTCTTTTGTCCCTTCTGAAATGTACCCTGCTCAGTTTTTTAGTCATATTAGGATAGCTTTAATTAAATAAAGTGCACTGTTGATTTTGTTTTTAAAAGGAGAAAAACATGGCTGTATATGTGGAAAAGGCTGTGTTTGATGATGCAATGTGCTCAGAAAACCCAGTGTGCCGGGGACTCCAAAAGCAAATCAAAACATTTGAAGAAGGTAAGTAATGTCCACAGCTAAAACTCTGTGTAACAATGAAATACTTGTAGGATGTAGAATTCTGTTGAGATTTTGTGAATTCAGGCAAATTTATCTTGATCTGTAGAGAAGGATGAGTTGACCAACAAAATAGACTTTGTGATTTGTTTGGGAGGAGATGGTACACTACTGTATGCATCATCTCTATTCCAGGTGAGGAAAAGGCATTTATACTGTGTATTTCAATATCTTAATGATGATTAGGATTGGCAACCCATTAACTAAAAATGATTACTGGGTATCAAATTGTTAACCAATTCGAAAAATTAAAAACAGTTAATCTGATATTTTTTTTTTAATTGATTTTGTACTATATGTTAATATCAGGTAAGAATAGAAAGACATTAATTTCATTTGAACAAAGAATCACTGATCCAATGTAACAATTAATCTTAAAAAGTGTTTAACCCATGCAAGTACAACCATTATCATCTGGTATTTCTTTAATACCTCTGTGAAACTCCTTGATTCTGTCTCAATCATGCATGAAATCAAATAACCTATCTAACAGTGATTGTGTTGATATCAATTTACTTGGCCAACACTAGCTTAATTTTATCTATATAGAGAAAATGCCACTGTCAACATTTCGCACATGGAACTATTTGAAAAGAGAGGGAGATTGATAAGAAGAATGGTATATTGACAGCCTTGTTTTTTGAAATAATGTAATAGACGTTTTCTTATTTTGAGACCTGATTAAACCGGGTCCGTAGGACATCTGTCATTTTAACGATAGAACATTCTATCTAATGTACTGGGTACATTTGACTGAGAGAGGGAGTTTGGTAATTGAATGAAACAAACCCCTCTTAAGGAGTGCACATATATCTTTCCTAACAAAATGTACATACACAGTTTTTATTATAATGATTTTTCAGTTTATTGATTGAAAAAAATTGATAACAGGTTCGAAATTTTCAGCAGTTGTCATCCCCGACAACAAACGAACATCCATAACCCATAATGATGAATGCATGTTCAAATTCAATCTATTCACGTACATGTATTATCCATTAGAATTGAAATACCAGGTACATGTATCAGTATACAATTTCCATAATGTTTGTCTGTGAAATTTGTTATCCTTAATATAACAGGCCAGCATGCCTCCAGTTATGGCTTTCAACATGGGATCTTTGGGATTTCTGACACCATTCAGCTTCCAGGATTTCAAAGGACAAGTAACCCAAGTTCTTGAAGGTATGCATACTTAAAATTTGCAAAAATTTTCCATACTGTTGCAAATTAATCATCAGTAAATATGTGAATTAATAATCATAAAAAAGTAGGATAAAGAATGCATTTTAATAGCGATAGCTGGACTTGATGCAGTACGTTGGATTTATCATTGCAGGTAATGCTGGATTACTTTTAAGATACAGACTAAAGTGTGTGATATGCAGGAAGGATTCACAAATGTCCAAAATACCACATGTAAAGCAAATTCAGAGATCTCACAGTACCGTTCAGTCCAAAACCCACATGCTTGTAAGTTCAACCTCAAACTGTATGTGTTTGTCAGTGATATGCTGCATGAACTGAGAAACTTTAGGTATAAACTGTTGTACCTTGTCCTGTTGTCAGGTGTTCAACGAAGTGGTTGTGGACCGAGGACAGTCACCTTACCTGTGTAATATTGACCTATATGTGGAGGGCAAGCTTGTCACTACAGTACAAGGAGATGGTGAGTTCAGGCTGTATGAACGTCATTAAAAACATTGAAAATAGAGTCTCTACACAAATTGAGTTGAATTAATTTAAATGATATGAAAGGTTAAGATTTTTTCATCCCGATATACACATATTTATTAAGAATAAAAAAAAATGCTCTTGTAATATTGATTATCTAAAAGAAATCAGAATAAATATCATTGAAATGCATACAATTACTGCTTACGATAGGAGGCAAAATTCAACAGAGGTCACAACATCACAAATGAATAATTGTCATTCTTACCAGCAAGTAGTTGTATCATAATGACAACAGATTCTCTTATAGGTGCTGGCTTCTCTTTTCAGGTCTCATCATCTCTACCCCGACAGGAAGCACAGCCTATGCAGTGGCAGCTGGGGCCTCCATGGTCCACCCTAACGTCCCGGCTATTGTCATCACCCCAATCTGTCCCCATTCTCTCTCATTCCGACCAGTGGTTGTGCCAGCAGGAGTGGAAATCAAGGTAAAGTATGGAGTGAGGTTTTGGTGTTTGTAGTAAATTGTTTTATTCTCAGAAAATCCTTGCTTAGGATAGAAATGTATATAATTAGCATCTATGTATATTTCTTTTTACCAGGGTATATTTTTAAAGGAGGTTGTGAATTCCTTTTCAGATTATGGTTTCTCCTGAGGCAAGGAATTCTGCTTGGGTATCACTTGATGGGAGAAATAGACAGGAAATCTTTGAAGGAGACAGGTAAATGTTTTCTAAATAATCAATCATTCTTAAATTTGCTTTGTACTTTTGACACATGGTGCCTCAAAAAAAAAGAAGAAAGAAAAAGCTCATAGAATACTGTATATTTGTTTTTCAGTGTTCGAATAACCACAGCTCAGTACCCTGTTCCATCTGTCTGTGCCAAGGATCAGATGGATGATTGGTTCGAGTCACTGGCAGAATGCTTGCACTGGAATGTTCGAAAACCTCAGAAACCAATGCCTACTCTTATAGACTCTCCAAGTACCAACAGTTTAACTGGGAACAGTGATAGCAGTAGCTAGCAGGTCTCCCTATAGGAGAATTTTTTTTAACCATATATACCCATAAAAGTGTTACTGTAGGAATAATATCTAGGATTAGTGTTTGATAGTGTCATGTATAAAAAACAAAACCAAGAGCTTTGCTCCAGGCAATGGATGCTTACTAAATCTGAACATTGTGTTCAAATCATCTGCATATTGTAAATGAGTCAAGTAATTAATTTATTTTTTAAAACATACATTTTATAAAATGAAATTTATTGAGATACATTTTTATTGTAGTCTCTGTTTTTCAGGAGTACCTGTGTTGTATACAGTATTTATAGTAAAAGTATGGGTCCATTCAGAATATTATTGGCAGGTGTAAAATTCAGGGGGGGGGGGGCACTTAAGATACAAATGCACTATCCACTTCATTATTATAAAGTACATGTACATGTATAACAAACACACAATAAACTTCAGCATATATATAGTAACACTTAAGGGTGATTGTACTTGGGCACATATACACTGTTTTAATCTGAGGGACCATGTTACAAACCATGTTTTCCTGACGAGACATTGATCCAGTTTATTACCTTGTTACATTATTGTGTTCAATTGCATTTTTTTTACAACCAAATATTTTTGGTATTGGTTTAAGCATATTGCTTATGATGTATCACAAAATACATTCTTTTAAATTACTTTTTTCTGAGGAGATATAAAAGTTTGGTTATTTTATGTGATCCATGTAAGGTCCATGTTATACAATATTTCATCTGAAATTCTAGGAACATTTTCAAGTGGGTGCTTCATGTAGTTATGTTGGAGATAGCAAACTTTCATTTTTTCACAGATTTTTCTTCTTAAAAACTTTAAATCAACAGAGAATTTATTTTTATGTAATTGTACCATTTGGATTGAAACTCAAGGCTGGTGGTCTCTGTACTTGACAAAATAGTAGATTTTTACTAAACTTGTCTCATTTTATTGACATCAGGGAGAAATTGTCTGGTGACAGTACATTAACATATACAAGTATTTAGTTAGGTTTATTCCATTTTAGGGAAAATCTGCTGATGTCTCCCATTAATGACTTATGATCTTGATAAATACAAAATTTATAATAAATTGTTCAGGTGAATCCTATATCATTCATTTCAGTGCATGTGTATTGTTGTGTACTTGATATAGTGATGCTATAATTGTACCATTTATTTTGCACAACACTGTATTTTACCTGTAATTTTTTTATTGATTCGCACAAATCCACGCAATATGCAATATTTAAAAGCATGGATTTTGCTCATTGAAATTTTAAGCATTTACCAGGTATCTATGTCATCTTATTAATTGTTATGAAATAAAATAAACTTCATTAAGCTTGTTTTGAGTTTTTACTCCTACTGTAGAAAGTGCTTGCATAAAACCCTCTACCTAAAGTGTAAATGTCATGACCCCCAAGTTAGGGGTTCTGATTGCAGGGTGGAGCCAAAATGTTCATAGAGTATAACTGCATATATAATGTTTAAAAAATCTTATTACCGCAACTTCTACGGACAATGGATGAACTGGGAGAATTCTTTTCTTTAAATATGCTGACATTGAATGAACTTTGATTGCAAAAGAGAGAAAATAAGTCAGTCTTCCAATTTTTTTCATTTTAAATGCCTTTGTTGAAGGATTTCTGTCTGGCCACAAGGGTCATGGGGTATGAGTTGGTAAGACACGTATACCGAGGTAAGGTTATGGTATACTGTTAAGGCCAGTGGGCCTCTTGTAAGTTGTTGCATAATGATCTGGATCAAAGTCAGTTTTAGAATCAGCAATATACCGGTAATGACATTAATCCAAATATCAATGGTAAATACCGGTAATCTTGATAAATTTATCTAGATGAAATACAATGTTATATTCAATAATTCTTAGGGAGTTTCATCACCTTTACTGGTAAATTCAAAGCGCTATAATAACCTGGTTTCTCTTAAATATATTTTATACAATAATAATAATTAATATGATTCCTTCTATGTGACTTCAAAATTTCATTTTTTTGCTACACTAATCCAACCATAAAAATTTCCCAATTTGTGGATGGTTTTTGTGTAAGATTGAAAGAGATAAAATTTGTTAACATTTATTAAACAGACAACAGAACAATTTTTTAAACAACAAAAAACAGATATTTAAATGTTAAGTTGACAACAAGAATAGAATGCTACTGGAACCCACCAAAAGAAAATGTAAAACTGCTTTCTTGGGACTCCATTTGAGTTGCACCTTTATCATTTTCAAACACTGACAAGAAATTTTCACATTTATTGTCTGAGGTAGAATTGCTTCCAAATTGGAAAGAATTTCCAAAGTTGAACCCACTCAAAGCTGCAGATTTTCCTAAGGGCTCTTCAAAGTTGAAAATACCTGGTCCACCTGAATCCTTAGTATTTGTGTTAAAACCAAATCCTGTCTCATTTAGATTAAACTCCCCAAATCCCTCTGAACCTACAAAACGAATTTATAAACACTAGTACAATTATTAATCATATGCTAGCTACTGTGTTAGATTAGAGAGATTGTTATACATGTATATCTTGTTTGATTTTTATTTTATTTTATATTTTTTTTTTGGGGGGGGGGGGGCAGTGAAATTCAATGTCCAAATTAACTCAGTATTCTAACTTATCCTGATTACCAGTTGACTGATTTGTCTCTCCACCATACATGTTAAAATCATTCATCCTGAATGAACTTGCATCTGCTTCCTGCATGTTCATGAATGACTGGGTTCCTAAACTGGTTATTGTTGGATTGGGGGATGTTGTAGTTGTCTGCAATGCAAAGCAATCATACAAGCATTTTGAGTTATATTGTTAAAGAAATAAATTTATACATGCAGGTTTTCATTGATAAACATCAAATGGGCCACAATATTTAGAGAACAGGGTTTAAAAAATTTGGGGATTGTCAACTTTTTAATTTTATCCAGAGGATGTTATTTTGTGGATTCTCTTGTATTGGTACATAAAATACACAAACTGATGAAAATTGTTCCTGTATTTCATATTTCATTGGCAATGATAATTTGAAAGTAATTCAAATGCTTCTACAGTATTTTAAAAAACAATCTAATTTACAATAAAAAAAGGAAGACATAGAGTACATGTAATATTGTAAGGATCCATGGCATAAACTAACTGAAATATCGTCTTACCACTGATTGTGATGTAAAGTTTGGCTTTGAAGTATAGAGACCAGGTGGAAGGCCTGGTGACTTGTGAAACAACTGGATTCTTTCCGAGTGCTTGGCCAGATCAAATGGACTCAACCCACCACTGCTTGCTACAGATCCTTGCAAAGAGTCTATGTGATAGGAACAGATCGTCTTGAATCAAACTTTTGCAACAGTATATGGGAGTGCAAGGTGATATGAAATGTACATTCAATAAGGTAAAATTACAAACCTGGTGTTGAACTGTCACTGCTAACTTCCATTGTAATTGTTGCAGCTTTTGGTGTCTTGGGTGTGTTCAGTGGATGGGGTGGTTCAATATCCTGCATTTCTATTTCCTGACTCTGACTGCCTTCAGTCATCATCCTGGATTTGGAGTTCTGAGTTGTTTGGGGGAATGGATTTCTTAGCTCTGAAAAGCACAAAAACATTCTTTAATACATGTACATGTACTCATGACAGCCATGCAAACTACTCTTTTGATGAAAAAAAAATGCAAAAATAATACCTTTGTCTGACCCAAGACCTTGCTGCCTGTCAGTGCCAGTACCCTCTTGTGTTGTCTCTTGAGTCATATGAGTGACTGGGCCTTGGTGGTTGTTTGATCCAGCAGCTGTTGTACCCTTCCTTAACTGATTACCAACAGAAGCTTGTAATAGTTCAGCTGTAGAAGTTCTTCCAAACACTCTTCTGGGGTGATCAGAGGTCTGGTTGGTGACTGAACTCACACTATTTTGTGATATCTTAGTTGTTGGATTGATTGATAACTTTGAAATGGATGGAATCTGAATCTGGTGTGTCTTCAAACTGAAATAAATGGATATCATTATTCTTTTTGAGTGGGAGTGTTAAGATAATATAATCATATTTACATTCTTTATACAACTGCTGGTATTTGAACCAGATTTCAAGGCATTATTTCATAATTTACCTGCTCTCTGTAGGAAGTTTTGGAGGTGGTTTCTGAACTGGAGATGCCACTTTAGCTCTCATCTCTTCTATGGAAGGTATACTTGTATATGATTTAGGCATCATTTGTGAGGGTCTTCTGTTTAGGTTTGACACTGCCTGGACAGTATTTATCAACATTTGCCGTTGTAATGAACCACTGGAGACTGCCTTTTCATGGTCACCTTGTTCATTGACTTTTGGTACCTGCTTGAGCTGGGCTTTGCTTTGATCTTTCTTAATCACACCCTTCTGAATTCTGCCATGCTGTTCTCCAGCACTGCTGCAAATCATGGACTCCCCCTGGCTTGATTGGCCCCGAGTGATAGTGGGTACAATGGAGAATGGAGGAGCTCTAGAATGATGAGATGAAGTGCCTTGAACAGACTTGGAACTGTCTGTCTCTTGCATTTGGACATCTGGCTCAGTATCTTCTCTCTGCCTAATAACACTGAAAACAAGTATATAGTTCCAGCTAGTTAGAGGTTTTTTAACATATATAGGTACAATATTAAAAGCTTTAAAATGTGTATAATAAGGTGTAGATAGTATTGTTGCATTCACATATCATTCTATTCTGTAGAACCTTCTTCAAAGGTTGTCAAATATATGGCATGTACTTTAAACATATTTAAGGTAGTTTTGAAAACAAAGGTAATTTTGCTATCGGTACTCAAATGTTTTAGATTAAATAACAAAAATAACTACAGTACCCTACACAGAGTTTTAATGTCAAATCAATTTACTTTTGGGTGTTTCATTTATTAGCAAAGTGAAGTAAGATGTTTTGCAAACACACCTTATGAGCATGGAGTCTTCACTTGATTCTGATTTGTCTTGCTGATTACTGTTAAAAACATCTTGCTGTTGGGTACTCTTTGTTGTGACTTCAGAGACAGTCTTTGGGTCAGATTTCTTTGAAGTCTATGAGAGACCAAAAATTACCAACAAAAAATTACTCATACAATACATTGACCAATAATGAAAATACTTTATTGACTTCTTCTGTATATTTTGTATAATGTTTACATGTAGGTGTCATGACAGTTAATTACCATTTGCATCTTCTGCAGTTCCTCTTCTTTTTTGGATATGTCAAAGGTGATTTCCCAACACTCTTTTCGTACACTGCAAGTCTCAAGTTTCTTACCAGCTCTTTTAGTTGTTAAGTATAAATATAAACTTTTGAAACTAAATTAGTAATGTGTTGCTTTTTGTGTAATCTAAGTACCTATTATGAAACACAGTGTGTTGTCACTGTACCACCATGTCCTGGTACAGTTTCATTGACCAAGGATACATCATAACTGCAAATGTGTTGAAGTTTCTCAATTCATTACAACTTGACTCTATCAAAAAAAATATATAATTTTATCATTTGACAATGACTGTTGTTCTAATCTTTGCAATATGACAAGACCAATGGTTCCACCGAGTTCAAATGGCAAAGCAAAGGAAAGACAGGGTGGAATACTATAATAGTGTTCAATCATTTACCACTAAAATTGGCTAGTTTTTCTTTAAGTTCCCCACACTCTTCTTCCTCTTCTTTCAATTTCTCCTCCAACTGTTTGTTCTCTGCTTGCAGGGATAGTAGAGTCTGAGCCAGTGGAAAGGACTTGTACTTTGTTTCATAATCTCTCCAGATGCTCTTGTAATGCTCTAGTATTTGTGATCTCTCTTTACTGGTAGAAATATTTTGAAATAACATTTTGTGATCACATCATACCATTAGGCCAACTAGTATACAAATTGTATGGAAAATATAGTATACAAATTGTACGGAAAAATATCAAACAGCCATTTCAACAAAACTATGAACTTTGGGTACCAGTGGTGTGTGTCAAACAGCAATATGATACTAGTATGCCTGAGGTGTGTTCAGCAGAGAGAGCGCTCTCGATTTGTGCTGCAGGTTTAGGTAATTTTGGTGAGCGCTTGCGAGCACTCTGTGCTCTGTTGAACACGCCTCAGGTCTGTCTACTTTGTTGTCAGTCATTCATTCACTGGCTAATGGAAATCACTGCCTTATAATATAAAATCCTTAAAGGATTCAAACTACTGTATATAGGGTTATTTTCATCCAGTGTTATTTTTGCCCTTCAACAATCACCCCATCTTAAAATTGCCCAGACACATATACATGTATAGACAGTCTTTCTAATTAACACAGTTATTTAACAATTGCTTTGAATTAGCCAAGTCTTAAATCCCCCCACTGACAATGAGAGCAAAAAGGACAGAAATACAGCAGGGGCGAATATTTCCCTGTATACAGTAGGTAATTACTTTTCCATCTCCCCCAATTCAATCTGTGCATCATTCTTGTTTTGTAGTGCCTCCTCATGCTCCTGCAGAACTACTGCTGTCTTCTTTAAGCTGAAGAATTCCAGTTTAAAGTGTTGCATTTTAAAGCAAGACTGACATAAATTTAAAAAATTGGCATATTTTGGACTATTTTTTTTTAATCATAACTATAATATTTCTTTTAATTGAGATTTATATTTATCCCTTTACATGTACATGTATTAGTAAATAAGAGGGAAATATAGAAAATATACATTTGCAACTAGATAACTTCATCAAAATCTAATAAAACTCAAAATGCAAGCTAGAATTTAGGTTGCAGAACCTGCCTATGTTGTCAATGAAATATTAATAAACAAATGTTACTTTTCAACATTCTCTCTGTTGATGGTGAATTGTTTGTGAGCTCGCTTTGTTTCTTCATCAAAATTTGAAATTTGTTCCTGCAATCTGGCAATAGTGTCCTTTTTATTGACTAACTCTTTTTCAAAGGCTGGTAATACAGAAATGTTGATATACAATATTGAAGCCTAATCAAGATAATGCATAAAACATTTATATTTATGAATCTAATATCTTTATTATAAATAAGATCACTATTATACCAGCAATTTGCTGATTCTCTGCTTCAATGAGTTTCACATACTGCTGGTTTTCAAATTCTGTAAAACAAAACATTTATAAGGCTCAATAAATACATTTGATCCAAAGGGTACCAAGTTCATATAAAGCAGCCATACTGTAAATTTAAGGAGGCTCGTTGGTCAACAAATTAACTAACAGATCTACAAAAACTTTCAAATATAATTTGTTAATCTATAAACTATTATTTATATTTATAGGGCCTAGTAAAGGAACAATCTACAAATTATACATTTTAAATTTGGGTATTTTCCTATCTTTTTATATAAAGTTAGGCCAAATGCTTCTCTATAAAAGGAGATCGAATACAGTCTAAAAAGAATTTTTTTTACCATAATGGACTTACCAAAACTTTGAATCAATTTATCCAATTCTGAAGCATTCCCCATAAGATGTAATGCATTTGCCATTTCTATAATAAAATCAACACATCCATTATGAACTGGTGATAAAATTGTTGAATTCAAATGTAGTTTGTATGCATACATATGATGAAATATTGTTTCTTTTGGTAATATGAACATAATAAAAAAACGCATTAGTTGTACAGCATGTGACATCCAAATTGTAACATAATACTTGTTTTATGTTTACCGCCGTTGACAACTTGCGTGTCGTCTGCTTCATGTTTTACTTACACCAGCACCACTCTTTTTCAAGAGAGAGAAAGGGAATTATTTCTTTTGTTATATAAAACAAAAATGAACGGTTTACAAACCAAATATATATGTTATCACCAAACTATCTTCCAAACATTTATGACGATGTCGATGTGTATCATGACGAACGGAGAAAGGGACGGGATCGGATGACGTACGTTTTTCGTTTTAAAAATAAAATTAGCAAAAATGTAAGTACTTCCGGTTGCAGACGACAAGTGCCCGTGAATTCATGAAAAAGAAATTTTGGACTTAATTTGTGATAGATAATGGTGACGAGTCAAATATTCACAGCAACGACTGATGGAAATCTTTCTTTTCTCTTGGGTTTAAAGCCAGAACAATTAACAGACAAAGTAGTAGACGAGAAAGGAGCGAATTGTTGCCATTATGCATCTAGGGCGGGTCGGGTGGATGTCATCGAGTATCTTGTCCAGTCAAGACAATTCAATCCTCATAAACGTTCCGAAGTTGGGTCTACTCCTGCACATGATGCCGCAGCTTCAGGAAAATTGTCCACTTTACAGTGGTTACTTAAACAGGCCAAACCTCCTCTATCCGAAGACGATCAGGATGGCACAGGGGCAACCATATTACATTTAGCAGCTAGATATGGACACGCTTCTGTTGTTGAATGGATTCTTGATAATACTCAGACGGATTTGACAGTGATAAAAGCAGCAAGTGGTGCTCTTCCACTTCACTTTGCTGCATCTGGGGGTAGCGTGGATACTGTTCAAATTCTATTAAAAGAATCTCCAAGGTGTGTTTTACTTCGTCTGTGAGTCATCAATGTTAAGAAATAGTAAAGAATGTAATTTGAGGCAATTAAGCATCCAAAATATTTCTATAGAACGTGATACACTACCAATTAAATGTCAACATATACACTGAAAGTTTATTTTAAAGAACTCATGAGATCAACCTTTTTTTAAAGAAAATATTTTTTAAAGTTTACATTATGTATTAATGTAATGTAAATGTTTTGTAGGTCTGTTAATATGCAGATGATGAATGGAGCAACACCAATATACATTGCTGCCCAGAGTGGTCAGTTAGAAGTCTTGAAACTACTTGTTCAAAAAGGAGGCACTGTTAAAATCAATTCATATGATGGCATGTCTTGTCTACATGCAGCTGCCCAGAGTGGCCATCTTGAATGTGTAAAATTTTTGGTAAGTGGTAGAATACCTTAAGAAAGTTTGACTTCACCATTCACATATTAATATCACTCTGACACACCTAAAAAGTACTTGCATGTACATTTCAACTGAAAGATTTTTTTGCATATATGCAGTATTGATGACTATATTTAATTCAATTTAAAAGACATGTGAGATTATTTAGCTCTCAAATTCATGAACCTTAGGCACAGGTTAAAATTTTATGGGAAATTTTCTCTTTGGAATATTTGTCAGAAACTCTTCTTTTTACTTACACTCTGAAGCTACTAGAATAATTTCAATAAAGCTATCACAAATTACACTAGGTTATGGATCACATCAATTGTTAAAGATGGTTAGAATATGTCTGCTTTTATAAGAAATTTCATAGAGGGTTTCAATGTAAAATTTGTCCACTTGAAATAAACTGAAACATGTTCAGTTGTAGTACATGTATTACCAGTACCTGGTATATTCTTTAAGATATTATTTTTTAGTAATTATTCTCCCTTGGGGAGAGTGTGTATAGTAAAAAATATCAATCATTAAGGACTTTGATTCAGTGGGAAAATGGAGATAATAAATCCCTGATGTGTGAAGCTCATTTACTTGAACCTTTGTTGCCATTCTTAAGTACTGTATACAAAAATCTCATTTTTCCTATTTATCTATTACAATTTCTTTACAATTTAGCTAAACATGAACGATATACATGTATCATGATGTAAATAGTGGTCTGAGAGTTGGGCTACTTTTCACACCCATCAATAGCAGTAACTACAACATGATTTTCATATATTTATATGATAGCATCCCATAAAGATGAAGGCTAATAAAAGTAAATTTCAACCATTGCATCACATTGAGACAAAATCATTCTTATTACTCATTACTAAACAATACATGTACATTAATTGACACTGACTTAAGTTTATACCACAGACAAATATTTTGAGTGTATAAGTAAATCAAACATACATGTAAATGAATACCTGTATAATGTTTAGTGCTCTAAATTTTTTTCCATTACTTAGGTATTGGACCAGAAATGCAATGTAAATGAGCGAGACTTTGACGGGGCTTCTCCTCTTCATTATGCAGCGAGCTTGGGCCATGTTGAGGTGGTGAGATGGCTGTTGACACAGGGAGGAGCCAAGGTCACACTGGATAACCTTGGAGGCAGCCCACTCCACAACGCAGCAGAAGTAGGACACCTCAAGGTACCTGTATTGTCTAGAACAAAGATTTATTTTAAAGTGTGTGAATAAGATAATTCATTTTTTAATAAATTTCATGTTCCGTGAAGTATTGAGAGCTATTACTGTTCAATAGTTCTTGATGTTTGTGCTTGTTGTTTTTCAAATTCTTTAGAAGTTTGTAACAACCTCTTACAGTTGTTAGACTCTTGGGTAGAAAAGTGCAAATTTGTAGGGAAATGTTGTCTGACTTTGTTTTCTGTGGTATCCAGGCATCTTAAAAATGGTAGAAATGAAAAACGTGTAACAGGTAATGTTGAAGATAAAGATAGTTCCTCACTCTGAATGGAACCATCTGTATCATTGATTTCTTATACCTGACAGTTATACCGGTACATGATCACACCCCTACAAAACTTGCCACAATTCCCCAGTTCATGACCTGTAAGGTGTGAAACATTGTTGAGTAATTAAATATAAATGTGAATATTAGCCAATACCACACAGTAAAGATATCTATATTTGATGAATTATAAAATAAGGAATATATGTGCATATACACATATACGCAATATATAGCTAGCCAAGGTACTGATTTGACGAGCCAAAGATGTGGGGTAATAATTAGAATATTGCCTTATTTATCAGTCAACAGACTTCTGGCCTGCAGGCCTATAATGCCACATATATGCAATACATGAACCACCAAATAGAAGTTATCGAAGTTTTAAAACCTGATGGTGACTTTGGGTTCATTGTCGTGTGAGATAACAACCTCACTATGAGCTAGCACCTGCTTCCTGACAGAGGATATGTGTCAACACCTTAGTCTATGTTGAAAGCAGAGGTAGAGATAGAGAGAGCAGGTAATATCTCTGATGATTAATATTGGTTGTTCCATGGTATTGGAAGAAAGGCAGATTTCTTTGAATACCTGTGTATGTTTAGGTAAGGTTTCATCATCGTTTATCTTTTTTCTGTTTTAATAACTGGTTTTCATCTTTTGAGTGGGTAGTGGTGAACAGTAGGGAATACGCCCTTAATAAACATTGTGTGGTCCGTTGTAGAAATCATTATCTTACCTGCTATGTTATTGCAATGAAGCTGCATTCTCTTCACCTGTGTTTTTCTTTGAAAGTACATTTCTTCACTTGCTTTGTATCATTGCAGTAAGTATGTCTGTAGGAAAAATTAGTCATGAAGTTTCAGGGTGGACTGATTTTTATGAAAACTGTGGGTTTTAGTATATTTTTTATATTTTCCTGAATGTTAGAATGTAGTACAGATTACTAATCTGAACTGTGATATCTAAAAACGATTGTAACTTTTTTAACCATTAAGTTTTCTTGTAAAGTGGGGAGTAGTGATCAGAGAAATATCAAGGTTCTTGTGTATCTTAAAATGTTTTATGCATTGACAACTTTAGAAAACAGTTTTGATTCAGATTATTTCTTTACTTTTAATCTTAATAAATGTGATGCATATATGTAGTATGCTGTATAAACCGTAAATATCGTTCAAGGTAGCTAAGTGATAGAACACTTTACAATTGATGCTGGGTTGCTTGGTTCTCGGCCTCAATTTTTACACCCCTGTAATATTGAGTGCAATTGACCATCACCTTAAAATCTTGTTAGGGGCAGAGAACTAAAATTGAGAGATTTTGGGGTGAAGAAAATTGATATTGGAAGAATGTATATACATGTTTCTTGCATAGAGTGCCATGTATATCAATCAGCCGGTTTACTATTAGTTTTGGTAGAGCATCAAATTAGTGATCAAGAGTTAAGGGCACATAGAATAAATTAGGGTATGCCAGTCTCTAGGCATTGTTAGAATCCTGCTGGACAGACATCAAACTAGGTACACTTTACCTCACAAGAAATAGATGACCCTATTGATTTTAGTTCAAAGTTCAAACTAGTTCAAACATTAATGAGTAGTCAATAGTAAATTATGTCTAACCATGACCTCCAGACCATTTTTGCTGGACAGGCAACAAGTCTGATACTTGAGTTGTCCTACAGGAATTAGACTTCCCCTTTTAAATTTGAGGTCATCAGACATAGCAAGTACAGTAAGTTTAGTGTTTTTAATTCATTATCTTTTTAAAAAAAAAAAACCTTTGCTTGACATACATGAATATTGAAATTTGGATTTAGGAGTTATCATGAGACTCATGTCATGTTAAGTATTATAAGGATGCAAAAGATTTTGTAGTAGTAACTGACTGGTGTAAGTGAAGTGACATAAATAAAGTGATCAAATTTTACCCAACCAGGTCATGATGGGTTTTTTTCAAATCACATAAATATTAATTTTATGTAGGACTAAAGGCAAAATACTCCTTCCACACAATGTAGTCATGTGTTAATCAGTTGTTCATATGTTGAAATTTTCTCTTAGCATTCACTGAGCACTACATCATAGATAAAAGGCATTCTCTGAATGAAATCTTTTAAACCATATCCATGTATGGTGCTAAGAATCTATAGCACCTGGGCAGCATTTGCATCAATATTAAAGTATTGATAGAAACTGACTATAATGTTATATATGTTAAGATCAAAATAAGAGATTTGCTAAATGAATCAGTTAGTCCTCCCAAGCTATTCAATAACACTACTCAGTGTCTTCAGCTGTTCTTGTTGATTCAGAAATACAATACATGTAGTATGTCTGTTCTCTAGACATCAATTTTGCATCCAGAAGTTAAAAATCAATGAAATGTTACAATCTACATTCAGGTATACACTTATAGTCATTATCTACCTGTATAGTAGACTGCCCGTTGCCATAGATTTTAATTGCTGTATAATGATGCCATTGTTGATTGCGCATTCTTGGTGACTGGACAAGAGGGAGGATGTTTGCTAATTATTAGAAATTTGGATATTTGTCACTGTCAAGACCTGAGTAATTATTGATGGTCTCCAAAATATCTTTGACATCTGTTACCACTCAAATAACGAGAGTTGTTGTGAAAAAAGGGTCCCTGGCATGGATTTTTCCCTGAATTATTCAGCTTGAAAGGTTTGCTTTAATCTTATAGATTTCATTAATCGAATTACATACAGTTTTTATGTCTGCAATGAAGACTTCATCGTACGTGTAGTGGATATCATCTATCAAGGTTTGAATAAAACTTTGTTTCCAAGGTTTTTTTCAGCGGATTTATTAAAACTTTTTCAAGGAATTTTAACAGAGTATATGGTTATATCTTCAATATGGAAGTATAAAGCTAGTTTTTTAAAAAAAATTCTTGCAATAAAATCATGGAATTTTGAAATCAAATTAGTGAGTTTGGAATATCAGATGTTAATTTTCTTCTTTGAAGTCACAAATGGAAAATTCTGGAGTTAATCTTTAGAAATTATGAACAATAGTGATTGAAGGAATGTGATTAGCTTGACGGTGAGTGAAGTGGACTGTGTGTGTTATTTTGCAGGTTGTGAGAGTCCTTCTGGAGAACCACTGTAGTCCTGACATCACAGACAACCAGGGACTCACTGCTGCAGAGCTCGCCGAGAAATGTTCTCATGATCAGTGTGCCAAAGAAATCAAAGCCAAAGTAAGTACAAACCACTCTAAGGTCTTGATATTATGGGGAAGTAGGTATATGAACAATTGGAGAGATCCTTGGGATTATCGGGAAGGAGGTGTTGACCGCTCCAGAGATCCCTAGGATTAGGGGGAAGTTAGTGTAATCTGATGATGTAGTTTTCTGTAAAACACCTATCTCAGTGACCAAATGTTTGGTTGTATTCCTGTTTAAAGATTCATGTTTAAAAGCTTGTTGTGATATTTTCCTCCATTACCATTTTGTTTGTATGTAAATGCTCCGGTCAACCTCCATTTATATCAACTGAAGGTCTGGAAAGCTTGGGTTTTTCTTACCAACAAGCGTGCCAGTCTTATTGTTTTTAGTATGCTGTATTGCAAACTTTCCTTATTAATTACAAAACACTGCATTAAAAATCAAACACAGAATATGTCAGCTTTCATTTAAGGAAAAAAAAATTTATTAATATTGGATTTGATTTGTTAAAGCTTGAGGCCTAGCTCTTTCGGTGCATTAATGTTCCTTGCCAGTTGACATGAAAATGTTGTAAACTTGTATATAGCATTAATTTTGATTTTTGAAGTATGGCGTTCACAATGTTATGCAATAAACCCATGTCCCAATTTGTGTGTTTTGCATGTCTGGAAAATTAGGCATGGCCGGTTGTGTTGCTGTTTTCTATATAGTGTTTATCCATTTTGTTATTGACAGATGAAGGAGCCTATAAGGTTTTACTAAGGTAACACCAGAACAATCATAACCAATCAAATCTATGCATGGAGCCCTGTGGAATCTTTTCTAAATTCCGCTGCAGTTAAACATTTATATTCCTGTTATGTTGAAAAGACTAGATCAGTGAATGTAAAGCAAAATGTTTATATTAAAGCTCTCATATTGATATTGTACTGACTGAGAAAGAAGCTTAAATTGATAAAATATTTGTGCATTCAGTTTGTTTATAATTTTTCTAGATTTTTTTTGTATCGTGATTTTTATTGCTCATTGCATGATATTTTTTTTTTATTAATTTCTACTAATTGAAACACTAGTAACTTTATTAATAAATACTATCATTATACAAAATGCAGATTTCTGAAATTGAAAACACTTGTAGGTATACCTTCTCTTTAATTTAATGTGTAAAAAGAATATATACTAATAAATACATACAATGTATATATTATATCCTTATCTCTTCTATATTTTAAACTTATATAAAATAAACCTTCACAATCATTATCTAATTGAAGTACCATATTTGACATAGAACATAGTGACCTTTCAAATATTATCAAAGGAAGGTCTGGATGTTATATGTAGAATTTGATCATTTTGATTTGTCATTTGATTTGATGTGCTTTGGCTAATTTAGCAAAAGATTTCTTAATGTATAAGATCTTTTCAAATAACTTACTAACTAACATATGTGTTTGGAAGCAAGTTAACACAACAAATTAAGCTTCAATAAGCATAGTTATATGTAACGGTATGCATTTTGATATTCTGGGATGACAAAAAATATTGCCAAAAAAGATTATTGCATCTTTAAAAATGAAAGAAATTACATATCTTATTAGGAAAAAAGATTCTCCAATGTATACATGTGAATCTTGCAAGAGGCAGCAGGGTCAGCAATTTAAGGCATTTGTTCTCTCTGCTCAGTTGATCAAAAAGTCATACTGGAAGCTTTCTGGCCCATGAAAGGGTTGTCGTTTTGAAGCAAAAATCAAACTAAAAAGTGTCAACATGCGTGTTGTACTCTCCATCTAATTGATCAAGTACCTGTCCAAGTAAGGTGGGTCAAGGTCACTCAATAACCAATCATTGCGTCGTTTAGGGTACTCATATAATAAAAGGGTACACATGCAGGTTACAGTACAATTTGATATTAAGATTATGTCAAGAACTAAACTCATTATGTGAAAGATAAATAATTTGAAATTTCAGAGAGCTAGTTTACACCTCCATATATACAAGTGAGCATTATTTGGTCTTGGGGCTTCTTGTGATGTGTATTTTACATGTATGTAAGATTAGTGGGGTTTGCACCGTGTTATAATTTATAATCAGATTTTAAAACTAATGAAAAAAAAAACAACATAAAAATACTAATATTTACTGACAAAAAGATGATTAATTTTATTAACCAATATTTATAAGTTTTAACTCTTTTTGCTTCAATGTCAAATAAATGATCACTAAAATATCAGCATGTACATACTAGGTCAAAAGGTAGGTTTATAACAGTTTTGATATTATTAGTCATATCTATGTTTCAGTTATGTTCAGTTCTTAAGTGTATGTTGTTCTAAACACTTACATGTACCTCAGTTTTACTTTAATTTTTGATGTTTATTCTACTGATGCTTTATATTTATAGGTTTCGATATTTAATTTAATTCATTGTGCAATATACGTTGTGATGTGTGAGAATTAAAGCATATATTTTATCTAATCAGGTGTCTATAGTTTTCTATGGAAAATACCTTGTTGAAAATATTGGTTGAAAATGAAGTCTCATACTGAGTTTATAAGTACCGGTACTGAGCAGGAGATTATATTGTCATGTTATAGCTATCTCCTGATCACACAATTTGAATAAAGTCAGAATGAATGCTTGTTTTTTAAAGCATTATGATGCATAATAAGAAATATTATTTTTTGTGGAAGACAACCATAGAAATAATACAGTCAGACATTTTAAATTAATAAATCTGTCAGTATTTTTATATACTAGATTTTAAAAGGATAAAATACGAAGTATTGCTTATAGTCACATTTTATACCTCAGTTATGCAATGAAGATAACTGAAAAAAGAATAAAAGTTTCAATGGAGAATCAAAATGAGAATCTTTAATAGCTTATTTGAAATATATTAAGGCATTATTGTTAATTATTCCCCCTGGTAGTCATAAATAATTAAAAGAACAGTCTTTGAAGATCAAAGTTGCAATGTAGCACACGCTCTTTACTTACATAGTATATACACATATATAAAGAAACCATTGGTTACTATATACATAAAACACTTGGCTAGCAAAGGTGACATATACATAATTATATAGATTTCAGTAATATAAGTGAATTATTGACTCAGAATTCTGCATAATTAATCCTTGCTCCCATTCGTGTCTGATTTAATTATTGCATGAATTACCTTTTTTTCTTGTTGATGCGTACCTAATGATTATATTAATAGATAGTACACACCTTTTTGTGGTAGTAATTGCGCATTATTGTATACACATGTAGATACATGTATAGTACGGTAGTATGTGTATGTGAGTAAAATGCAAATGAAAAAGTAAGTATGATATGGTTTGAAGTTTTCTTGCCATTTGTTTTAAAAATGTAGAAACACTTTTTTATATTTTAGTCAGTAGATGTGTATATGTATATATTTGAAAATTTCTGATTTTGTAGCAGGCAGGTAATGATGTAGAAGAAGACGACACACAGCAGACGTGGACCCGCCATTTACAGACGTCAACCTCCGACGATAGAAGCTTTGTTACACCAGGTAAACTACCAGGTATATCCAGCCATTCCTAGTCCAGCCTAATTGATCAACTCATTATTGTGTTTTGTGGCATTACCAACTTTTGTTGAGATTTGCTTTGTTAGAGAACTATTGACTTTGCTTCATTATATAGACAAATTATTAGATAGTAAAATTAGTAAATTGTTGTATAAATTAACTAGTACCCGACATTAACTTTTTTCTTGAATCTTAAACTTCTGTAGAATAGATATCTAGCTGTTATCCTTATAATGGGGAACTATTAAAATTTCTACATAATATACTAGATGAAATTGTATAGGTTTTATAGAATTTGTTTAGTGGAGAACTGGAAAAAATACTGGAAGACATACTTAAATGTTATATGTTCTAAAAGGTATTTTACAGAGTGGTTTTTACAGTTTATCTAGATGTTCCGTTCCATCAATAGTATTCTTCATCATGTTCCATAGGATTACCATTATTTCACTATAGGGACATCTTTATGTATTTTTTTTTCCAAATGTCTCTTCATGATTAGTATTGGAAGAAAAAATGGCTTTGAAGCAGTTTAGTCGGTTTTACACTTACAGTACACACCAAATAATTCAGATATGTTCAAATCTCCAGGAAGATTTGGTGAAATCTAAAGTTGGCAGTTCTGAAAGTCAACTGTTTTATATCAAGAGATTTGCATGGATTTTCTTAAGTCATGTTTGGCATTGTAGAAACTCAAATGATGTAGGTTGTAAGGAAGAATGGTGTACTTTATTAGAGATATAACTCATTGAATGCCATATGATACTGGTATATACATGTACTAGTATATATGAGATCTTATCCCTACACATATTTTAACAGATTGTGAGAGGACTTGCACACTTTCACAGGAAACGGGGGAGTGTGAACAGAGTGACCAAAGACAAACCAAAGCATTCGATTGGACAGACAATAGTACATTTAGAACTGAACAAATTGACAACACATCTCCACAGAAAACCAAACCATCACAGAGTGTGGGAAAATCTTCACAAAATCAACCTGTGAATAACTCCACAAAGTTCGCAGTTGAGGAAGAAATCCCTGTCAGGAGTGTCTTCAAGACAAGAACAGAGGTAACTCGGAACAAGTCCTTTGGGACCTCAGACTTCCTGCAGAGGTACAGCGGGGTGAGAGAGTTGCCTCCCTTGACTAAGAGACCGGTGGCCCCTGTCAATCCAGTGTCCCCCTACGATAACAGAACCAGGATGAGTGAGGCAGAGAAGGAAGAGGTGCAGCAGTTATCTCCCCATACATACAGAACCAGGAAGACGCTGTTACTGACAGAGCTAAATGACAAGGTCAGGAATTCCCAAGTCAATGGAGGGGGACCTCAGAGTGATGGACATGTCCATGAGGCTGTCAGCAGTAGGAGACCAGAATCCAGGTCAGAATCGGTATTCCAGATTTTCTCATCCTTACTCAACAGGGGTTTTTGGTCTAGTTTGCTCTCTGGAAATTGATTGGGAAACAGAGTTGGAAGTTGTGTATATGCTAGCTTTTACATGAATTGTTATGCAAATGATAACAAACTACTGAAAATTATTTCTATAGTACCAAAACTGTCATATTTCAGTTACCAGTACTGGAATTTGCATGTTATAAATATATCATGAATATTAAGCAAATCTATTGGGTCTTTTGCAAATTCAATTTTTTGCAATTTTATATTACATGTATTTTCATAGCACACAGAATCAGGCACATTTGCAGTTGTGAAAAAATTATTACAAAAAAGCAAAGGAAAATGGAAAAACAGAAAAAAATTCACAAGAATAGAGTGACTGACAATTGACAGCTAGCTCAATATTGCATATTCAATCAATAATGCTATTTCTTTATGCTTTGATTTTGATCTACAGAGATGTATCGCCCATGTCAAGATCCAGCCCCTCGTCTTCCGTCTATTCTGATTCCGCTAGAAGTAGTCCCACACCGCCCAGCACAGATCTGATTGCTGAGCTCAAGAAAGCTGCTGTTGCCCCAACTCTGAAGAAAACCAAGAAGCCGAGTGAGGAGGGGAAGATGAACTTTATTTACTCCTTTGGAGGACCAGTTAAAACTGGTGCTGTGAGCAATGGAGCAACCAACCATAACTCGAATGGAACAGCAGACAAGGTTAGAATTCAGTTTTTCCTCGTAAAATGTACGATACACAGACTTTATTTTGACTAAACTTGCAGGAGATACATGCAGTTTTCCTTATTAAGTACATACTTCATTTATTTTACCACAAAATTTTAACAATTAAGCTGAAATATTTGCTATAAACTGTATTAACATTGAAAATCATGGTTAAATTAAGTTAAAGTGTTTGTTGTTCATGGAAAATCATATATACTATGCATATACCGGTACTATGGAATCAGTTCTGTTATGAGTTTGATTAAAATACTTGCATTTTAATTGTATATATATTCACCTGTACTATCAAATTTTTATGAAACTTTTAATTACTTTACCAAAATTTGTAGCTGCTATGCTTTTTATACAAAAACACAAAATTCCAGTCTTCATATTGACCTTGACAACATTTGTTTTGAAATATTTCTACAGCTCAAAAAAGAAAAGCTCGTGCTGGAAGGTGATTTCGATCCCAAGAACTTTATGGACCAGATAGACGGTGTAGATAAGTCAGGTAACCCCGTACCTGACTGGAAGAAACAGATGCTGGCCAGAAACCTGGCGGAGAAAGCCTTCAAAGAATACGAAGAAAAACGGAAGGTCAGAAATAATCAACTTAAAATACTTTGTGATAAATGGCAAAACTTGCTCAACATGCATTTATACTGCAGAAGCAGAGATATGTGATCTAAAATGGTCCTATGAGGATTTATTATCTGCTTTTTAAAAAAAGTGTATAAACTACTTAATATATAAATGTCCATTGTCACTGTTCTTCATTTGTTGCTTGTAGTAACTGCTCAACTATAACATATTAACTCACCCAAAGATTTGTTTTTCTAAAAGCTGGAAGAAATAGAAGCTAGATTCAAGAACATGCCTCTGTGGAAGCGACAGTTAATAGAGCGAAAAGAAGCTGAAGCAAGGTACTAGTGGGTTTTTGTCAACTTCTTTTCTTTTCTTTTTTTCATTTTTGTGTTTATTTCTGGCTCATCTGTTTATTTCTGTCATTTTGAATACCAGCTTCCTACTTCAACATCAATTTCAACTATGTCAACTAATTTTTGTTCCATTGTCAATTTCTGTTCACCTTTTTCTCTACTAAATAACGCTTTTTTAAACAGATTCTAATTAAGGTAAAACTCTTAAAGATTAAATTTTAATATCCTTCTTTAAAGGGCCGCACAGGAGCAAGAACAAAAAAGGAGCGGGCATTGAAAGAAATATACCAACACCTCTTTATGAAAAATTAATCAGTGTAATGGAACTGACTTACAATATCTTCTGTCTCAAATTCATTGTCTCAGAAATCCCACAGGTTGTGTTATGTATGTAAACATGTATAAAACTATATTTTACAAATATTTTTATTGTACAATGTCTTGTGTTATTAGTTTATGAGAAGATATTTTACAAAAGTTTTTGCAATCTGTAAGGCTATTAAATTGTATTCACAATCAAATTTTTGCTTGTAATTTTTTTTTAATCAGTTGATTAAATTGAATGTTTATATAAAGCTATGGTAATTGGTCCTCAGCATAGTTATTGCACTTTGTCAACATATATTTTTGTTAAAAGTTAGGGTTGTGATGGGGAGCTGAATGTTATACAGTACTCTCCAAACTGTTATGCATATCCATGTTATTTATTTATTGTTGTTTCAAATGCAGTACTTAATGAATATGCACTTAATCAATCTCTGCCATGTGTTCAGTGATCCAGATATTATGTTTTACAGATCATTTTGCAATTACTACCATGAATATATTTTTGACAAGTAACTAGTAAGTAGAAATTTGTTGATTGCCAAAACCAGTACATAAATGTATTTTGTATATATTTAATTCCACAGATTCATTGTATTAAAATAATTTACAAACGTAATTGTTACCATTAAGAAATTTTCTTGTCCAGTCCTTTTCACAAACCAAAGCTTTGAACTTTCAAAGTCTCTCGAAAGATGAGAATGAATCAATTGAATATATTTTTAAAAGCTTCAGTGGTACACAATTTATGCTTAAACTTTTCTTCCTTTACTTCAAAAAGTAAATTACCTTGTACATGTACATGATATTGTATTTTGCTTCTAGGGCTTAGTTGTTACTCTTAATAATTTTACAATCAATAGGTGTGCAATCAATTCACATATACTAAATTTGTTGCACATGAATACAGACTACAGACAGCTAGTACACAGTGCTTACTATAGTGTACACCATTGTAATAAGCAATGTTGATTTGTTCTGGAATAAAATGTCACACAGTGACAAATGAATGTGTTCAGGTGTCTTTCTAAAACGTGGTCTAACAAAAAAGTTGTGATCAAGCAATTAAAGGCCTGCTGTATGCAAGAACAGGAGACCTTGAAATAATACAGTGCTTTTAAATGTGCTTCCTTTATGCAAGTGGCTTTATATTTAAATGCAGATTGAGGAATAGCTACTTAGTATGTACCGGGTAGTTTAACTGCTTTTTTGACAAATGCATACCAGCATACAAATTAAATATATGTACCTATAAAACAGAACATTGAAAACAAATTAAAATTTTAAGCACTTTACTTGAAATGTTTACAAAGCTGTAATTATACACATTTATTAACACAATCACATCACAAATAAATGTTAACATTGTGTACAAATGGAATAAAACTAACATTCTTCTGCATTGGAAATAAATTATCACATTTTTCTCTCTCTCCTATTTGAATATTTGGATTTTCCTGCATCCCGCTCTTACTGCAACCTTTTTTGAAATGTGGACATTCATTCAAGAAAAGAGATTTAGTAGAAAGAAAATGGGATTTAAAAAAAACAAATTAAGCAATTCCCCTTCTTTGAACTTTGAAAAATGAAGTTGGATTTTTACTACAATATTTGAATCCCCATGTAGTCTACATGTAGTTTAAAGATGAAAGTACCTATCAAAGTAAAAAAAAAAGATTTTAAAAATTTAGTAAAAAGATTTACTGGAATTTTTTTTATTCCATTCATAAATATAAACCCTGCAAGAATGGCTGGATAAACTTTGCCTTGACATTCATTTCAATAATAATCAAAATTCCAGGAAAGCTATATAAAGCTATTGGTGGGGTTTTCTTGTACATGTATATTATTTTTTTGAGGGGGACATATATATAATAATACATATATTCATTGTTAAGTTCATAACCTTTTAGAGAAACAGAGAACAAAAAATTGCTCTTGACCTGAGGGTATGTCATGATTCTGACTCGAGGTCATTTTTCCAAGATGAAGGTAAAATTGCTCACACAGCATTGACTCAAAAGACATCTCTTTGTTCCAAGGAATAGTAGAAAAACTTAATGCAATTAAATAAGGTCAATGAAATAAAGAAAAAGGTTAATAAAAACTGTTATCAACACAGTTTAGATTTCAATAAAAATAAACTTCTAAAAAATACAATAATAAACAATATGTTCATTATATAATTAAAAAAAAAAAAAACAAGAAAGGGCATGACTCTCTCTGACTCTCTCATTTTTAAAAAGAATTTTAACTTTAATAAATGGTATTATTTTAAAGGCATAAAAGAAAAAAAGCATAAAACCCTCCCACTAAGAGTTAAAAAATTAGACGTTAATGTTGCTTTGCGTTAGAACCATGTAGGTGTAATACATCTATGTTGCTGTGTATCCTCAATGCTTCTGTCCTCTGACCTTCATGGAGTTTTCCAGCTGAGTGGCAGTTAATCTACATGTCCTTTGTACGGAGAAATCTTCAATCTCAAACACTGGCATTTCTTCAATCTTGAATGATTTGACATGCATGAATCAAATCTCTGAACTGTTAAGTACTGGGTAATTTTTTAAATGCAATTTTCCATAAAGGATCTCAATCTAGTATTTGTGGCATAAAATGGATTTCACATGTATTGAATATTGAGTTAATGAGTATCAATGTGTACTTTTATCATTTTATTCACAGGGCTCAAAACCAATGCATGTGCTATGTTATGATAAAATCTGACCCTAGTCTTTATATATGTAGGTTCATATATATACTGTACCTGAAAGAACTTGATCCAAATGTCTGAAAGGGCCTCGAGAAATCGCTCTTTCTCTGCTTCGTCATTGAAGTAAAAAACCCATTTATCCTGACTAAGGCCACCATCATGGGATTCAAACTCCTGTAAAAATGATGGCAAAAAGATAGCATGAACAATACATAATCAAATCTGATGTAGGGAGTGTCTAATTATCCTTTGGATCCAAGTTACATGACTGGAATTCAGCCGTACAGCACAGAAGCACTTATTATTAAATAAATCCCACTTAATAATCATACTGGAACCAAACTGGGATATTGAATGAGTATAACAAAATGACCTAAAACTACTTGCACTATCACGCATTATTAATCAAGAATTATTTTTCGTAACTGAAAATCAACAAAAAAACCTTACCAGTATACAGTATGTGTTGATGGCAGGATCTACCAGGACACAGATTACGTCCGCTATATTGGCACTTCCCAGGGTTCTAAAGAAACTAATCTGAAGGTCTTCATGAAACATGAAGAGTTTGGTAGATGTCAAAATGGCACAGCAAGGAAGACAACTGGGCTTAGAGGCCTCTTTTTTCTACATGAAAGAGAAATCAATGAAAAATGAAAAAAAACTCGAAAGTCTTCTCAAGCATAGGGTGTTGCACACCTAAGACCATGCAAGCACAAAACATTTATGAATCCAAAGCTTTATACTTGTACAATAAGTTCCATGAACTTGTATTCCTACTTTAAGGGATTAAAACACAACCAATACACTGTAAAAATAAGATAAAAACTAACAATTCACAAGTTTAAGTCAAAAATAAATGTCTGCACTAGTCGCACCCACCTGTATACCCTCAGCAACAGCCTGACACAGTTTTTGCAGCCAATCATTGGCCTCTGTTTCATTGGCTAGAGCCAGTTGCCACGACGACCCATCTTGTTTGATGACCTCTATACAGTGGTCTCTGTCTGACTTACTGGCACGGCGACACCCAACACAATCGTCTCCCATGTGAACAAACATTGTTGGCTTCCCATTCTTCTCAGCATACATACACAGCATTCCATCTCTGTGAACAAAACAAAATATAGATGTGGCATGGAATATTGTACAATATTTTTTAAACTACATTAGTTTACAGTAAACCCCTTATTTTTTGCATGTATTGGTATTTGTAAGAAAATTTAAAGATAAGAAAATGTGTTATAATGATAACTTATACCTACAAATAAAACAATTGCAAAAGCATATTGTTACATTCACTGTAGATTCATTTGACTGATTTTGTAACTGTCCGTTCCAAGATTTCATATCCTTTATTAATTAAGAGAGCCATATCTATACAATAACTTTATTCCTAACTACAGTTGTATCACAAAATCTATATGATTTTACAGTACAAGGCACATGATTTTTTTAAAGAAAATTAAACACATATAAGATACGACTTCCGAGGAACAAGTTTCAATGACACTGTTTAATGCAAGTGGAGAGATAGTACCTGAGTATGACAAAGGCGGACTTCCAACTCTGGCTCTGTCCATAGATCAGGGACATGGGGTCCCCTACAGTACTGAGGATCTGACTGCTAAGTCCGGACAACCCCCCGGACGCCTCCATCACGCGGTACAGCAGGTGCCCCTCCCGGAATGCTGTGTCCACCTTGTCTCTTTTGGATTCCAAATCTGACCCCCAGTGTACCAAGGAATAACAGGCGATCACTACATCTGAAGACTAGAGCAAGAAAAGCGGAAAATAATGAAGGTTCAATGCTGAGTGGGGTCACAGTAAAAAAAATTTTATCATTTATCTATATTGTTTTTTTTTCTCAAAATTTTCAAGCTTTGTTCTTATGGTGAAATATTGATATACTTTTGTTCTTCTCCAATCTGATGTATAGATGATTTGATGTCAATGATTTCAAACTTTCCAGTATGTACATGTATTTATTATGAAGAACTTGAGTTTCTAAGGTTTCATACAATTTATTTGCATCACAATAAAATTACTGATGCACAGACAGACTTTAATACATACACTAGTTTAAAAGATGCTTAATTAATATTCATTTTATATAAATTGTATTTATGAACTACGATGTGGGTAAACAGTATGAGCAGACCTCACAATGGCTCTCCTTAGCTATGTGTTTCCGGAGTGCAATCATCTGAGTTTTAGCATCAGACAACACCATAGGCTGAGAGTCTTGGTGGTTCTTCATCTGTTCTTGTAGGCAGTCAACAATTGACCTGTTAAATGTAGTGGGCAAAACCTTATTCTTACATTCACTGTGTTCACACGGCAAACATTATCTGGTTAAATTTGATTTCTGTTCTATTTATGAAGTAATGTAAAGAGGAAACATGTACATAAACTAAAAAAAATAATTATGAATAATGTGAAGTGACTTGTACAGTCGTACCTGGTCACCAGCTGACTTCCTGTTGTAAGCCAGTACTGATTTCTACGGTTTTTACACACAATGTGGATAACCTGGTCTGAAATCGTTAGCTGAAATACAGAGTAAGAAATATCTAAATGAACCAACAGTCATCAAATGCAAGCAATTTCGTAAAGACACCAATCAATTCACAAACTAAGACTTTTTTCACTATCATTCATGTTAGATACAAGAAAATTCTAACATGTCTTTATTCAAGAGTCATCACAAACCTAGAAACAGTTACACTATACTATACTAGTATAATCTTTGATCAAATTATGGAAATCTTCCCCGACACACATGGGATTTCTAGTTCTACCAGATAACTTGTGTTGATACAAGAGGACCTCACCGAGATGTAGTCTATAGAGGAGTAGGGTACGGAGGAATCCTTGATGAATTTCAAGTCTGTCTGGTTCTGGTTGAGAAAGTAGATGCTGTGGTCAGTCAGGAGGATAAACACTGGGTGGTCGTCACCGTCCGTGTGGCCCAGCCTAGACACGTACATCTGTAGGTCAAAAGGTCATTCAATAATGTACTTGTTCAAAGAAAAAAAAAGACTAGCCGTGTCTGTAGTTTCCAGAATGGGCGATACAGTTCATATTTATTTCTTCATTTTGTCTATATGCATAATTACCATACATCAGATATCAAGGTGAATTGCAAAAAGTTTCTGATGTCATTCAAGCTAGAGAAGCGTTTGGTGTTAACATTTTTAATGACTGTGTGGAGTATACCAATTCAACAATAATTTATGGGAAAGTTTGAATTTTCTTAATTATGGGCCAAATTACCCTAGTCAGGCCAGGTGCACATCAAGTGAGCCTTGTTCATTCACAATGCCAAAATAACATAACATGTATAATTCAATCAAACTTCAAGAGTTTTTGCAGTATGTTTCACCCAGTACCAGGAAGAATTATCTGTCAATTGAAATACATGTAATACCAACCTGCTTGTGTCAATAGAAGGAGGGAGAAAGGGCATATATTCTACATGAAAATCTTAAATCAGAATTTTCTCACCCTAATAAACTGTTCCTCTGAGTTATCAAATACATTCAGCATCAGTTCCAGTCTGGTGTTGTTCTCTAACCTATGAAGAAAAATCCGAAAATCTGAAGCAGTTGTCATCTCAAAGTTACTCCATGGTAATGGGTGACACCATACATATGAGAAACAACTCTTCACAAAAAGTTAACTTATGTTAGTAAAGTTTTTTAAATTTAATTTTGAAAAAATTAAAATTGGATGTATTGGTAGCATAAAAGTATTTTAAGGGTAAACCGTATACTATTGATATCTCATAAAATGCAATTTGCCTTTTAAAGCCCAACTGCATATACCTACATGACTTCCCCTGGATGAAGTTGGCTGCCCTCCTCTCCACTCAGCGCCAATTCCTCGGGTTCCTCTTCAAACATGTGTGGCTGTAACGGCACATCTGATTGGTTGATGATATGATCTACCCTGTCCTGCATCTGAGAAGCTGATGATGAGTTCTCTTGGGCAGAAAAACTTGAGGAGTAAATGCTCAAGTCCTCTGATGCACTCTTTGTCACTTCACTGTTGTTGTCTCTGGAATCATTGTCTGTTTCTTCACAACCTTGAGCACTACTATCAGCCTCTTCTTGAAATTTTTCAGTGCTCCCTTTCTTTTGCACATCATGTGCATGCTTAAATGTTTGCTTAATATCACAGGCAGAATCGTCATGACTTTTGGATAAAGAAGAGCCATATTGCACATTCCCATTAGGTGATTTGTTACCATCTATTTCATCACCCAGCTGTTGAGTGTGTAGAGTTTTATTATCAGGAACACTTTCTGTATCAACATTTTTAAAAATTTCACTGTCTTCATCAACCTCACTGAAATCATACTCAACTGGGCTCTGACTTTTGTATACATCCACTTCAGGTGTCTTGTTATTTTCACACATTAGAGAACTTTCATCCTTTGAATGCTCTTGCATATTGTTCTCTACATTATCATCTATACTCTCTTCAGAATCATTGGTCTTGTGAGAAAGATCATGATCCCCTATAGAACTCAGAATGTCCTTCAACTTATCTTCCTCTTTGAATTTGGAGACATACCCTGGTTCTTTGTCTTCTTCCTCTACTTTCACTTTAGGCTGTGGAATTTCTTCTGACTCAATCATGGGCCTTACTTCAATAGAATCTTCTTCATCTTCATTCAAAGGCTCCCTCAGAATTGGTGAGTTGGTACTCACTCGACGTACGTTTTTCTTTGACTTCCTCTTTTTCCCATGTTTACCATGACCTTTGAGTCTGATGACCTCAATTCCTGTATCATCTTCATTGTTCTCAATTTCATCAACCACAACTGAGTCCAGGCGGTCTGCTTTGTTCTCCACGTGATTTTCGCTCCTTAGTGAGTTTGGATTTGGGTCGATACTCGTGTCACTTGTGTCTGAGACTGACCAGGTGTCACCTGAGGAATGAGCAGCCTACAAAAGACATTACAATATTGTCTTGTAATCTTGTAGATCAGTCTGCAGCAAACAATAATACATTCAGATATTCTGTCTCCATTCAATGTTGTATGTGGAAGTCAACAAAAAGAAAATCACAGTTAACATTTAGTACCATTATTAGGTGAGTAAAAAGTTTTTTAAACAACTAAGTTGCTGTAAATATTACTGAAGTAATGTATCCACATTAGTTGTGAGTTATTCCATTCAAAGTATGGTATACACATAGAAAATGATATTTGACCAATTCAACAGTAACCATGTACTGACCAAGTTTCTGCTTCTACAACTTTGGGATGATTTTAATTTAAAATAAACATACCGGAACCTGTTAATAAAGTTCAAATCAATAAAAGGGAAAAAATCCAAGATTTCTTCAATGATTCATCAGCACTTTTAGAGAAATTCACAGAAATGAAAACAAACATTGTATAGAGATTCAAAATGGGAAATATAGAATATCACACTTTTGTTTTGATCTCGGCCCTGGTATCAGCCCGAGCGGTTGGTATCGGCCAAAGCCCGAAGGGCTGATACCAGGGACGAGATCAAAACAAAAGTGTGATGTTGTTTATATCATATATCTAAAATCAAAGACTTTAATTCAAATTTAAATTCCAAATTAGGAATATGATTTATCATGAAGAAGCTATAGATTTTTTTTCGGATTTACAAAACTTGTTCGTTTTTATTTCTTTTTATATGTGTTAAAACTGTAAGAGTTGTCGGACTTTGTTGACAAACCATCGTCATTTGAAATACAGTAGAAGGGAGTCTGTCGTCTGAAATGAAGCACTATCTTCTAGAATTCAAAATTATCGAAAGAGAAACTTCCCTCCTACGCAGTTTCGTTATGATTCAAATTCTTTCACTGGGATTTCGTAAGTTTCCCGTCAGATTCCATTCTGTTAGATTCTATAGCAACTAGAAAGTTGTTTGAGAACGTTCATAAGCGCATCCATTACTTTAACACCTTAATTTTTACAGTCTAATCTCTGGTTTTCTAAGATTAAGTCTCGTTCCATCCTTGTCTATATCCTCCATAATTTAAACGTTGATTGATATTAAATAAAGCGTGCTATTGTTCTAAATACACAAGCGTTGTGTAGGTTACCTCCCCTTTCTTGGATACACATCACTCTTTGGCGCTATTTTTGAATTATTATCTTTCAATTTTCGGTAATAAATAAAAATATTAATACGTGTAAGGTGGTAATTTGTATTATATATTCGTAATTCTATCGTTATTTCACAAACTAGTTTTAATTTAAAGCGGAGATATATGGAAATTATCGATTTTAAATTTGAGGGCAATACACTCCCTTGACGACGGGCTGAGACAGAGAAATATCAGCCCCGAGGGCGATACAGCCCTAGCTTCCGGTTGCTGTATCACCTAGTCCAAAACACGTGTATCAGGGCTGATACACTACTAGGTATATGATATATGTTGATATCTTTTCTCCATTTGGAAATACTCGGGACATCTCGCACAATTTTTTAACATTATTATCTGAATACTTTCATGTCTTTTGCAATGCAAAATCTCTAATGACTTTTTATTTAAGACTGTGTCAAAATCTGAAGCAGTAGACGGGGCATTTCAAAACAGAAAATCTGGACTTTTTTATGCTAGAAAATAAACATACTTGTAGTTGGGCACAAAGGTATTTATGAATATTGAGATATTACCCAAAAAGTAGTGGAAGCAGAAACTTGGGACAGAAGACAGAAATCAGTACCTGGGGTCTGATTGATGCTATGCTGTCCATACTGCATAGCGACACCCGGTCATCGTCCACAGAGCTGGAGACTTGAGATATGGACCGGGGACGAGCAGAGACCCCCATATCTAAGTAAGGAAGATCCTGTAAAGACACGAGGGAAAAGAGGATTAAGGTTATAAAAGTAATGTTCTCTATTTCATTGAGATATTTAAATTATTTTTTATTGGGATACCTAAGAAAATATTTGAATAAAATGACACATTAAGTTTCAGGAAAGCAAAATATGCTATAGAATGTTACATAAAAGTATCTGTAAATATGTTTAATCAGTTATCTTCATTCAACATTCCCTTTTCTCTTACAACATTCAAATAAGATGAATTATTGGAACTTTTATGAATATTTCACTCAGCTTAAAAAACTTACATATTCCAACTGAAACACAACATACTCCAGTCCTGCTGTTAGAGTCAGCAATACAGTTACACTCTGATGGAGAGAAACAAAATCAAAACTCTGGTTAAAGCAGTACCTACCAGTTGTAATGTACTGGGATGTGAGTCAAAAACCTTTTGAATCATGAAAAAGCTACAAAGCCTAAACCAATGGTCCATCCACCTCAATCTCAGTATATTGAATAAACTTTAAAATATGTTTTTAGGTAGAGCATAGTATTTTTTACAAGTTTTTTGAAAATAAATAGTGTGGTGATTTTTGCCCTTATTGATGACCCTCGGATAGATTCTTAAACCAAAGTCAATATGGATAATAAGATTGGGGTAAAATTTGTGAAATAATCATGTCAAAAGTTTTTCTACTTCTTAAAATCTAATCAAAAACATAGGTAATCACAGATTACAAAGCTCACCGAGACGAGACATCACCCTTATGAGACTTCACCTTTTTGAGACCACCTTTATCATATTAAATGAAAATCATACTTTATGATCTTGGATTTTCATGGATTCTGTTTTGACACAATATCGTATATCATCTGTTAAAAAATTGTATGATAATCATATGTTCATATGTTAATCAATACAATAATGTAAAATTAAATATTGCATCCTATTATATTTACAACATATATCATATAATACAAAAGAATACCATAATAAACAATAATGATGAGATATGATATTGTAACGTATGATATGACATTGTATTGTGTTATACGCTATTGTATTTGATCAAATAATACAATATCATAATATATAAAACAATATAGTATTATATTACAATATCATATTACATAATACATCATAACATAGAAATACATGATATTATATTGTATAATATAGTATGATATTGTATGACACTGTATCATTTTTGATACATAATATGATATTGTATCATATGATACAATATTATTTGAAACAACATTGTATCATATCAAATGATACAATATTCTGTGATAAAGTAAAATATTATACAATACAATATAATATTTTACATATTGTATCATATGATACAATAATATATTTTACAATATCATACAATACAATTTCATGTGATGTGATAATATATCATATTGTAAACCAATATCATATTATACAATATCGTATGATACGATATTATATAATATAACAGTATCATATTATACAATTTCATATGATATAATTCTATATTACAGAAACTAATATCATATTATACAAAAACATGTGATACAATATTATAGAATATACAATATAGTATCATAGGATACAATATTATATTTTGCAATATCTTATGTAATAGTATCATGTGATTAAATAATAAATTAATAATACAATATAATATTATACAATATTGTATCATAATATACAATACTATACATAACGATATCATGATACAATATCATAATAAAAATATTTTAAAAAATTATACAATATCATATCGTATCATTTAACTCTTTATAATATTACATATGATATTATATTGTATCATATTAAACAATATTGTTTCATACTATACAATTCTATATAATAGGAATCATGTTATATCATTTATCAACAAACACATCTATCTATCGAGCAGGTTTGAATGAGGTAGGAGATTTCTTTAGCATCCTTGATAATGGAGATCAGGCTCTGCATCTGAAGCAACCTCTGCATTTCATTTATAATACAGTTAAATCAACTATGCAAGCTATCATCTATAAAACATGTGACCTGTTCCAAAAAACTAAACCTTATCCATCATCCGAAACCTATGGCTCAGATTCAGCATTCAAGCCTGTCAGGTGCATCAGTATACATAAGACGCATCTCCATGCAAGTTTGGTGAAGTTCAGACCAGTAATAATGAAGATATCATCATCAGAGGGCACTAGCAATTAAAACCTTAAGCTGCTCCAGCATCCGCAACCTATGGCTCAGATTCAACATCCATGCCTGTCAGGTGCATCTGTATCATTAGACACACCATCCATTCAAGTTTGGTGAAGTTAGGACCTGTAATAACTAAGATATATTTTTTAGCATCCTTGATAATGGAGATCAAGCTCTGCATCTGAAGCTTCCTCTGTGATTCATTCATACTACAGTTTAATCAACTATGCAAGTTTGAAAAAGTACTATTATCTATTAAACATGTGACTTGTTCCAAAAAACTTAACAATATCCAGTATCTGAAACCTATGGCTCAGACTCAGCATTCAAACCTGTCTGGTGCATCAGTATCATAAGACGCACCATCCATGGAAGTGTGGTGAAGTTAGGACAAGTAATAACTAAGATATAATCATCATAGGGCACCTGTTTCAAAAACTTTAACCAGCTCTAAAAACCTTAACCTCCTTCAGCATCCGAAACATATGGCTCAGATTCAGCATTCAAGCCTGTCTGGTGCATCAGTATCATAAGACGCACCATCCATGGAAGTCTGGTGAAGATAGGACAAGTAGTTACTAAGATATAATCATCAGAGGGCACCTGCAACAAAAACTTTAACCAGCTCTAAAAACCTTAACCTCCTCCAGCATCTGAAACATATAGCTCAGATTCAGCATTCAAGCCTGTCTGGTGCATCAGTATCATAAGACGCACCATCCATGGAAGTCTGGTGAAGATAGGACAAGTAGTTACTAAGATATAATCATCAGAGGGCACCTGCAACAAAAACTTTAACCAGCTCTAAAAACCTTAACCTCCTCCAGCATCTGAAACATATAGCTCAGATTCAGCACCCAAGCCTGCCTGGTGCATCAGTATTATAAGACACACCATCCATGCAAGTTTGGTGAAGTACAGACCTGCAGTAACTTAGATATTGCTATCAAAGGGCACCTGCAACATAAACTTTAACCAGCTCCAAAAACCTTAACCTCCTCCAGCATCCGAAACCTATAGCTCAGATTCAGCACTCAAGCCTGTCTGGTGCATCAGTATCATAAGACACACCATCCATGCAAGTTTGGTGAAGTACGGACCTGCAGTAACTTAGATATTGCTATCAAAGGGCACCTGCAACAAAAACTTTAACCTGGTCCAACAACCTTAACCACCTCCAGCATCTGAAATTTAGGACTCAGATTCAGCATCCAAGTCTTTCAAGTCCATAAGTAGGTCCAGATGCATCATCCATGCAAGTTTGGTGAAGATAGGACAAGTAATAGCTTAGATACAGGACCTGCAACAAAAACTTTAACCAGGTCCGGACGCCGACGACGACGCCACCGCCGACGCCGAGGGTATAGCATAAGCTCCCCCTGACTTCGTCTCGGTGAGCTAAAAAGAAAAGGACAGCAAATATTAATAAGCTTTATTCAAAGATGCACTTCATTATTTCATTTGTTTTCAGAGGATATTTACTTTGTTTCCTCTCATGTACATGTACCGGTACTCTGATTAATTTACAGAACTGCATTAAATTTTTCTATCAGGAAATTTTTAACATGATTCAAACAAATACATGTACTTCAAATTCCCAGTTTGTTATAAATGCATGTCCATGAATAAAATGAAGATAATAGTCAGAGAGAGACATCAGCATAAAATAAGTACAGTTACATCCTGTTTGTTCTTTTTAAAATATCAATTAAGTACCACTGCAAAAGTGTGACAGCTTAAAACTCAATTCTGCTTGAGGGCCCTCGGCAATAAGTCAACTGTTGTTTTCACATTCACATCATGCAAATCACAAAATGATGATTTTACATGAAAAAGAATGATAATTTGTGTCATTTGAAACGTTATCAAAAGAAGATATTCAATCTTTATTTCTGTTTAAATAAGTTCATGATACATAACCTTTCTGTTTATAGCTATACATTGAAGTATGCGGGGAAATAATATATGCATGTGTGCTTTGGTTGGGGCAAATATCATTTTCAAAACTTTTCATTTCAGGTAATTTGGGCAAATTTTAAAAAGTTAGATATTTCTATTTGACAAAATTAACAATAGACTGATGAGAGAGAGAGAGAGAGAGAGAGAGAGAGAGAGTATCATATAATATACTACCTGTTGATCCAGGAGAAGGGCTTCCTTCACATAGTACTTTCGAACTGTTTTGATATTTTCTTCATAGCATCTAATATAACTCTCCAATAAACAATCATTTAGAGCCATAAATAACCATGATCTTCCTGCAATTCAATGTATTTGTTATAAAGAATATATATATAGTAATAAAGGGTATCATAGTCTGTTCCAGATTACAGTAAGAGTTAACCAAGGTCTTTGCTGATATTTTAAAATGTGTCTTTATGAATTATGATTATGAATGTATATAAATCAAGGAGGGAATTTTTTTTCAGTTTCTTCCCCAAATGCAATTTTTACTTCCTTTCTTGCATTTCTATAATAACATCACACTTTGTATTTTACCCAGAGATCATGTTGTTCTCCAAAGTCTAAAGATCACGGTGTTTTCCAAAATCTAAGGGACATACAAATAGAGGAAACTTTAAAATTGTTATACACTCTTTTTAATTTAATTAATAACTACCTCTTCCCATATCTGTTGTTACATGCTGGAGATGCTTTAAATCTTTGAGAGTTTGTTTATTTGTGAATTCGGATACAACCTTCCAATATCCACGCTGTATGTGCTTTAACCTAGATGAATATCAAACATGTAAAAGGATTTAAGCAAACGCTGCAACTAAAACACAGCTAATTGGTATTGCTAATTGAACTCCCAGGATATTTATACATATGTATCACAGAAATATCACATTAAATTATACGGAGGATATACCTTGAAAAAATAATCCTACCCAAAGTAGATATGCAAACATAAAGACTTTTAAATAGATTAATACATAGACAAAATCATTCTATATATTAACAAATGCAAAATTGTTTTACTTTTTCATAATTAATGAAAAGGCCATTTTGATGCTGTAGAGCATACAGTAACAGTACCAGTAATTTAATATTAATTCTCATTTGTTAATGTACATGTACAAAGTCCAATATCATTATTAAAGCTATTATTTGCACATCAATCTGCATACAAAAAAATAAGATTTATAAGAATTATGTTTACCCATGCAAAAAGACCCTATCAAGATTGTCGCATAACCTCTGGCAAGACTCATCCTCGTTTCCAAGGAATACAGGGTTTTCTGGATCAGCTGTTACATATTTTCCCTGAATCTGGTGATAAAAAAATAAACCCAGCAGGCTTATAATAACACGCATTTGTTAAATTGTTTCAAGGGCAGCAATATTTTCATATTTCTAATGATGCATAAATTGTTAAAGGATCATAATATCTATATCACAATTCAAAACTGTCATCCTGAAAGACAATAACTTGATCTGTCATGTGACAATATACTCCTCTATTTTATCCAAACTTACACTTTTAACAGCTTTGGCAACGTTGTCGAGGATTTTATCCTTAATTATATGCCTATCTGATATTGCTGCCATTGTTGATCATTTTGGTGTGGCAAACCATGCCCAAAGATCACAAATATATCTCTTTTAACCAACTCATCATTCTCATTGAGTCATTGTTCCCTCTTTAGAGAAAATGAAAGTTGTCAGCGATTTCCGGTTCTCTATTTTTTCGGAACGCATCGGTAGTTTTCAAAGGAGTAGCACGTGTAAATTGACAACAACATGGAAACTGATATGGGTTCTGAAAGAGTAAAATCGGCTTTAGAGACGTATCATAACATACCAAGAGGAAAACCAAAGTCAGGGAGACCATGGAAAACACAAAGAAACGACAGGTATAACTAACTTCAATCAGTCTTTTTCAGAGAACATTCGGTCAGTGTGTAACACGCGTACAAGTTACCTATATAGGCCTATATTATAAATTGCACACTGTTGTTGTACAGTGTTGTAAGTCCAAAATATTTGATACTGTTAGCAACATGTTATTGGTATATATACACAATCCTCGGTATTTTTTAAGGACGAACAAAGATAAACCTCTTGATTAAATACTATATAAATTGGTTTGAACCTTATCCCATTATTGAAATAAACATTCCAGGTATTTACTCATAATTACTCTGTTTCCCTCAATGATAATAATGTACATGCACTTTGGCCACCATCAGTGATTTTGGCTCTGTGGTATCAAGGAGGGTAACCTGTATTACCGAAATGAGAGTATTTACCAAAATGACGCCTGGAATTATACTGGAATGACATTTAAATCTACAGAAATGATCAGACACTTATTTTTTATTAAAAAATGTTTTTCACCACAAGTGTATTAAATTATCAATTAATGTCTTTATTATTGGTTGGATAGTTGGAAAATTATGATATGAGCATGCATGTAATTGGTTCCTCTGATATAAAAAAGCATGCAATTAAAATTCCTCATTAATATTTATATGTATTGTTAATTAGAAATCACTATTTTGATTTTCAATAAATACGATATTTTACTTAGGTTTTTTCTTTCTGTTTGGTTATGAAGCATATACCTGAAAGACATAAAACATAAAATATATCCCCATTTTAATGTATTTTCAGTATCATTCCTGTAGATTTTAGAGTCATTCCGGTAATTTCAGGTGTTATTTGGGTAATTTGATGTACCGCAAAAATAAAAGTTGAAGGCTTCAGTGCCACGCAGAGCATGGAAGGGGTTAGGTGTAGGAGGGGGTGTCAGGAGGCCTCCCCATAGAAAAAATTTCCAAGAAGGATGTAAATTACCATTTAGAATAATTTATTTCCTATTCTCAATTTAATCAATTCTAAGTCAAATTAAATCTGCCAGTATATGTTTCATTATCGAAATATACGAGAAATCATTTATACACTGCATCCGGAACAACACTCTACATGTATGCTGTAAACAGAACCAACAACCGTACATACTTCTAATGCAACTTCTGTATCATAACTGATACTAGTACACCATATTTACATGTTTTCAGCTCAAAATCATAGAAAAACATTTTTTTATTGGACAGGCAAGACATCATTTAAAGGATCGATTTCAATCTAGAGACCTGACTATTCAAGTTCCCTCGCCACAAAATGCAGTATAATCGCAAAAGTGAAAAAGTTTTAGGTTTTTAGTGAAAAACCCCCTCAAATTTAGCTTTTCCTTGATTTGAATTAACACTTTGCAATGAAATCGCTTGTCTATTGTGATATTTAATCAACACTTTTTTGCATCATTAAAGGATCTGATGGTTTCTTCATAAATGAACTGGAAAGTTTTGTGGAAATGCATCAAAGTTAATGTCAACTTTGTTTTAAATTCATAATTTCTACACAAATTTTAAATTTTGCTTTACAAAATTATGTTTAGGCAATTGCCTTTTTGCCTTAATGGACGTTACACCACTGCTAGTTAGCACTAGCAGACAAGAGAGTAAAATCAGCAATATAAAGCTAATAAGAGGTGCATCTAACTGAATACCAACTTAAATTTGTGTGCGAGAATTTTTTTTGAAGTCTTTATACCCCCGCTCCAAAGGAGAGGGGGTATACTGTTTTACCCTTGTGTGTCTGTCTGTCTGTCCGTCCGTCCGTCTGTCTGTCTGTCCGTCCGTAACCAAAATTTCTGTCACATTTATCTCAGCAACTATTTATCGCAGATGCTTCAAATTTTAACACAGTGTTTGTTAAGGCATGCCATATCGTGGGATATATTTTTGTATCAATCGGACGTCGACTTCCGGTTAAATGACGACTTTGCTTATTTTTTAACCATAATTTTCAAACAAATTTTCGTCAAAGAATTCTCAGCAACTATTTATCGCAGATGCTTGAAATTTTTACACAATATTTGTATAGGCATGCCATATCGTGGGATATATTTCTGTACCAATCGGGTGTCAACTTCCTGTTAAATGACGACTTTGTTTATTTTTAGCCAAAATTTTCAAACAAATTTTCCTCAAAGATTTCTCAGCAGTTATTTATCGCAGATGCTTGAAATTTTAACACACTATTTGTTTTGGCATGCCATATTGTGGGATATATTTTTGTATCAATCGTACATCAACTTCCTGTCAAATAATGACTTTGTTTATTTTTTGCCAAAATTTTCAAACAAATTTTCCTCAAAGATTTCTCAGCAGCTATTTATCAGAGATGCTTGAAATTTTTACAGTGTTTGTTAAGTCATGCCATATCGTGGGATATATTTTTGTACCAATCGGACGTCATCTTCCTGTGAAATGAGTACTTTGTTTATTTGAGCCAAAATTTTCAAACAAATTTTCCTCAAAGATTTCTCAGCAGCTATTTATCGCAGATGCTTGAAATTTTAACACACCATTTGTTTAGGCATGCCATATTGTTGGATGTATTTTTGTATCAATCGGATGTCAACTTCCGGTTAAATGACAACTTTGCTTATTTTTTAACCAAAATTTTCAAACAAATTTTCGTCAAAGAATTCTCAGCAACTATTTATCGGAGATGCTTGAAATTTTTACACAGTGTTTGTTAAGGCATGCCATATCGTGGGATATATTTCTGTACCAATCGGGTGTCAACTTCCTGTTAAATGACGACTTTGTTTATTTTTAGCCAAAATTTTCAAACAAATTTTCCTCAAAGATTTCTCAGCAGCTATTTATCGCAGATGCTTGAAATTTTTACACAGTGTTTGTTAAGGCATGCCATATCGTGGGATTTATTTTTGTACCAATCGGACGTCATCTTCCTGTTAAATGAGTACTTTGTTTATTTTAGCCAAAATTTTCAAACAAATTTTCCTCAAAGATTTCTCAGCAGCTATTTATCGCAGATGCTTGAAATTTTAACACACTATTTGTTTTGGCATGCCATATTGTGGGATATATTTTTGTATCAATCGGACATCAACTTCCTGTCAAATAATGACTTTGTTTATTTTTTGCCAAAATTTTCAAACAAATTTTCCTCAAAGATTTCTCAGCAGCTATTTATCAGAGATGCTTGAAATTTTTACACAGTGTTTGTTAAGGCATGCCATATCGTGGGATATATTTTTGTACCAATCGGACGTCATCTTCCTGTTAAATGAGTACTTTGTTTATTTTAGCCAAAATTTTCAAACAAATTTTCCTCAAAGATTTCTCAGCAGCTATTTATCGCAGATGCTTGAAATTTTAACACACCATTTGTTTAGGCATGCCATATTGTGGGATATATTTTTGTATCAATCGGACATCAACTTCCTGTTAAATAATGACTTTGTTTATTTTTTGCCAAAATTTTCAAACAAATTTTCATCAAAGATTTCTCAGCAGCTATTTATCGGAGATGCTTGAAATTTTTACACAGTATTTGTGAAGGCATGCCATATGGTGGGATATATTTTTGTACCAATCGGTTGTCATCTTCCTGTTAAATGAGTACTTTGTTTATTTTAGCCAAAATTTTCAAACAAATTTTCCTCAAAGATTTCTCAGCAGCTATTTATTGCAGATGCTTGAAATTTTAACACACCATTTGTTTAGGCATGCCATATTGTGGGATATATTTCTGTACCAATCGGATGCCAGCTTTCTGTTAAATGTCGACTTTGCTTATTTTGCATATTCACATCAGAGCGGGGGTATCACTAGTGAGCATTGGCTCACAGATAGTCTTATCGTCACGATTATTTCTTTCCATAGACAAGTATTTGCCATATAGTTGTAATTAAAAAAAACCAGGTGTGGTTTAAGGTTTGTCTTAAAAATTAGTCACCAAGAACCAATTCATCTTGGGTAAATCAAATAAAGTCGTTCCGAATAATAGTTGGTTCACAATATATTAATTAATTATATCAAGAGAAAACCTTAAGTCAGGTAGATCATACAGAAATAAGATATTTACATTTAAATAATTACATTTTTGATATATTCATACAATATATACCATAACATTGTCAAATATTTTTTACAAAGAGTTGTGATAGATCTAGTTTGTAACCAGTACTGTAGAAAAGGCACATTGACACCACAATAACACTAGATATCCACAACAGAGGCTTGTGGTGAAAAAACTGTACCTAACAGAATTTTCCAAATTTAATATGGATGAAAATAATATCTTCAAGATGAAAATGAAACCTAATGTTTTACAGTACGACAGATGGGGCAAGTGCAACTTATAGGAATTACACATATCTTGCATCTTGTCGGCTATGTGATAGTTTGACAATTATCGTGAGAGAGAGATTTCTAAGTTTCAGAATTAAAAAAAAGTCCTACAAAATACATAGACTTACTCCAACCTAAGGTAAAGCCTTCCTTTACTTGAATTGATCAGTTTGTAATATCAATGTAATTTGTGTTTATTTTGATTCAGAACTAATCTGTAAATGATCAATATTATTTTTCTTTTGTTCCTTGTTGTTATCTGACTTATTTTTGTTTCCTGGCTCGTATTTTTTTTCATCCATGTCCCCCTTGTAGATGTGTAAATTCCCATTTTCAGTTATAAATACATGCAAAATTAGCTTGGATACGGGGGTATTACCGGTACAGTAAAGTATGGAACTTGTGTGTATATACATTTTTTTCTATGAGCCAAAAAATCTTTTTTAAACTAATCATCTGAGGGATTGCAGTCTATATTGAAATAGCGAGTTAACATTCAGTTGTATTACAAATGATTGATCTACCTCTTAATTAATCATGGGAAATAGCACAAGATCATTCTGACATCATATGTTCAAATTACTTTTGCTTTGTTTACACATCTCAACACAATAGGAAGAAATGGAGGCATGAAAAGAAAATCTCTTGGTTCTCACCAAAGCTTGTTGTGCTATACTCAAAATGTGTCATCAAACCTCAAGGAACCGTAAATTATGAGTTTAATGTCGGTCCTTTTTTGGCATAGCTCTAAGGGAGCTAAAAGGTATGCTGGAATGCTACCAAATTTTTTTTTCTTTATGAAGGTTTAGCTCGCTCTTTTTCCTGCTCACTGGTTCTGATAGCTCGCTTTGTCTTTTGGTATTTTTCGACAATGAGCACAGCTTGCTATAAGATGAAACTGACACCAATAATTAATCCAGACTCAGTGGCAGATTAAGGGGTTGGGGGTACATGCATCTCAAAATTACGAAAGAAGAAAATTTTCTATTCCTGGAAATTCATCATTACTCACTGCTAAAAAAAAACCCAGTGAAATATACATTTATCAGATGTAATCACTTTTTGCTTGAACACACATAGTTTTGTATACATAGTTATTTTTGCCTTGTGTAAATTTCACATTTTACACCTGCAAACAGTTTCACCTTGTCTTGAATTCGCCTAGACACAGTTATGTTTAAAGAAAGATAATTTTAAATATAAGAATTCACACAGTCATACATTAACCTGCTGACAACGTAGGCAAAATGAGCGAAAATAAAACGGGGCGAAAATTTCCCTTTATACACAATCAGGTACACTATGATTTACAGTACAGTACTATGGAAGGGCGACAGGGACGTCATGATTAGGCTGTGCAGCTACACAGTGCATCTAAAGATATGGATCTCAATGAATAAACACTGAAATGCTTTCTTTGGTCCTGCTTGCTGATTATGAAGGCGGTGATTATTGCAGGACAAATTTACATAACCCACGTAGGCCCGTGGCATTACGGTATGCATCATTACAAGTTGTATTGATTTTTCCACTTGATTTTCCACAGATTTTCTGCTATTCGAACCACAAAAACCAAGAAACTCAACTGGGATGAGAAGATGAAAAAGAGAGCTGAGCAAAAATCAATAAAGAATTTTGAGAAAGAACTGAAAGAGAAACGGGCAAAAGAACTCGAGGTTAGAAAAACTAGAATATTGACATTTTCTGTTCACCATGGATGTGCTTCAGACCCTCATGCATCAGTATTTCTAGTCTTATTGTAAGGAAATAAAATACTTTATATTCCTAATTAAATGTGAGAATTAATATATGCATAAAATGGCAAGAAGCACATCTAGAGATTTTAAAATCTTGCTTATTATTGACAGATGTAAACTAAGTGAAATTATGATAAAAATTTGGTGTTCATTTTATATTCTCAAAATTTGATGCAAAACAGTTGAATCATGGTATTAAGTACTTGTGTAAAATAAGAAATCTACAGTATTTGACAATTATGAATAATATATGTTCAGTATTTTATTAGGAAGGATTTTTTTTAAAAATTACTCCACAAAATAATATACATGCAGTATTATTATCACCTGTGATGAATTGTTTGATTTCTCTTTTAGATGAAAAGGATAAGAAGTGAGGAAAATAAAAAGCGAAGATTAGAAAATGAAAGAAAATCTGAAGTTGTTCAAACAGTAAGTAATTTGCATGAATTTTGTTTACATGTACTTCATTTTTGTGCATTTCAAAAAGATTTTCTTTTTCAATGTTTTATCCTTCATTGTATCCTTCAACCTTTTAAATATACCAACAAATATTTGTACAAATTATGTGTCACCAGGTTATTAGGGTGTAACTGTCAGTCCATATATCTGGTCTCAGTGACTAAGCGGTAAAACTGCTGGCACAGTATGCCAGAGACCCTTGGTTCAAGAAAGATAGTTTGAGATATAGGAATTCGCTAAGTCTTCAATTCACCCACTGACAACTAGGGTGAAATGGGCGAAAATAAAACGGGTGCGAATATTTCCCTGTAAACAGTATACCCAGTATTTTCTGGCAAATGAAATTTAGGGAGGGTATTTATGTAATCACTCCATCTATCCTCTTTTCTCTCCATTCACTTTATGAGAAGAATGGAGGGCATAAATTACTGCCCTTGACCTGTAGGTACCAGTATGTTATAAACTATAAACATTACCAAATTCAATGTCAAAGTTACACCCTCATCATCCAAGAGGCTCAGTGGGTGTAATAGTCCATCTTGGACAGTTTGAGAAGAATGCAGATAATGCAGGTGACCATGGGCTTCTCCTGTGTAAAGTATGATATTTAAGCAAAGGTTTCTTCTTCTGTAGATTAAAAACACTGCCAAAATAAAGAGAATGAAAAAGAAACAACTACGACAAATTCAGAAGCGATGAAGATTGAAAGAGAAGATGCAAAAAATGTTAAAAAGAGACATGTACAAACTACTGCTGTCCACTGGATATTATGAGCAAAAACGATTGGTCATGTGACAGATCGATTCATTTCATGTCAAATTTAAGACCCCATGAAAAAAACACAATAATTTAATTTGGGGGTAGGCAATGATCACTTTGAGGTGGTCTTATGCTTCTTTGCTACATGTATGTTTTATCAACAGCCCATCTGTTGTCACGGACAGCTTGGTAATTTTTATCGTTTGCAATTGATGAAAATTGAATACAATTTTCACATTGTTATGTATATATTTATATCAGTATAAATGTGTGTCATGTTTGGAATAAATATTTCTATAAGAACAATGTCATTTTATATTATTTTTGATCTCAATGAAAGTAGCTCACATAAATCAATATTCAAAAAATTTATTCCTTGGACATTTGAAACATTAATCTCACCCATCAAGTGATTTTGTTATGTTTAAATTAATCCTTAGTAACTATCTACTTCTGTAATACAGAAATACATGTAGTAGATTTTTGTGCATTCTGATATTATGCTATGGTAGAACTTGGTGTTCCTTACATGTATCAGTTTGAGGGAAAAGACTACATGTATTTTATCTTTTATGAAGCTTGACAATTTAATTCCATGTATAATCCTACAGTATATGTACCTGTATTTTGAGATGGAACCTAAATACCCAGACTAGAGAATTTAAAGCAGGTAAACTAGAGTCAGAATGCTACTCATTGTGAGTTTATTTTTCACATCTAAAATCCCAAGTCAGCCTCCTTAAGTCAGAAAAAATATTTCTATAATAACCATACTCAATATCCTGTGGTAATAAAAAAAACAAAATTAAAGTTTTTAACATGTACTACAAAATTAGTGTGAAGTATAGATAAGTCCTCAAATATAATGCAAACCAAGTTTTAAAGATGTATCCTCTTCTAATACATGTATAAAGCAGTAACAAATATTTTTCTATTGTAGACGTACTGCCATCTTGTGTCCTTTTCCAAAGAAAAACTCAAATTTTTCAATTATTTCATTTTTATTTTGGTTTCAGTTTGTAAAAACTGAACATGTTTGTGATTATATATAGACATATAAGAATGTATATGCAAACACCAATAAAAAATAATATCATTACAATATTTACAGTCCAAATTTCATTGGCTGTCACCTACATTGCAACCATGACAGCACTACAATAGGAACAATATATTAAAATCAAATGAATTCTTATCAATATATTAAATTGACTAAAGCTTGTAATATCCATAGCAAAGAAACCAGGCATGTTTTAAATTAAGATATTTTAGTGGGGTTTATTGGTTGAAAATACAATAAAATATCTTCTAAAACACCATAATATTTTTTTTTGCTTTAAGCAAATGAAAACGCCCATAAAGTGTGTGTGTAACACAATGCCCCACTTTGACCATGCTTTGGCAGTCAGATTTTAATCTTGATCACTAACAATTGGCCTTGCCTTTGGCTTATGTATTTTTGTCTGAATTTTCATCTTGCATATTGTGCAAAAGTTGTGACCATTACTTTTTTTGGTGTTCCAAAAGAAATAATCATGCTTCAAATCTAATTACATTGGAATATTACGGGTGTTTTAAATTAATGAAACGGTTTTTATGTGCTGTCAACAGCTCGACCAGCAAGCTTATATTAATATAATGATCTGTGCACACAAAACCTCTGCATTTTCTGTGGAATTTGAAGTACATGTACATACTAAGGTTCATTAGACCAATCTTTGAAAACAAATGTTTTATCTACTTATATTCTCACTTATACTTCCACTCAGTAAACCTGAGTGCTACCTAAATTTTGCATGAAATATTGAATACTAGTACATTTTTTCTCATTAATGTCAAAATTTACTTTCTCTACATTACATATATACATACATATCCCTTAGAACAACTAAGTTGTAAGGTTGCAAAACAATTATTGCATTTGATGCTATCTGTATAAAAATGTTTTGTAAGAATATTGCATTTTTTAAGCTTTGCTATAAATATTTCAAGTGTAAAAACACAATTCTTGTCAAGTGGAAAAATTGGCAAAAAAGAAAAGAGAAAAAAGTTGTAACATGCTTCATTTAACATTTTAATCAATATGTTACATATACCGGTAATTTTTTTCTCCAAAAATCTACACAATCTTTTAAAAATTTGTGAATACAAAGAAAAAAGTCGCAATAGGAACAGATCAAAAGTAAATCTAATACATGTACTAGTAAATGATTCATACTTGAAAGTCTCATTGAAAAGTGTTTAAGAACTAAAGCATCAATTTCTTTTTTATTTGATTGATTTTTATGAATCAATTTTTAATACGATGTGTACCTTTCATAAAGATACCCCAAAAATCACACATACACCATATAATTGCAAAATCTTGATTCCAGCACATAAATAGTTATCATTTACAATTTGAGTAGTTATACAAAAGAGATCTTCTGGAAAAGAACAAAATAAACTACTTTGTCATTAACAGCTGCCACGCACTGGGATAAAATCATAAAATAAGATTTGACCCTCTTTACTTCTGCTACCTCCCATGCCCATCTAAATTAGAACTGGAATAGGAGTCCCTTTTGTCTATGTCAGAGCTGCTTGGTGGTTTTAGTTTAGTCATAGCAGGTGAATTTGAATGACTTCGGGTGGTTGGGGTAGAGGAAGATGGGATTAGAGGCGGAGGTGGTCCTTGAAGCAAAGCTGGGGACCCCACCTTCATCCCACTGTGATTGACAAGAGGACTAATAGTTCTTGGAAAATGGCCACTCGGCCTCAGAGGGTCAAAATGTCTTGAGTGGCCTAGCCTGCTGGACTCGAAAGCCAGCTTTTCTCTTTCAAATCGTTCCCTTTCAAGCTGTGGAATCCGATCAAAGTATTCCCTACGGAGTCGTTCCTCCTGCATAAGAATTTCATCCTTACGCACTCGATCATGGTCATACAGACCCATCGACTGAGGCTGCAGACGTCGTAGCATTCGTTCACGCTCCTGTTCCATCTCTCTTTGAATCTGAAGACTGTGGTAACTGAAGTCCATTAAACTTTTCTCCTGGTGAGGTCCCCACAAACTCTGGGGAGGGGGAGGAAGTCTATCTGCACCAAACGGAAATGGGGAAGGCCCCCCTAGGAGCCGTGAACGGTCCATTAAATTAGATGCACCAAGTAAATATTCTGGTCGGAATTTCTCTCTTTCTCTCTCCATAGCTGAGGTCTCAGGCTTATCCAGTTTTTCTTCTTTCACTTTAATGATGTCTTTTTCATCACGATTGTAACTGGTATCAGATTTGGCAGAACCAACTCGGCCTCCAACAAGAGGTGACCTTGATCTTGACCTTGAGTGGGACACAGTGTGAGGATGTCGCAGGTCCGCGCCCATAAAGGGTCTGTCTTTAGACTGGTCTAAATCCACACTACCACGCCGTTCTCGATCACTTGACCGTCTTTCTCTGCAAAACAAAGGGTTCTTATAACATTTTTCCTTTGAATGGAAATATTTAAAAATATATTGTATTTTAGTTTATCTTTGAAAAAAAAAATTCTGCATGAATATCATTTATTTGCCGTTTAAATCAAACATTTTTTATTGATACTCAAATGGACTGGGTAACAGGCAAAGCCTAAATAAACCTTTTTTCAACTTTTATTGTCATATTACAATAATTCTCCACTCAAAATTGCACCAATGAGAATACCTCTCTCTTTCCTCCCTCCTTCTGTCCAGTCCAAGCACAACTTCTCTTTCTTTCTCTCTTTCCTTTTCTATCTCTCTTTCCCTCTCATCTGGTTTGGACCAGTGAGAGCCAGAGAATAGAGGAGAAGATCTACTAGTGTGTAATCTGCTCCATTCCTGGGGAGAGGCTATGCCAGGAATTTTTGGCATTTCTCTTCCTGGGGTGCCAAAAGGACTTCCACCTAACAAAACAGATTTTGATTAAAACTCCTAATATCTAAACAAAGCAGATATGACTTGACAAATTTCTGCAACAATATTTTTTGAAATTAACTCCCTAAATATATTGTTATTTTGATGTGTTGTTTAATGTGTTTTTGAAATGAAAATAATATGAAATGTTACCTTTTCCAAGGCCGCCGAAGCCTTCATGATTGGTAAATGGATAAGGTGAGGGCCTCGGGAATGAACTCATTCCTAACAGACACAAACAAATCAGTTACATCATCTTTCATTCTCAAACCCAACAGCAAGAAAGTAAATCTGTTTACTTTTAAGATCAAATCACTGCAGTATTAAATGTTTAATTTTTTTCCCAGATAAATAGATTAATAAACAAATATAAATGGGAAATGATGGATGACTAGGGTAGATAGCTACCTAGCAGGGAAGACGACATACTCAGATCTGTAGGTCTGTGAAGATTGCTGCTGGAGAGATTCCGACCGGACTGTAGGGGGTCCAGACTTTTACCCTCACCCCCTTTGGAGACATCTGGACTCTCCTGTTGGTGGCGATGAATCTTCCAGGCAATCTGAACATGCATGCTGCACCATTTCCCACTTTTCTGAAAAAATAACCAAAAATTACTACATTAAGATGATAAATATGTTCAACTGTAAACCTCCCCTAACAGAAAATGTAATATAAAGAAAATTAAAATTGGCTTTTTAAACTCTCTCAAAATAACTGTTGAACATACAATGAGGCCTGCATTCACAGTTACATATTTAACAGGTAATAAAGAGTGTAATGAGGTGTAGCGTCTCCTGTTCTGACATCGATGAGATGTAAAGGAACACCTGGCACTAAGTTATGCTAAAATATTCGTCAAGTCAGCTCAAATATACTGTGCTAGTCTGCCCCTTTAATACTCTTCACATTATGTGAGAGTTATGACAGAATATCCCTACATCAGGCTATCCAAGAAAAACTGTAAACAGCTTACGTTGCAGTGTCTTATAATTCCAAATATATCAAACATACTGGTAAAAGCTTTAACACAACATAAAGAGGCACTTAAAAGCTGTTTACAGTGTAATAACTCAATTAGGAGCAGAAAATGCACAAAAGGGAATTAGATTAGGAGAATAAAGCATGCACATAACCCAGAGACGGCTTCAATATTTCAAATGGAAATGTGAAAAGAATGCAAGTGATAATTGACAAATGGACAGACTCATCAAAGCTTTATTTTTTTTAAAGATTTTAGCATGTGATAAAATCTAAAAAAAAGTAATGTAAAAAATTCTTCAAAAAATGTGCTTGTTTTTACATTGCGTGAACTTTAAACAGATATTCTTGACGATCCTTCAAAGTTGGTCTAACCCTACAGTGCAACTTCACACAAAGAAGATGCCTGTGAGACTGTTATTCAGGCATGCAGCTGTGCAATGACAATGAGGTGACAAAATGGCTACAGAACAGTGAAAGCAGTAGAAGAAGGAGGTGGGCGTGGTTAGCCTGACTCTACACTAACTTTGTGGTGGGGCAGAGAAGCAGCTGAAGGAGGGACCTTGTCTGGCTCTCTCAGGCCGGGGATCATCTGACTGGGGTGTAACAGGCCACTGGCTACTTTCTACAATGGGAGCACATACAAATGGCATATATTATAGAGTGATCGAATGCTGCACAGCGTTTTTTGATACTTCAGCATCATCTAAAGTCAATACACTGCACTGAAAATGAAATAAGGACTTTTTCCCTATTTTTAAGAAGGAAATGTTTTCGAGAACATATACTTGAAATTATCAATTGAATAATTTGACTAATAAAATCCTGAAATTCTTTTACAGGATATATTTTGGTATATTTATAAAAAAAAAACTGTCATTTTAAATTTCAATTTTTTTTCACAGCTATGTCTCAAATTTTGTTTTACTACTTTTTTTCAAAAGTTGAATTAATAAAACTTCAAATACAGTAGATAAACATTAAATATGTATTGTAACAGAGGTGTCCTCTGTCCTGTCCTTGAAGATTCACTAATGTAGAAACAGGAAAATTCATACCTTTGGTTGGAAGGCTCCTGAGGATCCAGAGTTAAGAGAACTTCCAGAGTGAATAAGGGGAGGGACCATGGGATATCCCAGCAATCCGCTAGGGGTCTGAGGGATAAAAATAAATGCATATATGATAGAAAAAAAGTCTTCTAAAGGCACGATAGGATGATATTGTATATCCTAAATGAACCATAGTAGAATAATTTGCTACTTACGGTTCTGTAAAATGGTGACTCAAATGGTTTTGGGACTTTGTCATACTGCAAGTAAAGGTACATCGTCTCAAAAAACCTTGGTCTTGTATTACCATATAAATGGTGTCATTATCATTAATCATAATAAAAACTGCTGCAGAAGTACATGTTGAGATCAAGAGACAAAGATCCAATTAAATGTTTTACTGTAATTAATTAATACTCCTAAGCGTTTAATTAAGAAAATTGATTCATGAATCAAACATTTATCAACTTATTTCTAGCATTCTTGCACTTTATTTTATCTGATTTTTTTTTTTAAGAAACTAAAATCAAAGTAAAAGATGCAATTGCTGACCATGTTTTATCTCAGTAACTATAAATGTGCTGATTTGAATTAAATGTAGATACATGAAAAGTAAATGTTTACTATTAAATAATGACTCCTACAGATCAACAACAAAATATGTTCAAAAACTCCCTACAGTAGGACAATGGCCATTACAAGTTATGTAATATTGAAAGAATGTATCTGGACTGTCAAGCTGTTTATCGTTTCACTTAAACAACTGTATTATTCCAGAGCATAGCACAGCTGGCCATGCACAATGGCATAACAAAAAGCTATGGATTATGATTACGGTGGTTATAGAGGTACAATAGATATCACCATCACACTCAATACTAGCACAGTACGCACCAGGTGTGGAGCTGGGGAGGGGACCAGGGACCCTGTCAGTCCAGGCAGGGCAAACATGTGTTGGTGTGTGTGCTGGTGCTGATGTTGATGCATGTGTTGATGTTGGTGGATGTCCGCACGGACGTACGGAGTTGAGCCTAGCACCGGAAGGCCAGCGGGCTCCTGGGCAGCCAAAAACCTGCGATTCAATTCCTCTCGCAGAATTTCTTGACCTTTAATAAAAAGAGAAATACATCATATAAATATGATAGGCAGAGTAATATTGGCTTTGTTATTTAGTTTTATCACTGAATCTGATAGAATTCTAATAAAAATCATTATGATTACACCCACACTACCAGCAGTAATTTATTGCTTTCTTTGTGCAGCTATCGGTAACATGAGATTGACTTATCACTGCCGCCTGGTGCAGATTATAATGAAAACACTTACTGGCAAGGGACATGGATTCAGGGGAAGCATGTGTTGACAAGTTGGCTCCTCCTAGTGAATGTGGTGAAGTCAGAGACCCATTAGCAGCTCCTGGAGGCAGGGGAGCTGCAAACATACTTTGTGGGCCCCCAGCGGTGGGGATGAGATTGTGGAGGGGGCTTGGAGGTAGGCTTGAGAAGGAGGATCCGTGACTGGTGGAATGCAGACCAAACTGAGGTAATCCCGGGGAGTGAGACACTTGGTTATAAGGGCTGTGGAGGTGTGGGTTACTGCCGCTGAAACATGAAACACAAACCCATACATATAACAAACCATCCATTTCTAAACTTCTACACCTTTTTTATAATAAACAACATTCATGAAATCTATGAAAGTATTTTACAATAAAAATTAAACATGAATTTGTTAGGGTTTTTTTTAAAATGAAAATGTCATTACAGGAAGAAAATATGTTACACATTTCTTATAACAGATACATTAAGAATCCAGATGTTGTGATAAAAATGGATGCACGTTCTGGATGCTTGAAATCAATAATGCACAGAGTTGGGTTATTGTCAACTTGAAAGACTTTCAAATCTTCTCCATACCAGTTTCATTGCATGTCAGAAAAGGAGCTGCTGTCAAAAAGTCAAGCCACTAAAATAACGAGAAAGATAAAATCTCTCCCATTTTAACCTACAAATAACCTACTATTTTCTGTACGACCCCCACGCCAATATAACCTGTATCTTGGCATATCTAACATTAGCAAATTTATACCAAGATACAGCATGTTGTTTGGCACAAAGAACATCCAACCCATAACAATGCATTAGATGAGTTAACGCAATGTAAAACAGGTTCACCTTCCAGGTAATCTGATCTATTTTCACCAATTATTAAGCACATTATGGAGATCAATGACAATGGTTAATACCCAGCCAGCTCTCCCCTTTTTTTTTTATTTTTACCTGGGATTAATTCTATTTCTGGACCAGAAAGGTACACAGGTGCATGCCTCAAACAACAGTCATATTTTTATCTGACACATTGAGAGATTTTGACAAATCACTGAGTATGTAGCTATGAAAAGTGAAGCACAAGATCAGTGCATTTTAGGAAAATAATCACAGGATTACTGAAGCATAATCTATGCATTTCCAGCTGTTGACAAGCAAGGCTTGACATGAAATGGAATTTGTATAGCAAGGATTACAAATATCAAAACCCAATTGCAGCAAGTTTATTTTATCTCCCAAAGAGGTAAATCAAACTTTAACAGGAACATTTTTCAACAGGCACTTGATTTTTTTTCTGTTTGCTTTATAGATCAAGTCTTCAATAGGCCAAAGAAGTTTTGTGCCCTTATTATAATTCTGGGTATAACTTGGAAAATACTGCATTTTTTAAAAGTACATGTTTAGTGTTTCAATCATAACTGTAATCTTACAAATTTCAAATCAAAAGTACCAGTAAATAAGAAATGTTCTGTGAATTGTTGGGTTACAGACCAGATGTATGTAAACATATGCTTAATTCAACACCTGCCTTGTGAAACCTGCTCATATGTATAGTTCATGTATCCCAAAGCTTATTTAACATTGCAAATCTTTTTCTATTAAGCAATTTCATTATACAATATTCACTCCCAACACCATTCCCATCCCCTTCCTACAAATACGATAGAATCTGATTGTGCGTGGATACGTCAATTAATAAAACTCTTTTCCCCTAAAACCACTCAGAAGTAAATCAAGCAGATTAATCGTCGACACGTATTCCCTCACAAGGACATGGGTGTCATTGATATAAATGATATTAAACTGTTGATGCATACCTGTGCCAGGTCTTGGAAAATCCAAAGCTAGGAGGCAATGGAAAGTCCTTGTCACTGCGCTGGTCTTCCCTGCGCGGCGTCCGAATCGGGGAGGGGGAAAACTTGCGCTGGTCCTTATGAAGAAGCGTTTCACTGGAGGGCCTAGGAAATGGTTTCTTTAGATGAGGGGACCTTGAATCACCTGATTTTGATAAGATGGGTGATGCTGGTTTTTCTTTTGATGTCGTTAGAGGTCCATTAGCTATCACAGATGAGTTGGTTGTCTTGGTCACAATGGTACAACTGGTTGTGGTGGTTGTGGAGGCTGTTGGGTTCGTTTCCGTGGCGGTGGTGTATGCACTGACAGCAGAAGTGGTAGAAACGGTTGCCGTGGTTATACCACTATCCGTCTGTGATGACACAGTGGACGTGATTGGCGTAGAGCAGGGGCTGCTGCAGGAAGTTGTAGAGGGGGCGGGGCATTCTCCTGTCAATCACAAAAATAAATTCAGTGAAATCAAGTGACAGTCTACACTTTTTAAAAAATCATTTGCAAATGATACGATCATATCTTTAAAATGCACTATATACTTGACATTTGAAACATTCAGCAATAAAAATGAAGAAGAGATTATCGATTGTACTTACGGTTATGATTCAATGTTGAAAATAAATCTGAACTTGCATTAGATGCCTGAAAGAACAAAAACATTGATTTATATTCAGCTCCCCCAAAAAGCAGAACAATATTTTTACACAGATATCAATCTAATCCTCAATAACATGTTTTAATGTCTCATCTTTGTGACTGCAATAATCGGTATTAGACAAAAACAATGACATACATGATTCATATCATCGGTTTTTGTCCTGTAACATCAGACTAATAATCTTGTAGCAACATGGTGCATTGCAATCAATGAGAAAAAAATCGCCTCGTGATTGTTTATCATTGATAGACAAATGATATACATGGCGAGGGAGTTACTGACATAAATCCTGTGCCTGCAGAAGGGACTCAAGTGGTGCCCAACAGCATCGTGCGGTGATCTGTCAGCTTACATAGAATATATCACCACCCTAACACATACACTACAAGGTCCAGACCAAAATCCAGCATTCTGTGGAGATCCCAGCTTCCCCCGATTTGTAAACCTCTAAGTCTCAGTTTATAATACACTTACTTAAATGTTGTTTTTAAAGTTTCAACGAGACCTATCAGAAAGTCATATTTGTAATCCTTTAAGTCTGCTCTCTTACTAAAAGCTGGAGGAAATCATTAAGTTATTTATACTAAACTCTTAAAACTATTTACAAGATTCTAATTCTTGTCTAAAGTTGGGTACTATATCCCCTTCTCAACACAATTTTAAATACAGGCTTAAGAATGAGATCCTTAAATTACTAGCCTAAAGTATGTTAATAATATCAAATGCAACCCCCAACCAATTTAATTGAAGACCAAAATCCCAAATTTAATCACATTGCAGAATATTTTATTTTAAAAATTGTTCTATTTTTTTTTTACCCCCTTCATAACCCATTTCAATCACATAAATCTATTCAACAGTATTAGTAATCTTTTAATGATAGTGCTTGAAAGCTTCTTGGGCTCCCTTTAATAGAGTTTTTAAAAACCCTGTATAACATCAAGTACATCAGTTTCATCTTACATTTTTTTTCCGCACATGTATATAATATGACTCTTTAAAACATTTAAGTGATACACTTTGTACCAGGCAAATCATATTCAGGAGTAACACTGATTAACAACTCATCCACTTGCTTTTAAGTGACATCTTACTTTGGGTTTACCAGACTGTGGAGTTTGTACGCTCACAATTAACTATTTTCCCCCCACTTTTCTGTGCTTATTAGACTGATTTATCAAAAAGGGCCATCAGACATACCGGTACTTCTATGGATGCCCAATACTAGAAACCATCAATTACACCACAAAAATAATCCATTACTTCATTTCAACGATCCTTCAAAAATTTTCAGTAAAGACCAAATAAAGTATTGTTCATATGGTACAAGTGTATAATGGAGAGATATGGCATTTACTCTCTAAAAACCTATCAAACACTTCAAGATTAAAGAGTTACACAAAGGCTTCCAGGGAAGAGGTGGTCCGTGGGTAAACATAGTCCCATCTCCCAGAGCACTGCCCTCTAATTGTAACCTGTTTGAGAACGGTGTTTAGTATAATATTGAGTCCATAACAGTGGAGAGAAGTGCAAAGATGGTGAAAAGCCTATTTGTGTAATAAGAGCAGAATAAACAAGGTATTTCAAGAGCTCTATCACTAATTCCTGTTTTTTACACTCAAGTAATGAGGGTTAAACAAAAAGCAGCAAGCATACTCACCCAGTGCTAATTTACTTATTTCCCATTAAAACTATACAACTTGACTAGGCTCCTGTCAAGATGTCAGAGTCTATCAACAAGGTAGCAGCCAATTGTTTGCTAGCAAGAACTACCGTAACCGCTGCCAACACTGCACAGCAGCACAGTGACAATATCTGCCATGATAATATCCAGAATTACTAGCCAATCTGGCCCAGTCATTATTAATACACTACAAACATCCAGTAATTCCCTCCATGCATGTAATTGTACATGATATGAATAAATGCAGAAATTTACATAAATCCTTGGTGATAGATCATCAGCCACAGCTTTTCTGATCAATATCTCCACAAAACCAGGGATGCAGAAGAACACAGCTCAAATGATTCTCATCCATACCTGACACACAAATTCTGACGAATAAACCAGTCTCTGCTATTTTATTTATTTTTTTCTCTTCGCAGCAGACCTTTTTGAACAAAAGATGAAAAGCTCGAATTGATTTCCTCAGTAATTGTCGGCTTGTGTTGTTCTTCAATTATTGATGACTTTTCCCAATTTTATAATAGTTCAAACAAATGCATTTTTCACACTCTCTTGCATAAGCTAAGCCCCTGATCAACACCTAACTGCAGACACAGACTTCTTCCTGCTACCTTTAATCATAGAGGACTTAAAGATTGCAGAAAAAATACTCTGATAATTTACATAAGGTGTCTATGGAATTTGAAATGAAAGATCTAACGACTTATCAAGAATCAAAGATTAGGAATAAAAACGCTGAATTACATTGGTAATAAAATTATTTCAAATTCGGAGCATATGCGCCCCATGATAACTTCCACTGTTTGGGCCACTCATTAAATGAATTTGCCTGCTGGGCACACTGATATCTGAGATCTTCCGCTTACTACGGGAGTTGTATTACTGAAACCTTCACAAGATCAGGGGAGAAAAAAAAATAATTGATTCTCAATTCCTTTCACACACCAAACAGATATTAGTCATAATTGTACCTGCCATGTTTGCCATTGTAATAGACTCAAATTAGTACAGCGGATAAACAGGTACTCACCATTCATGTATATGGGTGAGCAGACGGCACTTAATGCGTAATCCATGTATCCATTGTTTAACACATATTTCAATACAACAGCAGATGCGCAATCAATACAAATTATTTATACTGCACTTTCAGTAAAGAGGACGTCATTTAAGCTACCAAACGCAGCTGTGTCACATCGTCAATTATTCACTAGGTAACAAATATATACTTTAAATAAGTCAATTTTTTCTGGACAGAGAATAAAAATTAAACATATACATGTAAATATGAGCAGCTGTTGTACACTGGCAGTTATCAACACTAATAAACAGGTCTCAACTGTGCTAATATTTCTAAATACTTTTAACTTCAAACGAATACGGCTCTAATCCAATATTTAAGAGGGCTTAAATATTTTGAAGAAGGAGGTCCGCACAATACCATGTTGAATAATATTTCATGTTTGCTACAAAAAATGTCACACATATGAAAAGTCTGTAGCAGGGAGATCTTAATTAAATCCTTTTTAGCAAGTAAAACCGGGTGAAAACAGCGTCACGGATCATTAATTCAAATGAAGGTCTTGTATTTGATCCCTCTTTGAAAAGAACCAGGATCCATATGGATAAGCCATTCTTCTAAAGAACCAAAGACTTCAAATACAATTTCTATTTTATCAATTTTTTTTAAAGAGTCCATAAACATATTTTTCAGATTTGTCATTCTTGACAAATTTTTTATCACTCTGAAACACTCCGACTGTTGAGTGTTGATTGAATGTCGACAGTTCAAAATCAACAAATACGACACAAGATCGAGGACTAATGACTGACAGCAAAACAAACGAGAGGCGAGTTCAACCACTGAAGGGTAGTTTGAAAATCGCCTCTGTTTACTTACAACTGGAATGACACCGTGGTCCTCTTGCCAAGTTTGCGCTAAAACATGCTAAAAGGTTCAATGCAAACAATCACTGGGTCAAAATCCATGTAGCGTATATGTACACCACTCCAAAAACTGTTCCATCAGACACACACACTGTACCAATGTTATGACACAAGTGTCAGAAATAGTTTTTTATCATTCCATTTATTAAATGTATTAGAATGGAAACCTTTTCTCCGCAAAACTGGAGGTTTTTAAACATTATCGAAGTATCAATGAGAGCACAGAAAATAAGAACATCCGCCAACAAACTAAATCAAGACTGTTTCCTTTAAATAAAATAATGACTCTATTCACTTCCCTTACAAACAGCTTATGATATAATACAGCATGAAAAATCTTTTTCTTTCAATATTTTTCCAATTTATAAAATTTAACAAGAAAAAATCTTAAAAGCCAAAGAAAACTATTTAATACTTTTCTCATTTCCAAATGTCCTGTAAACTGAAAATGAAATTTTGAATGGAAATTACACAGTCAACTCAAGCAAGTTGGACAATTATCGCTGGGATCATGACATAGAGGCGAGAGAGTTACGAGATCATTTAACGTAACCCATCAGCTGAACTTAAAAAAAGTAGCAAGTAATTCTAAGGCCTTGTATATGGTGCCGACAAATAAACGCCTCTGGGGAAATAAGACACGGGCAGGCAAATCAAATTTGCTTTTCTTCTACTTTCACACCATCTTTGGAACATTCAGACTAATGCAATGCTCTATGTTTTCCGACAGAATGAAAAATGAATTTCAATTACAGTAACACAATTATTTTGACAATTACAAGTGATCCCTTGTGGGGTATTTTCCTCCAGAAAATTCATTTGCCGGTGCATACTGATGGTTAGAGGTTTTCCAAACTCCAGATACAAAGAGGCCATTAACAGAAGCTAAGACTCTCCCGGGCATATTAAAAAAGAAAACAAGAGACCCAAATTGACCATGAATCGTGCATCTGATAAAAACTAATTCCTCTAATACCCATATTGAGCAGAGTGAGAATGTATTGCAGGATTATGGTGTCTGAGGAATAAATAATTCACCTTGATGGCAGATTTACTTTCTAGACGGTACCACTTTGGATGAATACCCACAACGGTACTGAAATTATGGTCTGCTATACAGAAAGCAAGAAACAAATTTTTTTTCTGTTCATGAATTCATCAAGGGAATTTTAATTTATCAATTTTATTTCATGCTTATATCAATATTCGTTGCTCTGTGCATTAGAAAATCAGAAGAGAATAAAATAGAAAGATATGTTGGGTTTTTTCCTTTCTCCATAGAGGAATTTTTTCGTTTTTGTCAGGACTTTAGGAAACAACTGGTGAATGAACTCCTCTGGGTCTTGTCCAATGTCATAGAAAGCATGAAAGATAAGCCAGCTTTTCATTTTGAAAATAACAAATAACATGACTCATAAAAAACAATATGACAATGCAATTCCCAGTAGCACTGATTGCAATAGATACCCTCGTAATGATTTGGAGTTATATAATAACCATGCAGAAAATGATAGGATTTTCAACCCGAGAACCAACCACAAGGTGTATTATTGGAAAGTTCACTGATGACAATCAGAACAAAATGACTGCTTCTATACCCAGTATCTAGTTATTATTTCCTTTAATAAATCCCCCTGCATCAGGCAATTGTACTGTCATTGACTTGTGATGTGCATTGCAAATTATTATTACCCAATACCTTTGTTACAGACTTAATATCATACCTGTGATATTATTTGTATTCATAAAGGACTCTCTAGGGCTGATAAACTTAATTTATGACTTACATAATCCTTAATGTCAAGCATATCAAATAAAACTACCATAACCAAAATCTTGCTGAGACGTTACCACCCATAGGATTTCTTTCTAATGAAAATTAACCATTGCACTTCATTCCATTGAAGAGAACAACTTCTAGGTCCATGAATTTAATACATGTACATGTACTGGTAAAATAATGTTTAGCAAAATCTTTAGAATATCATATTCAATACTTAAGAACTTGCTTTTTCAATAACTGAAGAATTCCAAGATGAAAACAGTTCTACAGCTGATGATGTCCATCAAAATGTCATAAAACGAACTACTTATACAACTTCTGGACCGTGCATTAGTCCTTGACAAAACAGCCGTTTTGCCAACAGCATATTTCATTAAATGACAAGAGACTTTCCCTCATCCTTAAATATTACCAGTGTCACAACATGAATGAGCTGTTATACAGATTCAATAGAGAATGGTAATGCTAGTCTGTTAGAGTAATAAAAGTCGTGAAAAGATGTATCTCACTTAGTCCAATTGTCTTAACCACAAATCTGTTTGACGTGAATCCTTACCAGTTGTCAGGCAACTTCTACTTTTTGTTTCTGCACTCTGTATGTGGCATGGTTTGGAGTTTTTGCAGTCAATATATCCAATACATGTACTCTACATTGCTTTGTAGTGTGCATTATTTGTTAACCAAAATTTTTGACACATATTCTTTGGCATTAGCCTTTTAATTTGAACAAGAAATACAATTTCAGAAGAATAACATCAAACACTTCCAACAATGGTAATTTGCAACAACATTCTACATCCAAAATAAGAACATATGCAGAAAACAAAAGCCAATCCTGTTGAAATTCTTCAGATACTACATTAGTTAACAAAATCTTCACAAGAGCTTAATCTGGAAATAAAGAACCCTCCGGTTTTTGTACAGCACCCAAGTTAAGCACCTTCAAGAATACACACATGGCCCTCCGATCAGACCTGCCTTCATTGAAGGGCTTTGACAATGCAGAGGTCCCCCTCCAATACAGCGTCTGTGAAGTACAATGTGTGTGTATGTAGCTCAAGAGGTCCTTCAGATGAGAAAGTACAAACTCTAAGGCTCTCCAAACTGACAGCAGTCATGATTCACTCACCTTCTCTTGGTAATCCCGACACAAAGCAATAACAAACAGTGGCTGGATATCCCCGGCACAATGCCGTGTTAACAAAAGATATAAGCCCTCGGAAGCCTCGGATTAGCATAGTACACTATCGATTTCGTTTTTGACAAACACCGAATTGACACCCATTAGGCATGTCATTGTTATCACTCGAAAAAAAAAGACCAGTCAATGATTTAAATGTACTTACCCGTTCATCACCACTCTCACTGTCACACTGCAAACAACAAACGACAGCATATTAATATTCATGTGCATGCGAAGGAAGATTGCATTATGGGTAGAGTCATTAACGAGGTTTGTGTGTCAGTAAATTGCACACAATTTTCTGTTCCTTTCTCTTTGTCACGAATCACACAAATTTGTCGGGGGCCTCGTCGATAATTTCCAGCTTCAAATTGAGATTTCAAAAAAAAAATTACTGCAGATAATTTAAATGCAGAATAAAATCGATGACCCTGAATGACTGTCACATTTGTGTTGATGAATGGTGGATCCTACGATTTATGGTTGGGCTTATTATAGGGTTAGATTTCGAGTAGTGTGTCTCTTCTTTTTATATCAATACAAAGAAAGCTTTATGCTTTGTAAGGACCTTTCAGACTGTATAGGTTTACACCTTCAAGCTGATAGCACAAAAAATACAGACAAACAAGACCTTGATGGTGACAGATGCTGCATATTAAATTTAGATTGCATGTTTTGGATTTTTTTTTTAATAAGATTTGGGATAAAAAGACAGATGAAACCTTTGTTATGTAATTCATTTACATAAAATTTCTCTAATTACGTTCATGTTTTTATCCAAATATGTTCATTACTAAACATCAAACATTCACTGAAATTTTTCCTGACTGAGAATATTAATTAAGTCTCTTTGTTCTTTTATGCTACCTAGGTCAGATATTAATATTCTTCAAAGAAAATGGATAAAAAATCAAATTTCTTACCAAATATCCTCGTCCTGAACTTGAATGGGTGCTCACCTGTCAAAGAATCCATGAGTTATTAAAATTCTCATTAAAATGAGAGTGATAAGAAGGGAAAACAAATCAATTTACAGAATTTTTTAAATCAGAAAGTTTTTGCAATCCATTACAAAACACAAGCATTTCAATCTTTTTAACTGAGATATATTAATTGAATGAGACTTACATCACTGAGCCCCCCATCTCGAGATCCTGAGCGCTGGTCAGAGAATTCCTCGGTCCGGTCACTATATACACTGTGTATAGAGGAGTTGTCACTGAATCTGTGGTTCAGGGTGGGAGACAGTGGTCTACAGGGCTGTAAACAAAATCAAGTCACATCATACACAAACAAAAAACAATGCTGTCCCAGTACAGATACTGGTAA